>NW_024070193.1:22053262-22368149 GCF_014754425.2 Oryx dammah
GTCCCTGGGATTCTCCAGGCAAGAACACTGGAGTGGGTTGCCATTTCCTTCTCCAATGCATGAAAGTGAAAAGTGAAAGTGAAGTCGCTCAGTAGGCAAGTCTAAAGAGATATTTCAACTCAATTAATATATTAATTGGATATGTTAAATGCCCATACCCAATGGATGTATTCATTGGTCTATGTTGGTCAAATTCTGAGACACAAATAACTATTAGCAACTGTAAAACATTCTTTGTGAAAGCAGCAACTGACATTTATTGAAAACTTACTACAAGCTAGGCACTAGACCTTAATTTCTGTGTATTATCTCTTTTAGATCTTATAATAACTACCAGTTTGGGTCCTCTCTAACCTAAGACTTAGATAGATCTATGTTTAACTTTTTGGGGAACCTCCATACTGTTTTGCATAGTGTCTATACTAATTTACATTCCCACCAACACTGTTCTAAGGTTCCCTTTTTCCCCACTTCCTTGCCATTCTTGTTATTTCTTGTTTCTTTTTTTTTTTTTCCATAATAACTATCCTGACGGGTATGAGATGATGTCACATTATGGTTTTGATTTGCTTCCCTTGATGATTCATGAGGTTGAGCATCTTTTCATGTGGCTGCACATGCATGGTCTTCTGCACGTCTTCTTTGGAAAAATACCCTTCAGGTCCTCTGCCCACTTTTTAAATTGGATACAATCCTGCAATTCCACTCCTAGTTGCCAAAGAAAACACTAATTAGAAAAGATATATGCACCCCAATGTTCACAGCAGCAATATTTATGATAGCCAAGATATGGGTGCAACCTAAGGGCTTCCAATCAACAGATGAATGGGTTAAAATGGATTAAAAATATGATATTTACATATATATATACACATCAGAATATTCATCAGAAAAAAAAATAAATCTTGCCATTTGTGACAACATAGATGGACCTTTAGGGTATTATGTTTAGAGAAATAAACCAGACAGAGAGAGACAAATACTGTATGCTTTCACTTATATGTGGAATCTAAAAACCAAAACAAGCTAACAAACACAACAAAACAGAAACAGACTCACAGAGAACAAACTAGAAGTTACCAGAGATGAGGAGTGGAAGGCTGAGGAAACAAGTGAAGGGGATTAAGAGGTATAAGCTACCAGTTATAAAATAAGTCACACGATTGTAATATACAGTCCAGGAAATATAGACAATATTTTATAATAACTTTTTATTGTGTATAGTCTATAAAACTGCTGAATCACTACGTTGCACACCTGAAACTATTGTGATATTGTAAGTCAACTATAGTTCAATCAAAAAAACCCCTAAGACTGAGGTTAAATCTGTTGGCCAACTCAGGTCTGACTATATATTAACTTCTTGAAAGGTTTCAACTTTATTCTTTAGCCTCATAATCCCAGAAAGAATGGGAGTTCAGTGATGTTCAGAGCATTAAGATGATTTAGTTCAGCTGTAAAAATAATCTCTGAATATACCTGAGTTAACGATGAATTGGACAAGAAAGCCTCAAGTATGCTTTCTGTTCTAGGTTCCTAAACTCTTTTGATTTTGTTTCTATGGGTATTTATGCTGTTTTTTTCACCCACAGGTCACTGTTGATTCAGAATATGCCTATCAGCTATTAAAATCCCCTATCCTTTTTTAATGCATTCTACTGAGTTATTGTTGCTGTTGTTCAGTCGCTCAGTTGTGTCTGACTCTTTGCAACCCCATGGAGCGCAGTATGCCAGAGTTCCCCGTCCTTCACCATCTCTCAGAGCTTGCTCAAACTCATGTCTATTGAGTCAGTGATGCCATCCAACCATCTCATCCTCTGTTGTACCCTTCTCCTGCCTTCAATCTTTCCCAACATCAGGGCCTTTTCTAATGAGCTGGCTCTTCACATCAGATGGCCAAAGTATTGGAGCTTCAGCTTCAGCATCTGTCCTTCCAATGAATGTTCAGGATGAACTTCATTTAGGAGTGACTGGTTTGACCTCCCGGCAGTCCAACGGACTCGCAAAAGTCTTCTCCAATACAACAGTTCAAAAGCATTAATTCTTTGGTGTTTAGCCTTCTTTATGGTCCAACTCTCACATCCATACATGACTACTGGAAATACTATACCTTTGACTAGAAGGACATGTGTTGGCAAAGTACTGTCTCTGCTTTTGAATACACTGTCTAAGTTTGTCACAGCTTTTCTTCCAAGGAGCAAGCATCTTTTAATTTCATGGCTGCAGTCACCACCTGCAGTGATTTTGGACCCCAAGAAAATAGTCTGTCACTGTTTCCACTCTTTCCCCATCTATTTGCCATGAGGTGATGAGGCTGGATGTCATGATCTCACTATTCTGAATGTTGAGTTTTAAGCCAACTTTTTCACTCTCCTCTTTCACTTTCATCAAGAGACTCTTTAGTTCCTCTTCACTTTCTGCCATAAGGGTGGTGTCATCTGCATATCTAAGCTTATTGATATTTCTCCTGGCAATCTTGATTCCAGCTTGTGCTTCATCCATCCTGGCATTTCCCATGATGTAATCTGAATATAAGTTAAATAAGCAAGGTGACAATATACAGCCTTGACATACTCCTTTCCCAATTTGGAACCAGTCCGTTGTTCCATTTCCTGTTCTAACTGTTGCTTCTTGATCTGCATACAGGTTTCTCATGAGGCAGGTCAGATGGTCTGGTATTCCCAACTCTTTAAGAATTTTCCCTAGTTTGTTGTGATCCACACAAAAGCTTTAGCATAGTCAATAAAGCAAAAGTAATTGTTTTTCTGGAACTCTCTTGCTTTTTCGATGATCTAATTGATGTTGGCAATTTGATCTCTGGTTCCTCTGCCTTTTCTAAATCCAGCTTGAACATATGGAAGTTCTTGGTTCACATACTGTTGAAGCCAGGCTTGCAGAATTTTCAGCATTACCTTGCTAGCGTGTGAGATGGTTGCAATTGTGTAGTAGTTTGAACCTTCTTTGGCATTGCCCTCCTTTGGGATCAGAATGAAAACTGCCCTTTTCCAGTCCTGTGGCCACTGCTGAGCTTTCCAAATTTACTGGCATATTGAGTGAAGCACTTTAACAGCATAATCTTTTAGGATTTGAAATATCTCAACTGTAATTGCCTCACCTCCACTAGCTTTGTTCATAGTGATGCTTCCTAATTTCTACCTGACTTAGCACTCCAAGATATCTGGCTCTACGTGAGTGATCACACATCATAGTGATTATCCAGGTCATTAAGATATTTTTTGTATAGTTCTTCTGTGTATTCTTGTCACCTCTTCTTAATGTCTTCTGCTTCTGTTAGGTCCATACTGTTTCTGTCCTTTATTGTACCCATCTTTGCATGTAATGTTCCCTTGGCATCTCTAATTTTCTTGAAAAGATCTCTAGTCTTTTCCCATTCTATTGTTTTCCTCTATTTTTTTTGCATTGTTCACTGAGGAAGGCTTTCTTATCTCTCCTTGCTATTCTTTGGAACTCTGCTTTCAGACGGATATATTTTTTCTTTTCTCCTTTGCCTTTCACTTGTCTTCTTTTCTCAGCTATTTGTAAGGCCTCCTAACACAGCCATTTTGCCTTTTTGCATTTCTTTATCTCGAGGATGGTCTTGGTCACAGCCTCCTATACAATGTCACGAACTTCAGTCCTTAGCTCTTCAGGCACTCTATCAGATCTAATCCCTTGAATCTATTTGTCACTTCCACTGTATAATCATAAGATGGTTGATTTAGGTCATACCTGAATGGTCTAGTGGTTTTCTCTACTTTCTTCAAATTTGAGTCTGAATTTGGCAATAAGGAGTTCATGATCTGAACCATAGTCAGCTTCTGGTCTTGTTTTTGATGACTGTATACAGCTTCTCCATCTTTGCAAAGAATATAATCAATCTGATTTTGGTATTGACCATCTGGTGATGTCCATGTGTAGAGTTGTCTCTTGTGTTGTTGGAAGAGGGTGCTTGTTCTGACCGGTGCATTCTCTGGACAAAACTGCTAGCCTTTTCCCTGCTTCATTTTGTACTTCAAGGTCAAACGTGCCTGTTACTCCAGGTATCTCTTGACTTCCTGCTTTTGCGGTTGAGTCCCCTATGATGAAAAGGACATCTTTTTTTTGGTGTTAGTTCTAGAAGGTCTTGTAGGTCTTCACAGAAGTGTTCAACTTCAGCTTCTTTGGCATTAATGGTTGGGGCATAGACTTGGATTACTGTGTTATTGAATGGTTTGCCTAGGAAACAGAGATCCTTCTGTCATTTTTGAGACTGCACCCAGAGATTCTTGCCCATAGTAGTAGATACAATGGTCCTCTGAATAAAATTTGCCCATTCCACTCCATTTTAGTTCACTGATTTCCTAAAATGTTGATGTTCACACTTGTCATCTCCTGTTTGACCACATCCAGTTTATCTTGATTCATGGAACTAACATTCCAGGTTCCTATGCAATATTGTTCTTTACAGCATTGGACTTTACTTTCACCACCAGACACATCCACGACTTGGCCTTGTTTCTGCTTTGGTTCAGCCTCTTCATTCCTTCTGGAGCTATTTCTCTGCTCATCTCCAGTAGCATATTGGGCACCTACCGACCTGGGGATGTAATCTTTTGGTGTCATACCTTTTTGCCTTTTCATATTGTTCATGGGGTTGTCAAGGCAAGAACGCTGATGTGGTTTGCCATTCCCTTCTCCAATGGACCACATTTTTTCAGAACTCTCCACCATGACCTGTCCATCTTAGGTGGCCCTACACTGCATGGCTCATAGTTTCATTGAATTAGACAAGGCTGTGATCCATGTGGTCAGTTTGGTTAGTCTTCTGTGATTGTAATTTTCATTCTGTCTGTCCTCTGATGGATGAGGATAATAGGCTTGTGGAAGCTTCCTGGTGGAGGGGACTGGCTGTGGATAAAACTAAGTCTTGCTCTGCTCTGGCAGGCAGGGCCATAGCAGGGTCATTCTACTGAGAAGTCTTTTTTTTCCCCTTATCTATTCACATTTTTTTCGTGTAGTTGCAGCGAGCAGGGGCTACTCTATAGTTGTGGTATGTGGGCTTGTCGCTGTGGTGGCTTCTCTTGTTGTGGAGCCCAGGCTCTAGCGTGCTCGGGCTTTGTGGTAGTAGTGGGTACTGGTAGTAGTGGTTAGTGGTTGTGGCTCCAGGGCTCTACAGCAGAGGCTCAGTAGTTGTGGCACAGGAGCGTAGCTGCTCTGGTGCCCTGTGGGATCCTCCCAGCCCAGGGATGGAACTAGCATCCCCTGCACTGGCAGGCAGGGATTCTTTACCTCTGAGCCACCGGGGAAGCCCTCAGGCATATTTTAGATTCTAGGTTTCCACACACATATCTGCTGAGAGAGGCCAAGATCAAGAGGCCTGGGAGCTGGAGAGTCCTCAGCCATAGTTCTGGCTCTGCCATCAAAAGTTCTAGGGCCTTTGACAAGCATCTCAACTTTGCTGGGACTGTTTCCTCCCCTCAAAATGACTGGCTGCTCGCTCAGTAGTGTCTGACTCTTTGCAACTCCATGGACTGTAGCCCACCAGGCTCCTCCTGTTCACACAGGTGACACTTTGGGACATAAATCCTAATGTTTAGCTTTATTAAAAATATCCATCTCATTGTTATGATCTCTGTTCTTTGATAAACTCTACACAGTTGCAAGAAGTATGATGTGTTGGTCACTTTTCTGTCCTGAAAAACAATCATCCA
The DNA here is from genome assembly GCF_014754425.2 of Oryx dammah. NCBI lineage: Eukaryota > Metazoa > Chordata > Mammalia > Artiodactyla > Bovidae > Oryx > Oryx dammah. The sequence continues at coordinate 22,058,953 of NW_024070193.1, forward strand.
TGTAATGGATATTGGCCATTTTTGGAACTACTCAGTTTGGACTCAATTCCTTTAGGGTAAATCATGAGACTGAATCATGGTGGGAAGCAGAGCCCCCAGCCTCCTGCAGAACCCAAAGGTGGGAAACAATTCTGCTCCCTTCTCCTGGAAGCCCAGGAGCTGGCCACACAGATGATCCTGCCAGGGCCTTACAGTCTTAAGAAAATGACATAGAGATGCAGGGAAAGTACAAACGTATGCAAAGGGAGATGATGACATGGAGAATGCAGCTTTGAAGGGCAAAGGCAAGCTGCTGGCACCTGTGCTATTTTCATGGCATGGCTTTGGCTGGTTCTTGTTGCCTTTATTTCTTTAGTTCCTAAGTATCTATAGAGTTTACTTCTTTAGCCTTCATATATATACCCCCTCCTCTCAACCCCTGCCAAAATTCCCTTTAGTCCTCAGGGTCCTAGAGTCAGTTTCTAGAACTTACAACTATGACCCCTGACAGATGCAAGTCACTTCTGTTCCCCACTGCCTTCCTCCCTGGACTGAGGACCCACCATCTCACAACTGGACCAGGTGTAGTAGCCTCTCCCCGGCTCCGTGCCCCTGTGTTCCCACTTGCCATGATCTATCCTCCTTCATCATCTAAAATTGCAAGTCAGATTAGGCCATTCACCCTTTAAAGTTCTTCAATGGCTTTCCATCATGTTAACACTAAGACCGCAGCCTCTCACCTTGATTACATCCATTTTTCAACCTCATATCCCATCACTCTCCTCCTCCCCTCTAACTCTAGCCATACTAGCCTTACTGATTATATCATGCTTAGTCCTGCCTCAGAGCCTTTGTCCCTTTAGAGTTGCTACATTTAAAAACCTCCTTTGTTACCAGAAGTATGACAAGTTCTTTGTCCAAAAATCACATCTAACTGGGTGTCCTAGATTTTAGTTGGCTAAATCTGGACTCTTAACACTGTGCTATTCCTCAGCCTGGCCCCCTCCTCTCTCACTTGCTCAGGGAGGCATCACCTAATCACCTTTCTAAAGACGCCACCCCAACTAGTCATTATGTCTTTATACTCTGTTTATCAAAGCACTAACATTTTCTGAAGTTACCTTTTACTTTCATTTGTGATTATTTGTAGGGTTTTCCTGTTTCAGGTGTGTCTCCACCTAGAAAATGAATTCCATGTGGACAGTGGTCTCAACTGTATTGGCCTGTGCTGTACCCCAGCACTTGGAACTGTGCTTGGCATGTGATAAATGCTCAACAGGTAAATACATATTGAATGAAAAAGTGAAATTAATGCCTGACATCAAGCCAAAGAAGAAAATTCAATAATTTTTTAGTAAAACCTTTCTCTTTTAAAGTTTTTAACTGTGTGCCAATCACCCCAGAACTTAAAAAATAATGTATAAATAATGGCACTGGTCTTCTGTAAAAGTCACAATCCCGAATACTACCCAGCAGCTATGGTCATTCATTAGGAATGCTCAACGGGACACAGACTTCTAGGAAGCTATGTGCAGTTTCTTTTCTCCTTGATCATGTTTCAAATCTAAGTTAGTTTGTGTTCTCCATCTGAAAGGCAAGATGGAGAACATGAAGATGGGGCTTCTTGTTTTCCTACTTCAGCTTGAACAGTGAACTGATTTGAAAAGGACCCCACGATGTTCCCTTCACTTCTCTAATACCCTCATTGTTCTTGGCGTTGCCTCTGAAATGATGAATGGGACTCAAGGGTCCCATGAGTTTATTGCATAAGGAGGCATTCGTTTTCCTCCTTTTCAGTGTAGCTTCATAAAAGCCAGCAGCATTTTAATAGAGTCGGGTTTTATAAACCTGGGAAAATGAGTTTGTGTTCCATAATGAGGTCATGGATTTTTTTTTTTATTAATGTGAAGAACTGATTCCCCCAGGAAAATGAAATTCTGCCTCAACTGTTGGTTGGCCTTTCAATCATTCTGATGTCTTGTGCTTGGAGTTTTTGAGTAGAGCTGCAGAGCCCACAGAGAGATGCAGCCTTTCTATAATCTTGGGAAGGCTGGAGCCAGACAGGAGGTGAAACAGAACACACACCACTGGGACAAGAATCCCAGTCAGAACCAAGAAAGAGAGGGAGGGGAATAGTGGGAGAAAGGCCAAGAGAGACAGAAAAAGCAGAAGATAATGCACTAATTTTGTAATCTAGAAGTCCAGAGTTAGGTCTGGTTCAGGTGTGGTTTGATTCAGAGGTTCAAATGAAGACATCTCATTTTCTCTAAGTTATACCTTCTTCATGCTTGGCTTCATTTTCAATGAGGTTGTCCCCAAACTGGTAGCATGATGGCTGCCCATCTCTCCAACTTCCTATTTCATCCAGCTAGTGACCTCAGCACAAAGAAGAACCTCTCTCTGCTAATTCTATCAAACAGTGTTCTGGAGTTGTTGCTTCTCAGTGGCCTACCCTGGCTCAAGTGCCCACCCCGGACCAATCTTGGTCACCGGGGGGATGGAATATACTGAGTGAGCAGTCTGGCATCAATTCCTGCCCATTAGTCAAGGAAGAAGTCATGAGTAATGTTAACTTCCTCCAAACCATACTGACTATGAGAGGGTGATTATTTGTTGAAGAAATTTGGGGTGCTGTTTCTAAATAAAGAGGATATGACTGTATAGATTGTATAGCCTTCTTCCCCTTTGTCCCCACCCCCCCCCCACGTTTTCTCATAATGTCCTACTGTGCTTATACTACAAATGGTTCTCTAACAGCTCAGTGCATTCGGGAAACCATTCTCAGTGCATTTGGCTGCCATCTCTTTATTGTACCAAGAGGGACATCACAAGTGTGTTAACATAGTCAGGTGAGATATAAACCTGGCTTTGAAAACAGTGGATGTCAAGCAGTAGAGGACAAGTTTGAAGTGGTTTTCTTTCTGACATCAATGCAGAGAGCAGATGAAAGACCCCTTCCCACCCCCATCTCGGCAAGACCTTCACACACTGTGTTCCTCCTCATACCATTTCTCTCCATTATCTCAGCTTCAAGTGCTTTGGGAAAAAACAACAGGGCTTCGAGTAACAACAGGGACTGCTTACACTGCTGATCTAAACAGGACATATGTGAAATAATGATGGTGCTCCCTTCCTAAAAGTATAAATTCTTCAAAATGAATACTAATGATACTCATATTATTGTTTTATTTCCTATCCCTGCCCCCCAGTCACTGAATGTATAATATTATAAACAATCCTATGCTAAGTTGCTTCAGTTGTGTCCCACTCTGTGTGACCCCAGAGACGGTAGCCCACCAGGCTCCCCCGTCCCTGGGATTCTCCAGGCAAGAGCACTGGAGTGGGTTGCCATTTCCTACTCCAAAACAATCCTATGAGGCAGATACTATTTGGAGATAAAGAAATTGAGGCACAGAGAAGTTAAGTAACTTATGTAAGGTTTGCCCAGCTACTAAATTGTAGAATCAGGATTCAAACCCAGGCAGTGTGATTTGGCACTTGTGCTTTAACAATTACATTTTGTGTATCTTATTGAGTTTTCATATGCTGGATCATCCTATGGAAGTAGTGTAGTTGGGCATGATCAGTCATGCTTTACCAATGAAATAGTTAAGGTTTAGCAAAGGGAAGATGATGGGTCCCAGATTTTCTGACTTCCATGTCAGAATTCTCAGGAAGTCCTGACTCATGCCTAAGCAGTAACGCCTATGTTGTACTGTTTCATCTACCTACCAGCCCTTTGAGGCAGCCCTGGTACAGGAAAACAAACATCAGACCAATCCATATTGCTGATAAGAGTCAAGTCATTGGAGCCAGATTGCTTTTGCTTCAATATCAACTCTAATCTTTTACTTACAGGTTACATCAACATTCTGGGCTTAAGAACCTGCTCTAAATAGTTAACTGTAAGGGTGAAATGAGTTACTACCTAGAAGACTGTGTAGAATAGTGCCTGATACATAATATATACTCAAGGACCTGTGTGTATAGCGTCTTTCAGTATTACTTGCCAGCACTTTATATTGTAAAACACAGAAATCCTCCAAAGACACCCAGTAATGAATGCACTTATATTATGTTTAGCTCTTTCTTTCAACGCCTGTAACTATACTCAATCTCTTTACTAGTGCTACTTCTTCAACAGTCTGCTTCTCAAAACTGAACACTCTATATAAAATTAAATTGCTAGTTTACAATAAGGAGTGTGAGGATGGTGTAGAAGAAGCCTGGGAATGGTGCTGTCAGGGGAAGCGAAACTGAATGTGGGCTCTGGCACTTATCACCCGTGTGATCTTGGGGAAGTTACTAAACTTCTCTGAGCTCCAATTCCTTATCTGAAAAATGACGATAGTTACACTTCCCTCACTGAGTGATGTGAGGATGATGACTACACGTGTGGCCACGGGCACAAGTGACAGCTCTGTTAGTGTAATAGGAAAGAACAAATCTGACTCCATACTAGATCTATTCCTTTTTACTTTAAACTTTGTGCTCTGGTGTCTGTGCTTAGTCATGCTGGCTCTGCACCTTTTGTAAAAGATCGTTGCCTATGGCCTGAAATATAAGGATAGCCTATTCTCAAGGCTCTGACCTTTAAGAGTCCATTCATACAGAGATAAAAAGTTGTAGAAAAGAGAAAAAAATATTTGTTTTATCAGAAGTTTACAGGAACGTTGTGACCTGACCTATGTGGACAGATACAAGAACAAGGGATCTGACACCAAGAAGCTGGCAACTAACCATGCCCCTCCCTCACCTGGCCTTTAAAAGTGCTTTGCCAAAACCGGCAAGGAGTTTGGGGCTTGTGGCGCACAAGCCATCCATCTCCTTGCATGGTTCTGCGGTAAAACTTGCTATGCTCTAAATTCTGATGTTTTGGTTTGTTTGGCCTCACTGGGTATTGGGCACGTGCACTTGCGAGTAATGACCTAACATTAGTAATGTTAGTAACGATTCAGTAACAGTAGTAGGTTTTTGTTACATCACTGTTTTCTGACTCTAACAGTAGTAGGTTTTTGTTACATCACTGTTTTCTGACTCGTGCTCTGCCTGCGAGGAGAAGGCAATGGCACCCCACTCCAGTAGTCTTGCCTGGAAAATCCCATGGATGGAGGAGCCTGGTAGGCTGCAGACCACGGGATTGTAAAGAGTCGGACACGACTGAGCGACTTCACTTTCACGTTTCACTTTCATGCATTGGAGAAGGAAATGGCAACCCCTCCAGTGTTCTTGCCTGGAGAATCCCAGGGACACGGGAGCCCTGTGGGCTGCTGTCCACGGGGTCGCACAGAGTTGGACACGACTGAAGCGACTTAGCAGCAGCAGCTGCTCTGACTGCGAAGGCAGAGTCTTTTGATCATCTTTGAGAAGATTTTTTCTGCTTTGTGATAGTCTTTGTGGGGCAGACTCTTCATGACAACATCACTACTTACTAGCCAGCTCTTTAGTCTGCAGACATAAACATTTATAACTTTACTTTTTATGAATAGAGCAGATTATGGTCAGAATGCTAAATATGACCCAGTGATAATGGCTCAGCAGGTTGAACTTCCATTTACTGACTCCCTGCAGGCAGGCATTTTACTGCTGTCCATGCACCGAGAATCAAAGAGGAAACGTTAACTTCCCCAGGGGTCACAGATTCCACAGTGCAGAACCAGTCCTCAAACTCACTAACTCCCTCCTTTCTTTCCTTCTCTCCTCACTCTCTCCCTTCTTTCTCTCCCCTTCATTCCTTCTTCTTTCCCTCCCTCTTTCCCTCCCCTCCTTCCCCATTCAATTAATATCTTCTGAGAACCTACAGGGATGCCAATATCTTATAAATCTCTGGGAGAAAGAGGCGAGGGGAACATGTTCAGCTGCAGATGACTTACAAGTTTTGAAAGTAATTTTCTCAACTAACCTTGGGGTTCTCCCAAATGGACTATTCCTCGGATCTCAGATCATGGACATGGTATCTATCCATCCCAATTGACTGAAATTCTTAGGTTTCTTCTGAAACTTTGATATACAGGCTCTTGCTGGGAAATTTGAAATTAGAGTGTAAGTTTTACTAATGAAGCAAACAATAACACAAACATAAAAATAGGGAAATCTCTGAGAGCTAAAATTAAGCCATGAAACTATCAGTACTATTGGTGTTTAAAAAATATTATCACAGTGGTATCATGTCTTGTACCTATGTAACTTACTTAAATTCATCTGTAAAGTTTTGGCAAAAAGAGAAAATGGTGGTTGAGTGGGAAAGAGGATAGAAAAAGTGAACAACTTAAATAATGCAGGAAATTCAGGCCATATTCCATCAGTGTGCCTCCCCTGAATTGATCTTGAGCTGCAATGGGAATCTACTGTTTCTGTGTTTATCTCAGAAGGTGGGCACCTTACCATGCTGAATGTGATTCCAGTGTTTTAAAAATAATCCTTTTTCGTTTAACATGTCTTGTAAATGCAAATGCATTGCTGTTCAAGAGAAAAGGGTGGTCTGTGTGGGCAGGCAGCCCTGATGGACTCCAGAGTGTTGGTTTCCCACGCAGTGCCACTGAATGGCTTGTCAAGGGGGTCGATTTGACTACACACATTTTTCATCTTACATTCTGACTTTGGAGCTTATGTCCTCCTGGTTAGAAACACCTCTGCTTGATGCTTAAAATGTCTGTTAAGGTCCCTACATAATAAATAACGGATTTGCATCTGCAAATGGCAATAATCTCTAGACGGAGATAATTTGCAAGGACATTAACTTGATAGGCAAGCCACCATTAATTAGAAATCTTAGCATGTTGGCTTGTAAATGGCTAATTAAGTCTCTATTGAGATCAACTGCAGGTAAGAGGAAACAAAGAACAACCTAGGAATGTGAAAGCAATGTTTCCTTTTGAATCTGACTGTGCTCAAAAGAAAGGAAGGTCCAGGTGGAATTCTAGTTAAGAAAAAGTTTTAACCAGTGAATTAAAAATGAAAGGAAGGGGAAAAATAAGAACAGCTAAAATTTAAAATAGACTGCATTATCTATGTAAACACTGTATTACCACATGATCTGAAAATATTCTCAAGATTGCTTTTAAAAAAAAAAAAAGTGTGTAAAATGTCTTCAAATCCCCCGGAGACACACCAACCATTTTACTAAACATTTCTAATTACATGTTATATAATTTGACATTGTTTTTTACCCCACACATCACAGGAGGGTAAAATGATACCATTTCAGCTGTCAAGAAATATAGAAGTATCACAATTATATTTAAGGCCTGCCATTTTGTCACCTTTCTCTCTCTTTCTTTTTTCAAATTTAATGGGCATAGATCAGGAAACTCCTTTCCTTAGTTCTCAATCTACCCATCCTAACCCAGATTTGGATCTTTCTGAGTAAAAGTTTCCTAGAGGTAAGTTTTGATCTCTTTAAGCTTTGATTGTTGGCTTCGGTTTCCTCGGTGCAGTTTGAACTGAAAGGGGCGAGCCAGTCAGAAACCACCAAGAAGGTGGGTAGAGGGTGACTGCTTGAGTGAAGGGCACCCAGTGGTCTTATGCTCTTCACCAACCACGCTGCAGAGTAACATTTGTCAGTAAATAAACAAGCTCCTCTTTTCCTCTGACTCATACAACCCCAAGAAGTACGACAGGGAAGCCCACAAAATGAAAGCATCCCTTCCTCTAGGCATCTCATCATTTGGAAATCAACAAAAAGTCAGGTTACCATTTCACACAGATTTGACCATGTTTCCTGGTTTTAAGCAAAAGAACCCAATGCTGGCATCCTATCTTAAGCAAAAGGGAATGTACTGGAAGGTCACCAGAAGTTGGGGAACCTGTGAAGGCTGCAGGGACATGATCTGGGCTCAGGAAAGCTCTGTGGCAACTGCAGAGAGCAGGGACTCAGGACACATTATTGCTGGGGCAGAGTGAATCCGTCACAGGACACTTGTTGAGGTAAGTCCTCATCAGTCATTTCTTCTGCTTTTCTACTACTGACTCAAGATTCACACACCTGGAAAAGAGAGCCTAAATGCCTGAGTTTGGAGAAGGCAATGGCAACCCACTTCAGTACTCTTGCCTGGAAAATCCCATGGACGGAGGAGCCTGGTTTGGCTGCAGTCCATGGGGTCGCCAAGAGTCGGACATGACTGAGCGACTTCACGTTCACTTTTCATTTTCATGCATTGGAGAAGGAAATGGCAACCCACTCCAGTGTTCTTGCCTGGAGAATCCCAGGGATGGGGGAGCCTGGTGGGCTGCCGTTTATGGAGTTGCACAGAGTCAGACATGACTGAAGCAACTTAGCAGCAGCAGCAGCTTTCTAAAGGGTTCGTTTATAAGGACTTGATTTTAAGTTTCTTTTTAAGGAACAGAAAATAGCTAAAGTTTCTTACTTTAATTTCAGTTACCCGAATCCCATTTGCCATTGATATTCTTAAATATTTTGTTGGGTCAATATATTGGTAGATAATGAACTGGAAAAGTTTTCAATTTTATTAAATAGAATAAACCATTACTAATTAATTCTTCTGATTTGGAATTCATTAGTTGATCTGTGAATTAAAACATGAGTTTTGTCTAGAGAGTCACTAAAGATAAATTTGTTTTATAAAAGAAGGGAATAAAAATTTGTCACACAATTTGTTCAAGCATTCAAAAAATGTTCATGGAAAGTGAAGATTCTTATTTTACTGGTTTCTCATAATGTCCAGACAGGGCTGGCTCGAAAAGACAAAAAAATAAAAATAAAAAGAGAGAGAGAGAGAAAACCTGAAAACATTTTACTGTGTGGCATTTCAAGCTTCTTTTTAGCACCACTGATACTTCAAGCAATGTGAGCTGGGGACATGCCTTAGCTCCAAGCACAAGGAAGCCATCCAACAAATAGTGAACTGAGCACTAAATTAAATTGACTCAGTATGCTAGTCCAAGAGAAGAGCAATGGTCTCTCCATGACTCCCCAAAGTGGTTCTGAAAGAAACATATGTCTGGTATTAAGTACATCCTCGTACTTTATCTTCCAGAAGCCAGGCTCTCAAACTAAAAATCCTAGCATCTATCCTTTCTGATTCCACTTCAACAGCACTAGATCTAATTATTTCCATGTAATTTGTTGAAATGTCAGTGTTCAATTTTTTAAAGCAAGTGATTATCAGTGCTTTAATAAATAATGTTTAATATCAACAGGGATGTAAAATGTGTAAACCATTTAATCTCCTATTTTTCTCACAAATAAAAGTTTTAAAATGCTAGCTATTTCCCATCATCTCATCAAAATCCACTCCCTTACTATATCTTTACTGTTGAAACTGGCAGGAACTTGGCTAGATCCAATATTCACCAAGCTTTGCTGAGATTAAATGTCACTAAAGGATGTTCAAAGCTCTTCTTTGTGAAGAAGTGAAAAGTGTTGGTTGCTCAGTTATGTCTGACTCTGCAACAACATGGACTGCAGCTCACCAGGCTCCTCTGTCCATGGAATTCTCCAGGCAAGAATACTGGAATGCATAGCCATTCTCTTCTCCAAGGAATCTTTCTGACCCAGGAATCATCTGGGTTTGTCTCCCAAATTACAGGCAGATTCTTTATAGTCTGAGCCACCAGGGAAGAGTTCTATGTGAAGAATCTCACCCCAAGTCCTCCCTACTTTTGTCTGCCCAGGGAAAGAGCATGCCACATGGGAGAAGCATGCCACAGTAGAGTTTCCAGTTAACTACAGACTACTACAATCTAATAAAGAGCAACTCTGCCACTGTCTATCCATTCTCCTTTCTGACTTTCAGAACTTCCTAAATGGTGTGGAAAAAAAAACAAAAAAACAAAACTTGATCACATCAGACCCAGGAGAAGTGGGATTAAATTTTATTCATTAAATAAGGACATATTAAAATGTGCTGACATAAAATTTCATGTTTAAATCCAATAATGTTTATTAGCGTATAGCTTGTGAATTTAACACATCTGTTAAAGATGAGATTCCTAGAAGCTTAATTTACATGTGTCATTCTAAGAAAGAGTCAAATGTGCTCCTTCATAGAAGGAGAACTTCTGTCATCATATAGTTTTTGGACCCACTGCAGAGAGCTGGCATTGGAACATTACATTTTCATGCTGGCATTTTAAACATGGCTCTGTCCTCCCCTCATTGTGGGCTTCTCCATTTCCTCTCCCTCTTCCTTCTGGTTTTCTCTTCTCTTTTGCCACCTCTCCTTAGAGACACAGTTTTACTTCTCATTTCTGTAAGACTTTGGACAACATCAGTTAAACATTCTCTACAGTGCCTGGAGCTCTTTGGAAAAGCGATGCTATATAAATCTAATGAATAAATAAAAGATTAACTATAACCTCAGGCCCTTGTATTGCCTAGTGCTGATGAAGTTAGACATTTTCTAGGATTTGAATGTTACTGAAACAAAGACTAAATGAAACAGTGAACTTCATTTAAATGAAAAGAGGGTACTCTTGGGTAATTCCAACTACACTAAGGATCTACTTGTATCCTCTCTGCATATTCTTTGTTTGTGTCGTGTGTGTGTGTGTGTGTGTGTGTGTGTGTGTATGTTTGCTAAGGTATGTGTATGCAACATGCAATGTTAATTCTAATACTGGTATTCATAAGACACCAAAATACATTTCATAAGCCTTTATTTTTTCTGCCTTGCTCTTAAGATATATTTTCTGTTGGCATAACATGTGCGTAGTTAAGAAGCCTGTGTGTTTATGTAATTATATTTGGGTTTCTGGTGAAATCCTCTGGGGACACTTGATTGATTTAAAATAAATGAAATATCATTTGTAAGTTTAAGGGAGGTTTGGAGAGTTGAATGCAATTCATGCTGAGCACAGATTCTGGTATCATTACAAAAGGACCATACTCACTGCATAATTTCAGCTTTGCTGCTCCCTTAATTGTCACAAATTCATCACTTAAGAAACATATATCAGTATTTAAAATTAGAAAAATTCATTGTTTTCAAGTTTGCCCCAATATTAGGCCTTTTTATTATCCAAAGGGCAATGACACCTTTGGAACTGACAATTTATTTCACGCCTGGTTCTCTCCACTGGTGCCAGTGGCCAGAGCAACAGGGAAAATGGTATAAGTTGTGCTTTGAGAAATAAAGAAGCCAATAAAGTTCTCTTCAAATGGGGGTGATTATATTTACATTTGGAAAATTTTCCTATATGGGTACTTTCACTATGTGAAAATACTGTAATTCACTGATGTAGACACAGTGCAGAGTGGCTAGTGCAGGAACAGAAAAGGATTTTATAGGTGTTCCCACTGGGCCAGTTTTCTTGGAATGAGTCAGGCTTAGTCTCCTAAGCTATATGGATGATGTATTTTCTTGGCTTCTCTGTCATTCTAATAAGATGATTTTGGTCTCAGATGTATCTGTCATTTTAAAATATGTTGGCCAACATGGTAATGAGCTACTGCTGCTAAAAACTGGTATGCCATTGAGTGGACTCATCTTGGAAGCTTTATGTTTCTCTTTGGAAAATGTTTATAAAGTAAGTATCTTGTAAACTGCCTAATAAATCTAACCACATCTGATTGCCCTAAGGGTGAGCATCTGACACAAATTTAGTCAAGCCATTAATAACTAATGACCGGTGACGTGGTAGGATTTAAAAAAAAAAAAGAGAGAGAGAGAGAGAAAATAGGCCAATGTAATTTTCTCTTGGGAGTTTAAACTGGGAGACAGAGAAGGTAGGAGGTAATTAGTAGGAGTCAAGGCTGTAAGTTAAGCAGGGCTAGACTGGAGTGAGCTGCAGCTAAATCTAAAACCACAACAAACTATTAGGTAGAAGATGAGGATAATAGCAACAGAGCAGACAGCCAGGAAGTCACAGCTGAGCAAGGACTATAGCTCAGTCATGAGTATTTTATATAATCCTCTCCTTTTTTCCTTTCTTTTCTTCCTCCCATGTTTACTTTCTTGTTCATCTCTTCTTCTCACAAGGAACACTTGCTGCTGAACACTGACTATATCCCAGGAGGCAGATATGATGATAAACAGGACAGACACAGTTGCTGCCATCATTATGGAGGTTTAAGTCAAATGAAGGTGATGGAAAAGTCCCAGGGCTGTGCTCTAACCTTGGTCTCCGGAGTGCTTGGGTAATACAAATTAAGGCGTTTGCTCCAATGTCAGGATCTTAATGGCTACACAAGGACAGTGACACAGACCAAATCTGAACACCTGGGGAAATAACTGATAAGCTCTAAATCAATAGCCTTCTCCGGTCCACTCAGAAATCACACACTACTCTTCCTCCTCTTGATGCAATACTATGAATATGTAATTTTCTAGAAGAGACAGAACATGTCTGTCATGTTAGGGCTGTATCTTGAGAGATCATGTCATATACTAGCCTAAAGAGGCCACGATCCAGTTCCTTGGGATTCTGTGACAAAGCTAAAAACTTCTAGAAAAATCTTTATTTGAAAACGCTGGCGAGTTACTGGAAGTGTGCTTAGTGTCTAAAAGATTGCATGGCACAAAGTATATTAGCCTTGTTGCTCCAGAACAGGTAGTGAATGAATGCACAAAAAAACACGGCTAGAGAAGCAAGCAGACACCAGGTCCTGTATCTTAGAAGGAAACTGCAGCTGCTTCAGCTATAGAAATCCTCTGGGCTACAGTGATCAGGGTATGCCTTCTTTGAGGGTCTGTGTATAAACCATGCAAGCTTAGGAGCAAATATCTCTACGAATTTGATTCTGATTTCTACTGTCAAAATTTTAAGGAATAAAAATGATTGTTTTAAGCATAATAAGCTTTTACACTAAGAAATCTACTGTATTAACTATCTTTCTTAACAGTGCTGGGTGAATCTGAAACTGCCCGTTAGAGTAAAGGGTATTGAATGAATCTTAAATCCTGCCTTTTTCTATTTGGATGTCATTAAGTTGGCGACTGAACATTGGTCTGGATCACACGATCAATGCAAAGAATAAGGTCTGGGTACTTCAAGCCCATTTTATCCATGGTAAGTTTTTTTGGGTTTTAATTTCCCAGTTAACTACTTTCACTCTTCTTTGGGAAATACACACATGGTGGCTCAGAAGGTAAAGAATCTGCCTGCAATGCAGGAGACCTGGGTTCAATCCCTGGGTCGATCCCCTGGAGAAGGGAATGGCAATCCACTCCAGTATTCTTGTCTGGAGAATTCCATGGACAGAAGAGCCTGGTGGGATACAGTCCATGGAATCACAAAGAGTCAGACACAACTGAGTGACTGACACTTTTTCACTTTTCAAATACACACACACACATACATAGCTTCCCTGGTGGCTCAGATGGTAAAGAGTCTGCCCACAGTGCGGGAGACCCAGGTTTGATCCCTGAGTCCAGAAGACCCCCTGGAGAAGGAAATGGCAACCCACTCCAGTATTCTTGCCTGGAAAATCCCAAGGATAGAGGAGCCTAGCAGGCTACAGTCCATGGGGTCACAAAGAGTCAGAAACGACTGAGCAACTTCACTTTCACTTTTCATACATATATATGTATATGGTCACATTTAATCCTTGGAACAACACTAGATGATCACGTTGAGTACCATGTTCAAACTCACAGACTGAGGAAGTGGTAGAAGCAGATTTTGAGCCAAGAAAAGGCACAGAAAAACACACAGAGTAAAAGGTCATATGGACATAGAGGCAGAGACTGGAATTCTACTTTCTCAAGCAAAGGAATGCCTGGAGACATCAGAAATTACAAGAGGCAACAAGGATTCTCCTTCAGAGCACTGGAGGAAGTGTAGTCCCATCAAAACCTTGATTCAGGACTGCTGCCCTCCAAAATTATGAGAAAGTAAATTCCTACTGTTTTAAGCCACCCAATTTGTCCGAGTGTGTTATGGCAGTTCTAAGAAGTGAATACATTCCCCCATAAAAGAAGACAACCACTAAACATGGCATGCATAAACAGATAAATAAATGACCTGAGGACTCAGTGTTGGGTAACCAATTTTCTACACCAAACCACAGAGTTTTAGAAATCTAACATGTAGCTAGATTTCACTAGGTGAGTACACTGAGATATATAGAGGTGAAAACATCTGCTTGATGCCCCAAAGTAAATTAAGAACCTACATCTCTTGACACCCACTCCTTCCCACCCACCATCAGGTTTTAATGGAATTGCATTGTCAGAATCTAAAGCAAACTAGTGGTAATTAAATTGAGTTGCATGAGAGCTTCATCATGGAGGCAGAACAGAAGTAGGCTAGGCAAGGCAACAGATGAGCTAAGAAATAAAAAGGTACAATTAAGAATCTCTAAACTCTTAAGTGTCAGTTGCAAAAACTCTCCCACAAGCTTGAAGGCTATAGAGTAGGAGGCTGTCTCATCAACCTCTTTCTCTTCCTTGCTTATCTCAGTCTATTTGATATTTTGTTCTTGGAGGGGAAAATGCTAGCGGGGAACCTCTATATGTCTCTGCTTTTGCCCATGCTTTCCCTCATCTTAGATGGTCCCACTCTCAATGACTTCGCTTCAAAATCCTACTCTCTTAAGACTTAAATACCAACTTTCTGCTGATCCTTTGAACTCTTGTGTTTCCTAGCTCTTCCAGATCTCAGGGCCTTAGCTTGCTGGTCCTGGCTTTACCCTGTACTGCCCAAGAAACCACAGATTAAGTGCCACTTAATTTCTCTAAGCCTTAGTTTCTCCATTCATTTATTCATTCATTCATACAATCTTTGGTATTTTGAGAGAAACTAGTGTTTTCCAGGTAGTGTTATTAGTGTTGGAAAATGGTGGTGGGGGCAGGGGGAGCATGGTGGCAGTGTGGAGACAGACTAGGACCCACTGTCATAGAAATTATATTTGAAATTGGGAGGGGCAGATAAGAAATATGTAATAATGGCATACTATCAGTAGTGATAAGTTTTATGAGGGAACAAAAACAAAGTGTCTAGGAGGATGGGGACCATGAGACTAGAGGTTCAAAGAAGAATTCATGAAGGAAATGATGTTTTAACTGGAATCTGAGTGACAAACAAGAGCCTGTCTGACAAAGATGTGGAGGAAAAGCACACTTAGCAGAGGGAGGAACAACAGCCCCACTATGGAACCCATTTTGGCACTGCCAAGGAGCAGAAGGATGACTGTAACTGGATTAAAGGGAATTAGGATGAGTTATTGGAAACGAATATGGAGTAGACAGAGCAGATGCTGAAGGACCTGGCAAACTGTGGAAAATACTACTCTTATTCTATGAGTAATGGAAAGCTATTGGAGAATTCTAAACAGGGTACTGTCATAATATGCTTTACTTTAAAAAAATTATTGCTCTGGCAGGATGAATAGGAAGTTGAGTGTGAAAGCATGGAGACCATCTTAGTAGTCTAGGATGATGGCTTCAGGGGTCCAGGACAACACAGTGGAGCTGGAGACTGGTAGTCAGATTTACTCTTTGGAGGTAGAACTGACAAGATGGAATGGAAACTGCAGGGGGTAAAAGATAGAATAGAGTCATTCAGGGATTGCTTCTGGATTTTGACTTGGGCTACATACATGAGGTGTCATTTACCAAGGAGAGACTAAACCCACACCCCTGTACTGTCACAATCTAAGCAGGGGCAACCCTGAAAGTTGTGAAAGCGAAAGTTGCTCAGTTGTGTCCAACTCTTTGCGACCCCATGGGTATAGTCCATGAAATTCTCTAGGCCAGAATACTGCACTGAGTAGCCTTTCCTTCTCCAGGAGATCTTGCCAACCCTAGGATTTGGGAAATCTGTATTTGTGAGGGATTCAAATGTGATGAATAAGAATTTGAACTCTGGAGGCACACTTAGGTTTGCATCCTGGCTCTGCCACTTCTCAATGTGTGTCCTTTGGCGAGTTTATTGACCTCTCTAAGGCCCAGTTTTCTCACCTGAAAAACAAGCAGTGGAGAATGCCTGTTAATTTGAGGATTTAGTGAGATAATGAATGGAAAAGGCTGAGTACAATCTTGGGACATTAGGTATTCAAAAATGCTGGTAGTAGCAGTCATTGGTGTCATCATTCCTTGGGCAGCGTTCTTTCCTTGAAGGAGCATCCCACTTCTTAGGCCTTTCTGTGCTACTGTTGCTTCTCTCTGGTTCTCGTATCGTCCCTAGTGGTGTCACTCCTAGACTTCTCTCCCCCTCACAATGCTTTGTTACTCCTTATCAGAGTTTGCTTGTCCTATGCAAACCCACTCCAGTATCCTTGCCTGGAGAAGCCCCATGGACAGAGGAGCCTGGCAGACTGCAGTCCTTGGAGCTGCAAAGAGTTGGACATGACTGAGTGACTAAGCACAGCACATTTTGTGTAAGGGAAAATGCACTGAACTTGAAGGCAAACATCTCATTCACTAATGCATGAGCTGGGACTTCAAATTTTGATAAGCAAAAATAAAAAAAATTTAATAAATCATTCCAAATTTGGAAAGCTGAAATGTCAAGAATTTAGGAGAAATTTTGCTTGGATAAGGGAAGAGCTATTATTTACCATTCTTGAAGTGAAGTGAAAGTTGCTCAGTTATGTCCTACTCTTTGCGATCCCATGGACTATACAGTTCATGGAATTCTCTAGGCCAGAATACTGGAGTGGACAGCCTTTCCCTTCTCCAGAGGATCTTCCCAACCCAGGGATCAAACCCAGGTCTCCCGCATTGTAGGAGGATTCTTTACCAACTGAGCCACAAGGGAAGCCCATTTACCACTCTTACCACTCTAGAAAATGGACAGGCAGCACAACCTTGAATACCAGTGAGACCAAAATGGCCCTATGAGCTAGAGCTTAATCGCAAGGCTTTATGCATAGCAGACACTGAGCAAATACCTTATCATCTGGTTTAAAGTAAATTTCTGTGAACGTTTTAGTGTCTCTTTGCACTGCACAATTGAATAATGATTGTAGAGCAGATAAGACTAGAGATATTCAAACAAGAAAGGTGACTTCATCTGTACCATTAGGGCAAATTTTATCCTCTTGCTCTATAATTTTAATTTTCTCAAAGCCTTGAGTCAACATTATTTAACATCACAGGCTTAGATTGTTTTGGCACATTCCCATAATGAATTACTTATCTGCATAATTTATAATAATTTTTACTGTCATGAAAGAACAAATGGTAATTAAATGAGGTTCTATCATTTATCGTGCTTTTGAGATTTGGTCAGCATGAGTGACAGTTATTGTAGCTACATCTCTGCTTACCAAAAATTCCACTTTAGTTCCTCCCTGATCTAGTGACTACATCACAGCTAAAATCATTAGGCGCATTTCTTGGAAGTCAAATGGGGCTTGGAACAAAACTGAAAACTCTTGGAGTTTCCATTTGAATGTTAAATTCAAAATATAAATGATTTCTTTAGAGTAACTACCAAGAGTGGAGAATGACAGGAGAATTCCTTACCTAATTAGGAAATACTTTTTACAGCTATAAATTCTCTAGTTTTAAAATTAGACTGGTTGTTAACCTATGGGAACTGGTTGACTCATGTGAAATTCTAACACAATAGAATCTGGATCTTGTCTTCTATATTTAGTCACACTCAAATACATTCTTTTCTATTTTTACAAGCATACAACCCAGATTAGCAACCAGTAATTACTGGGTAGGATAAGAGACATACAGGGTTTTTCTTAGATTGCAAGAAGGGCTTTGTCTACACAATTTTGATCTTCAGCTAATGCGTTATAAATGAAGTCAAAACTTGATACTTTACATAGCTGATAAGGTTCATGTGCAAAAAGACTGAGCCTTTATGATCATTCACTTCCCCCTGACCTTGATCCACCATCTTGAAATTTGCACTGTTTCTCATGGCAGTTCACATTCTTTTTAGAGGGAATAAAGTACCTTAGTGGGAATTTAAAAATATTTTTGTGACCTATAATTACTAGTGGGAGAAAATTTAATGCATGTGTCTTGATGAACCAATGGGTCTTTAGCTTTGTCTTTATATAAGAAAGATCATGTATTTTAGGTAAAACTGAGATGGTCTTAACTTCTATCAATTACAAGAATAGATGGCAAATATACTCAGACATGGACATGTACAATAAGATCTTTTTGAAAGAACCAAACATTTCCTGCTACAGTAAGAGTATAATTTAGAATTATTTAAACTGCTTTATGAAATGACTGCATATTTATTCAACTCATTTATACTTCATGGTAAGGTAAGTTAACATTTAAGGACAAAATATGATTAATGGTCAAATAAAGGAAATGGGACATGATAATATTGCCAGAATATAACAAAGTCTTCATGAAAGCTCTAAATGGAAAAATATATACTTTTGTATTCCAATCCCAAGTATTTTAAAATAAATCAATCTTGATCACATGGGCAAACTGTATTAAAATTTCATAAATGCTTTTTTTCCAACAAGGACGGTTGCTCCCTTGTTGATTCTCATCTAATTATTTTACTCATTATTGACAGTGATTATTTCCCACCATAAACAGAGGCTCACGTGTCTGTGACTAAATCTCAAATTTGGTGACATTATGGAGAGCAAAAGGGAAATGATCCTAAAATTGGGTGGCATGGAAAGTAATTCCATAAAACCATCTTTCAGCTTCAGATGGCCCAGAGAACAGATAGACTTCAGTGTGAGACATCAGACTTTCATTCTTCAGTCAAATGAATATGCAATTTGCTTATCAAAGATATTTCTATTACCTAGTCATTAAAAAAAGTTGGACTAGCATTGCTTGACACAAACTTGGGAACAAAAACTACCTTACTGAACAAGTAATGGTAATTAATTAAACCTTTTTCACCTGAGACATGGAGCCAGGGTAAACAGCAAGAAAAGGTTTTAAGAAGGAAAAGCATAAAAAAATATGCATTGGAAACAATATCAATTCCATATTAAATCACAAGATAATTCCTTCAATGGGAAACATATTCTTTTTTGTTTTTCCTAGCTGGTAAGTATTATAGACCTTAGTTTATAAGTTATAGCTTATAGTACATTTCATTGAAAAGTGACTAAACTCTCGTTGAAAAAGATGTTTTCTGTTTTCATTATCAATCTGTTCTTCTTAATAGGTGTGTATGTCCTTAAAATTCTCAGCCTTTAAAAAACTTTCTCAGGTTACTCAACTAGCCAGAAGGAAAAGACGCTTCCAATAAGTTTCTTTCCCACCGCCCCTCCCACCTCAGCCCACCTCTCAGTTCCTGGTAGCCCTGTGCTGTCTTTGCTCTCTGGGTTTTCTCACATTAGTGGTGCTCTCAATAGATCCACTAGCTTTCCGGCAGACCAGTAAGATTTCCAGGCCTGCTGCCTTGGAAGTTAGATTAATCTGGTTTCAGATATTGGTCCTGCCACATTTCAGCTCAGAGGCTCTGAATAAGCTACTTTTAATCTCTGTGCTTCAATTTCTTCCTCAGTTTAAGTCACTATGATGTATGCCTCACTGTAAACACTTTAAAGATATCTGACTGATAAATTTTAGCCATTTTAAGATAATTTTTATTATTTTGAGGCATTTCCCTGCTCCACCTAAAATAGCATAGTATAGGTGAATAAATAATAATAATGTTAATAACATTCATTGAGCTTTTACTATGTATTAAGCTGTTCTAAGTGTGTTATGTGTTATTAACGTATTTAATTTTTATGACTCTTAAGATGTTCTGTTATTACTACGCTTATAGATCATGAAAGTGAACCTCAAAAAAGTTAAAAACTTGCCCATGTTCACATGGTTAGTAAATGGTAAAGAATTAAGTCCAGGCAACCTATAAATTGCTGACATATAGAGTTGTGAAGTTTCAGAATAGAAGTCAGCAGACTTAGGGTCAAGCCCCAGGCTAGTTAGTTGTAAGCTATCGTCAACAATTCTGCATGTCTCTGCATTTCAGAATCCTCATTTCTAAAATGAGTGTAAGTGTTCCCTACCTAAAGATTAAAAAAGGGCAGTTTGAAGTACCGGATTAGTTCTCACAAGTGTAGATTGTAATTATTACTTTCAAGGAATGTTTGTGAAAGTGTTTCAGAAACTCTGTGAGAGCCATTTAAATGTAGATATGTTGCTGATGATCATGGTGATTTCCAAAAGGCCTGATGACTGCAAGAAATTGAGAAACAAATTCAGGCTAAGGTTATCTTAGCTCCTGGGAGCTTCAGATGCTGTCTTCTTTGTTAATGATGTGGTATTTGGAGATATTCCTCACTACTCAACTCAGTAGCAAAGAACTAAAGTTCCTGAGATCATTTCACTTAAGCCAAGATCTCTGTCTACTGGAAAAATAAAAGTTGTCTGAGACATGGTGTGTCAAGACATGATGATGAGTAAGGTCTTTCTATGGGGAACTGTTTTATACATCACTATAACTAGAGTAATCTTGGCACAATGCAAATCTGGGTGCACCATTCCCCGGATTATTATCCTTCAGTGTGTTCATTGTTTTGGAGATAAAATCCAAAATCCACATTCTGATCTCCATGTTCAACAAGGCTGTCTGGCTCTCCTTCACAGCACACTCACCTCCTCAATTTCTGAAGTAGCAACACTGGGCTTCTTTTAAACCCTTTTCCCCACAGCACCCTTACATGAGCAATTCTCTCTGCCTAGCACATTCTTGTCCCTAGATTTCCCTCTTTTAGTTAACTTAGCTTGTCTCTCTACCTCAGAAAGCTTCTCTGATCTTCCTGATAGGGTCAACTCCCCTGTTATAAGTTTTTATTGGACCTTGAAACTCTACACTCTCAAAGCAACTGTCAGTTTATCAATTTGGTTAAATAACTTATGTCTCTGTCCTTTAACAGACCAAATGTTCCAATAAACCGATCAAAGGACCAAGCCCTTTGTAATAAGTATTAATATGTGTCAAATGCACAAGTGAGAGGGAATATTCCTCTGCCTTTAGTGTTTTTTTCATTCTCATTTGAAAAACAAATAATTGGAGCCAAGCTCTCCTGCTTTTGATCCTCTTGAATATATGACATTCTTCCTGGAAATGGTGGAATTTGGAAAAGTAAAGAAATATATACAAAGCTGTCCAGGATTTAAAAAAAAAAAAAAGAAAGCAGAAAAAGCAAAAGAAAATGGATATTTTTTTCCCTTTGTATAGAAACAGTTGAGAGAGGAAACAAAGCAAAATGATTAAAGAGAAGGTAAGTAGATTAAATTATAGTGACTTCCAAGAAGTTGTCAATTAAAACTTTGTTGTAAGGAGAAACTGGAACAAAGGGAACCTTACACATAATGGGACTGTGGATTTTGATAAGAAAATGTAAGAGGAAAGAACCAGAGCTTAATTTTATTTGTTTTTCTTTTTTTTTCTTTGCATGGCTTTTTAAATTGGATTTAATATTCTGTCGTGGTTGCTGTGTCCCAGAAGAATGTCTTTCAGGAAGTTGTGTTTGTGTTTCCTTTGCTTTAACAGTGGCATCATCAGGAGGTTGTATGGCACAGTGAAGTGAGGGAATCAGGTCTACGGGTAGCCTGCCTGGCTCTGCCACTCACTAGCTACGTGACTCCTGGTAAGCTACTTCCACCTCTGGAACCCACTTCTTCCATCCATTAAATGGGGATAATTAATGTACCCATCTCATGCAGTTATTGAGATGCACCAGTAAGATGATGCTGCAGGGTCTTGGCACACTGTTTGGCACACAGTAGAAGCTTAATAACGGAGAAGGAATAGCACCCCACTCCAGTACTCTTGCCTGGAAAATCCCATGGACTGAGGAGCCTGGTAGGCTACAGTCCATGGGGTCGGGAAGAGTCGGACACGACTGATCGACTTCACTTTCACTTTTCACTTTCATGCATTGGAGAAGGAAATGGCAACCCGCTCCAGTGTTCTTGCCTGGAGAATCCCAGGGATGGGGGAGCCTCGTGGGCTGCCGTCTATGGGGTCGCACAGACTCGGACACTACTGAAGCGACTTGCAGCAGCAGCAGCAGCAGCAGCAGCTTAATAAACATTAGATGCCACTATTATTGCTGGCAGTTCAAGACTGTCTTTCAATATTCTCATCTGGAAGCCTTGGCATGGTCTGGAGTGCGTTGTGCTGCATGGTGGCCCTGGCTCCTATCGCAGCAAGTGAAGTGTAGAGCAATCAGCAAAGCAACATACTGTCTCAGTCAGAAGAACTGAGTGAAATTTCTCACCGCAACAAACCAAGCAGTTTGGATACAATGGAAGATGCACTGATTTGAAAGACAATAATAAAATTATTAAGAGCTACCATTTATCCAGCACCTACAGAAGGCAGATATCATGCAAACCACCTGATATATGTAATCACTAAGATTCACAGAAGGTGTGAATTTTCAGTCCATTTTTCTAGATGATAAAAGTCAGGCTCAGAAGTTAATAGATTTATTTGCCTAAGATAACATGACCAACTAGTTAGCGAAAGCACTTGAGTGCTGCCCCAGATGTGCAAAATCTTGAGCTCTTTCTTGTAATTTTCACACTTTAAATGGACTTTGATGGGCTCTCTGTGCCTGGATTGGATCATCACCAAGACTACCAATGACTCCCTCTTAAAGGTAAAGTCGACAATTTTCTCTTCAAAGTAGACTCATGAGCAGCGTGAAAATGTATTATTTTGACTTCCTTCTAGGAAAGTAAAATAGCCTAATATTTTATAAAGTTATGAGTTTAAAAACAGAAAAAAACCCAAAATATCATTTGCCCAGTTACTTGGAAATCAGGCAATTATCACATCATTGCTCAGGCTGGTAATGAAATTAAGATAAAGTTTCATCAAAATAGCATATGTAATTTTACAGCAGCAGCAGAATGGATATAAATATGAGCAGATGTGTCTGAGTCTCTGGGATTTATAAATACAGAAACATTTTTCCCATTTGGGGTAAAAAATCATTCTTCATTCTGAATATGAGAACAGTGCAGCTCAGGGCCCTGGCAGGGACAGAGCAGGGAGGGAGACATAGCTAAGAGGCCTGTTCATTCCCTGCAGCTTCCAATGACAGACACCATTACTTGCGAGAACCTCTTTATTTACGGTGGCAGTGATATACACTGGAGAACTGAGGTCAAATGGTGAATCAAGTATCAAGCCAAACAGAGGGATTTTTCTAGGTGATATTATACTTTGTTTTTTCTTTCTTAGGCAAACAAACAATGTTTTGAGCTCAAAACTCAGGTAGGTTTAGGGGTTCCAAGTCTGTTCTATATCATAGAAAGTGTTGCAAATGATTTATCTAGAAGGGTGCTTTGCACTTCCACCCCCATCCCACCCTGCAACTTGTTTCCCTAGAAAACAGTTATCTGCTGAGCCATTAGTAAAAAGCTCGGTTATGCTCTAACCGAGAAGGAAGGTAAAGAGAAAGGGGTCTGAGTTACTTATATCAGGACCCTTGAGGGAAGGTGCCAGCGGACCAGGAGATACCAGTTATGCTCAGAAAGGCCAAAAGCACAGAGGTCCAGAGCACAGGCTCAGAAGGACTGTGGATGGCTCAGCTGACTACTTCTCCAAGCCATCTTTTCTCACCTCTAAGATGGCATTTTGTGTATCTGGCCCCTGTGTGCACTGGAGAAAGAGGAGGAGTGTTTACATGGATGCCCAGGGATAAGGAGTGTGTGTAAAAGGTAGACTTCCTTACCAGAGAACATTCCCACTGCAGGCAGTCTACCTTCTTGTCTGGAGCCTCCTTCAACTCTCTTGAATAGGACTTTGGCAGAAGATCAGAACAGCTGAGTCATCTTCAAGGAGGAGTTTTATCACCACAGACACTCTAAGCCTTCCTCCAGTGGAAAAATACCCAGTGCTTTCTGCAGCAGTCCTGAGTGCAGCGGTGGGAGAGCAGGGGCTTGAGTGATGGTGGTAGCTTCCTTCTTGCCCCAAGCCCCAAATAAATAAGTCTCTTTCCCTCTGCTATGTCTGAAGTGAAGGGGAGCCAGGCCTGCGGTGGCTTGGCTGCAGGCTACAGGGCACCAACACAGGCGCCTCCTAATTTGTCTCTGTCTTGCCTGAGAAGCATCATTCGCCAGCCAGGCTTCCTCTCCAGTCCTCTCCTGGCCCCTGCAGAGAAATGGGAGCTCTGGGAAGAACACGCTCTGCTAAGAATAAAAGCCCTTGTGGGTCATAAAGAAGATGTTAGTGAGGTTCTCATCTCCCTCATGAAGACTTGAAGCCCCAGTGCTCAGGCCCTCATCTTCAAACTGAAATCTCTTGCTTGGCCCTCTTGCCTGAAATCCAGACTCCTAACAGCCGTCTCCTTGAATCCTCTACTGGATCGTCTAAAAGGCATTTCAAACTTAGCAAGCCCACCACCTCCTAATTCCCTGCCCCACCTCATGGAAACCTTCCTCTCATCATGCTTAGGTAAGTTGCTTGCTTTGTCTAGTTGCTCTAGCAGAAAACTTCCTTCTATTCCTTTTTCTCTTCTCATCTCAGCACGTCCTGTTGGTTCTACCTTTACAACTTTTCTAGAATTACATTCCTTTTTCTCAACTCCACTTTTCCCATCGTGATCAAAACCAACAGCATATCTCACTTGGATTCTGCCCTCGCCCCCTATCCCGTTTCTTCCTCCTTCTATCCTGCATCTCCTAATCTACTCCCAATCCAGCAACCAGAGTGATCCTTTAAAACACATATCAGACCATGCCATTTTCATGTCCTAATCCTCCCATTCTGATTGGACCAGGAGCTAGTCTTCACCATGGCCTATAAGTTCTTCACAGTCTGGCCCAGCCTTCCATCTATGGCCTCTTCTATTACCCTCAGCTGCTTACTTCCCTCAGCCACACAGACCTCCTCGCTCTTCCTGGAACACAATAGCACAGCTTCGCTTCTGCTCCAGGACCTCTGCATTTGCTTCTGCCTCTCTCAGAAACACCCCTGATCTTTTAACCCTTTCCAGCCTTTACTCAAATGTCTTCTCAGACCATTCTTCTCAAATCACCATATTTCAAATTGCAGCCCCCACCTTCAACACCCCTTATTTTCTTTTCCTGCTTCAGTTTTCAACATAGCACTAACCATCATCTGTTGGATAACAGAATTTATTTCCTCATTTATTTATAGCCTCTCTACCTGTCCACTGAGTTTTAAGCTGAATGAGGGTAGGGTGTTTTGTCTTATTTTGTTTACTGCCATATTCTTGGCACCTGGAACAGTGCCTGGCACGTAGCAGGCATAGCAGACATGCAATGATTATCCCTGGAACAAACTTTTAAAACTCTATGAAGATACATTGCAAAGTGTAAAGTGCTATTACAGGTGCAAAAGACTTTTGAATTCAGATGATTCCAGATCTATACAACTTATCTGCCCATTAACCTATCATCTATCTTTGCTTTCCAGCTTTAGATACATTTATAATAAAAACAGTGTGAGTGAAAGTCACTCAGTCATGTCTGATTCTTTGTGACTCCATGGACTATACAGTCCATAGAATTCTCCAGGCCAGAATACTTGAATAGGTAGCTGTTCCCCTTGTGGCTCAGTTGGTAAAGAATCTGCCTGCAATGCGGGAGACCTGGGTTTGATCCCTGGGTTGGGATGATCTCCCGGAGAAGGGAAAGGCTACCCACTCAAGTATTCTAGCCTTGAGAATCCCATGGACTAGTCCATGGGGTCAGAAAGAGTCAGACATGACTGAGCAACTTTCACTTTATATTTGATAATAAAAATAAATATTCACTTATCACCTTGAGAGTGTTCCTCAAAGAGTCAAAAAGAGAATGTCAGTGTTACTGGTGAAAAAAGTACAAATTTTCAGGTCCTAAAATACAGCCCCAGTACATTTTTCTGGTAATACTGTTGCCCTCTGTGACTCTGGAGATGATAAAACATTCTAAAAGGTTTGATTGGTGGCATGGTTGCTCTTCCATAAGAAAGTATGTGCACAGTGCAAAGAGCTTAGGAATTCAGAGTCACATACAGCACGCATCAAATTCTGCCTCAGCTGTGTTGATCCCAGGCATTTTACTGTCATTTTACCTCAATGAAAATATAAATATAAATATGTGACTATATACACAATCTCTGTGTCAGGCGTGGTACTATGTCAAAGTTTTCACACTAAAGAGGAAACTGAGGCTCAGACTTCAAACTGCAAGCTCAATGTGCTCATTATGTGTAGACAGAAGAGCTGGGATTCAAACTCAGATGATTTACGTCAGCACTCATTCCTGTTCTTCTAAACATGCCACCCAGTGTCCTAGGAACTCACCAGCTGTGGAATCTTCAAGCAATTTTTACTGTTCTGGGTCTGTTTTCTTGACTATATAATCAGGGGTGATTTAACCCAATTAAGAACACCTCATTTCTTAGGACAAGTTTATAACTAGTATTCATTATCAGGACTAAGAAGGGAGAGAAAGTTGTCAAAAGGATTGACTAACTATGTCTCTGTTTCCCATCAAATCTAGTGCTCGGCAATACCCAGAGAATTTCCAGGACTGCTCTTTGTGAATTCTTTATTTTCCCAGTTGGTCTTGGACATCAGATTGAGCCAAGCTATCTCACTGTTGGGGGCAGACAGCAGAGGGGTTGCTTGCAACTCTGCAGTTGTGACTGTGGACGTGACCAGGCAAACACAACCTTCTGCCTTGCTCCTTGCATGGCTTAAACTGTAGGCCTAGGCCTTATAAAATAATAGTCTTTAATGTCATCTGCAACCTTGAAGGATGACTTTGCGAGTCTGAACTTCCTTTGTAAAGTCATAAAAATCAAGTAAGTAAATTTTGTAAACCAAAAAGAGATGTGAACAAGAGATTTGTAAAAAGAACGTGTACTTGGTATTTGGTATTTGGGCTTGTTTCAAGTAAATCTCATTATGTCTTGCTTAAACTTAATGGCTTGTAAGTCTATCCCATTGGCATCTCAAGAGGAACTGTGAACAGAGGCTCCTGGGTCCTCTGTGGAGACATGTACCAAGGGTACTGTAGTGTGAGACTTAAAATGAACATAATCCCCTTCCTTCATATATGATGAAATAAGGAGAGTCTCTGATGGCCCCACTTTGCTACAGGGAAAAGGTCCTCTTCAACTTCTGAAAGTGGATTAAATGGACCAAATGTAGTTCCTGCTTCTCCTGAATGGTAGGTTTCAGTTTCCTGCTAGCCCATGGAATCACTCCAACTGGCCAATTACATCTTCTCATAGGAACCAAGCCTGCCTCCCGTAGTCCCTGACTATTCACTCATGCTGCAAGCACAGCCCCCAAGTGACCTGTATGGCATATGGAACCCTCCACCCCAAGACTATGAACACAGGAGCCTAAACTGCTGTCAGTCTCATCTGTCCAGTGTGGGGTGTCACGTCTTCAGTTACCACCATAACCTTTCTTTCACCAATGGAATCAAAAGAAGGTATACAAAACAAGTATATTTCATGATAAAATAACTTGTCTTACTAACTGCCTTTAAGGACAAGGTAGGTTGATCAAGTGTGAAATGAAGTGTTACACGATGGCTTTGCCCCAAGTTAAGAAACAAATTCCTAGGCTCTCAAATTTACGACTTTCTAAACTATATTCACGAAATTAAAAGATGCTTGCTCCTTAGAAGGAAAGCTATGACAAACCTGCTCCTGCTAAGTCACTTCAGTTGTGTCCGACTCTGTGCAACCCCATGGATTGCAGCCCACCAGGCTCCTCCGCCCATGGAATTTTCCAGGCAAGAGTACTGGAGTGCAGTGCCATTGCCTTCTCCTCTCGACAGCATATTAAAAAGCAGAGACATCACTTTTCTGACAAAGGTCAGTATAGTCAAAGCTATGGTCATGTATTGTCCAGTAGTCACGTATGGATGTGAGAGTCAGACCATAAGAAAGGCTGAGTGCCAAAGTATTGATGCTTTTGAACTGTGGTGCTGGAGAAGACTCTTGAGAGTCCTTTGGACAGCAAAGATGTCAAACCAGTCAATCCTAAAGGAAACCAACCCTGAATAGTCATTGGAAAGACTGATGCTAAATCTGAAGTTCCAATATTTTGGCCACCTGATGCAAAGAGCTGACTCATTGGAAAAGACCTTAATGCTGGGAAAGATTGAGGGCAAGAGGATAAGGGGGTGACAGAGGAAGAGATAGATGGCATCACTGACTCAATGGACATGAGTCTGAGAAAACTCAGGGAGAAGGTGAAGGACAGGGAAGCCTGGTGTGCTGCAGTTCATGGGGTTGCAAAAAGTCGGGCATGACTTAGCAACTGAACAACAACAAAACTGTATTTCAATATTGTATATACCCTGACTTTATGTCATTTAAAGGCTCTTTTCCTAGCTTCAGTTTTTCACGAATAACAGTAGCAGGGCTCAGGGTATCACTCAATAGCTTTGACAAACACACACTAAATGTAAGTCAGGAATCACTTGTGTAAAGTGAATTGAGTCTTGTTTGACTGTAACACAAATACATTTGCTCAGTTTATAACTGCAGTTTTTGTGTCCAATAAGCGAGTCATTGGTCTAGATGGTAAATCAGGCCCAATTAAATCAATTAAAAAATTACAAAAAGCTGGGTAAGTATTCCACTAATCTACTTAAATTTTTTCTTTGAAAGTCTTTCAAAGGCTATAGTAGTAAAAACAAATAAAAATATTAATACTTCTTCTGAAGCTCTTTGTCATTAGAAAGTGGTAGAAAAGCATTTGTTCTTTATAGTGCAGCACTATGAGTTACAAGTGTAACAAATAATCCCAGAATTTGTCAGCTAAAACCAACAAATATTTATTATTTCACAGTTTCTGTAGGTCAGAAATCCCGGTGTGACTGAATTGTGTGCCTCTGGTCCAAGGTCCCTCCCTTCCAGTTTGTAGTCAAGCTGGCAATCTGGGCTATGGTTGTCTCAAGACTGGATGCACATCTCTGCCCACGCCCACTGTTGTCAGCAGGCTTCATCCCTTGAGTGCAATTGGTCTGAAGGTTGGTCACATGGCCCTCCCCATGGGATGGCTCACAGCAAGGCTGCTCACTTTTCCCATGAGAGTGAGACAGATTGAGCAAGTCAACTTTTTTTAACTTCACGCCGTATGTAGCATCCTGTCACTTTGCCATATTCTGTTCCTTAAATGTGAGTCGTTAGGTCTAGTCCACACTCAAGGGAAGAGGGTTACCCAAGAGTATGAACACCAGGAAGGGCAGCGGTAACAGGGAGTCCTTTTGGAGGCTGTTGGCTGCGAATACATTGCAGGTATAATTGCATGCACATTTCTAGCATATGTGATGTCAAACAACCTCAAGAATTCTAACCACTCCAAGGTCCTTCTCTGGCCACAGGAGCATGCCTGGCTCACAGAGGGGACAGACCAGAGTGCTGGGGAGATAATGCCTCCAGGAACAGACTGCAATCAGTAAAGGATGGGAGTCATTGAATAAATATCCCAGGAAACTGGTTACACTGCTTCTTCAATGCCCTGGAAGCACTGAGCTCTGATTCCCCAGGGTGGTAACCTATTTGTGAAAGCACCCTTTACTAGCTTCCAGCCATTGTCTCACCCCTCATCACCCACAGACCTATTTAACTATCTCTCCTTACTGGTACTTCTGCAGTCACCTCTCAAGTTACTTAATTCTAGTCCTTGTCTCTCTCACTACTGCTAATAGCATTAAGAAAATCTTAAATGTTAAACTTTTCTTACACATTTCAGAAACAGCAGAAGAAATTACTAAAACAGGAATCACACAGCTATTTAAGCTGTTCTTTCTTTCATTTAGTATTTATTTGTTGAGCAACTACCAGACACATATAACACGTACAATTGAGCACCCCAAATTTTAAAGTCAGTTTCTGCACTTCATGGCCTGTTTTGAAATGACAAAAAAAGAGAAATTTTAATTTATTTTTAGTTCTTGTATTAGTTATAGGCTTGAGAGAAAAATCTATAGCCTGATAGTATTTATATTCACTAACTTGGTGGACTATCTATGTATCTGATAGGTATGTGTATATATCTTTGTACCACCTAACATACATGTTGCAGGAAATACAAGTAGCATTTTTTCAGTTATTTGTTAATCTCAGCTTTCATGTGTGTACTCCCCAGGGTCCAATCTATTTCACTTCTGAAGAGTTTTTGGAAAAAAAGTAATCAAGGTAACCATTAGGGTCACCATGCTCAGCAACCTTTCTGCCACATCTGTCACCAATGGAGAGCTGGTTATGTATAGTCATGCAGCTGGGAGCGCTAGAAATAAAGTGAATAAAAAAATGGATGGCCTGAATGGGAGTGGAGTTTAGGTATATTCTCCCCTAAATATACATAATCTGTATACAAGATACAGATACATGCATATGTATGGCTGAGTCCCTTTTGTGTCCACCAGAAACTATAACACTGTTAATCAGCTATACTCCAATGCAAAATAAAAAGTTTTAAAAAAAGAGATGGATGGACGGCGCCTGGTCTCAGACTCACAGGGAGAGTGACACATGCTAGAATGTTCTTCAGTTCTTCTGTAGGCAGGAAATCTGGCTTTAAAGCTTCCTACATCTTAATGGAGAATGTCAGTGAGGAATTAAGCAGCAGGAATCTTCTCGAGTAACAGATAATAATCTGAGTCACATATCAAGGAAAGCAGTTGTCTCAGATAAACTATCATCACCGACAAACAATCTCTTCAATCAGGAAATCCTCATTTGTAAAATTTCCCAGAAACATCCTACCCCTATTCATCAATGCAAGAGGTGCCTGTGACCATTGTGCTTGTCCACTCAAAAGACAATAAATAAAACTAAAATCCTTCAACAACAACTCAAAACAATTCTTAAAGCAAGATGTATTTCCTTTCAGCTCAACATTTGCCTATGTCAAGCTAGTTGTTTTGAGAGTTGGAATTTCCACAGTAACAGGCTCTTTGTGGAATGGAGAATGTCTGCTCTCTTCCACTTGCCTGACTCAACATGGCTGAAAGGATTTTCCTGTGAGGTTTAAAGAGCATCCATCCTTGAGCCGAGATGGAGAGTGAGACATTCCAGTTTGAAGAGGGTAGCTGTCTTTCTTCAGAAGTGGCAGAGCCTCAGCTATCATGAAATGGCTTTTTCACCTATGTTTGGTGTCAATACACAAAGATTGCTTGTGTGTGGAGAGTCTCAGATTCATTAAAGTTTATGCCATCCCTTTTACAAAGCATTTCAAGTACGGAACAAGAAGCCAAAAAGGGAAGGATGTATTCATGGTGGTTGCCAAGGAGTGTGTTGGCTAATTATTGTACAGAAAGTATAAACTGTCATCTGATGAATCTGAACTTGAAGAACAACCAGGCCATATTTACATCTGCATCACTTTGGCAATTCTCTCAAAGATGCCAAATGTCAATTTCCTCATCTGTAAAATGCTGATAACAATAACCTACTTAGTGATACAGGCTATAACCTTTCTGTCCACAAGGGAAGCTGTCTCCAGATTTTTATATATTTATGAGAGATTTTATTAATAACTGATCTGGAACATGCCATTCTGTATGTGGCCAGTCATATTACAGCAGCCTTGAAAAGAATTGATTAAAGACAGTTTACCTGATCTAGTACATTAATAATGGATTCAAAATGGAGAATGGCTTATGGAGAAGAAAAGATTCCTCTCATCATCCTATAGAAAAGTTCTCTGATTTCTACATGATGAGTCACAAGAAACTTGCCTGACTTGACTTTACATCTCAAGCCTGTTTTAACTCCTGGGGACTTGAGTGACCATCTGCTACTTTTGCCTTTCTGGCCCCATTCCTCCTGCAATCTGGTGAAGGCATCTCTATTGTATTTTGGAGACTCATCACTCTCAGACCTTAAAGGGCTTTAATTCATTTAAGCTTGGTTTCTCTTTCTTACACAGAGATTACTGTCTAACATCTGGATGATAATAAAGATACTATGAAACACCTGTCGAGCACTTTTTATGTGACGTAGTTCTAAACACTTAACGAGTTTTATATTTCATTTATTCTTTACAAAAGACCTATGAACTAGGAACTATTATTAAGTCCCATATCCCAGGTGAGAGAGAATCAAGGTGAGGTGTTTTTAGGAAAACCACCCATGTCTATATGGTATGTAATAGAGGCAGAATTTGAACCCAGGTCTGTCTGATTTCAGAGTCATGATCTTTACCTCAACATAATGATTAGTAAAAGGAACAAATGTGCAAATATCTTCACATAAT
The DNA here is from genome assembly GCF_014754425.2 of Oryx dammah. Lineage (NCBI taxonomy): Eukaryota > Metazoa > Chordata > Mammalia > Artiodactyla > Bovidae > Oryx > Oryx dammah. The sequence continues at coordinate 22,090,988 of NW_024070193.1, forward strand.
GGATAATTTATCCAGGATGCACAGAATTACTCCAAACCACATTCTTTTTGATTTCAGGGGAAATTCCTAACTCTAATCTTCTAAGTTTTTTCACCTAGGGTGGTCTTGTGGCTAACAGGATGAGAATGCTGGCAGTCTAGACTTTGGTCATCACGTGAGCAGAGAAAAACTGATTCTAGTTAAAGGCCATGCTTGCACTTCAGCATTCTCTTGTGTCTGTGAAAAAGGAAGCACAGGGAAAGAAGAGGTGGAGTATTTATGGGAAGATGTGGGCAGCTTGTTGAATTCGAGTGGTTTAAAAGCATTTGCTTTACATTATTGGGACTAATTGAAATAAAAGGTTCGAGGCTCCTGAGAGTTGACTCATTCTCATCATCCTAATATTAGATGAATTGAGTTCCGTGTGGTTGACGGTCTGTACCAAATTTCTCAGTGTTGGCTGACAGCCTCAGAAAGATCTGTTCTTCTTCTTCTTCTTTTTTTTTTTTTTTACAACGTTTCAGTGAGTCATTCCACACACACTGTCGGTACTGATTCCCAAGGGGAGGTGGAGAAGGAAGGTTTCCAAGCTAGAGTGAAGGGCTTGGAAATTCACTGGGGAGCAGAAAACCACCAGCTGCACTCTTATCCAGAACAAACTCGGGGCACAGGGTCCTGCCTTTCATTCCTGAGCACCATGTTTATTAGTCTGGACATTGTACTCTTGGAACAATCATACAAGTCATACAGTCTCCAAAAGTGAAAGGAAGTAGGTTTCTTTTGTTAAAAATCCAGCTGATTCATCTTAACAAACCACACACACACACACACACACATTGGAAAAGACCCTGATACTGGGAAAGACTGAAGCCAAAATGAGAAGAGGGCAGCAAAGGAAGAGATGGTTGAATGGCATCACTGATTCAATGGACATGAACTTGGGCAAACTCCGGGAGACAGTAAGGGACAAGGAGGCCTGGTGTGCTGGAGTCTGTGGGGTTGCAAAGAATTGAACATGACTTGCGAATGAAAAACAACGTGTGTGTGTGTGTGTGTGTGTCTGTATCTCCCATCCCCAAAACAGGTTCTTCCATAAATGAAAGGAAGTTTGGCATACTGAAAAAAGTAAGTGCTTTAGAATCAGACACTTCTGAATTTAAATCACCGCTCTGTCACGTATCATCTGGATTTAGACTGCTTAAACTCTTGGAGGCTCAGCTCCCCTTTTCTTTAAAATGAGGATGATCTTTACGTGTCATGTACTTTTGTGGACATTAGAAATAGTTTACTGTAAGTATCCAGTACATAGTAGAATCTTAAGAAAGCAGCAGCTCATGGCATTTAGCTTCTCAGAGACCTGTGAGTATTTCTGACTCAGTCACTTATCAGTAGGTTAGATTTGGGCAAGTTCTTTCACCTTCTCTCAGTCTCAGTTTCCTAGTCAGCAAAATGAGGTAATAATACTCTGTAAGATTAATAGTGGATTGAGTGATGCATTATTAACTACTGTAATTACTGCCAGTAATTATAAATCTCTTTAATTGTGCTAAGCCCTTTCATATAACACATATAGAGCACTTGATATATTTCCTACCACTTAGTAAGCAATGAATAAACACCAGTTATTATTAGGTTAAATAATATAAATTGCTATTATTCAACCATTTTGACCTACAAAGATGGCAATTTCACATGGCTCCGCTAAATATTATTCCTAAAGGGTAGCTGTAATTTCCAAGATTCTGTGTCTAGTAACCTGGTAGCCAAAATCACCACAGATGGTGACTGCAGCCATGAAATTAAAAGACGCTTGCCCCTTGGAAGAAAAGCTATGACTAACTTAAACAGCATATTAAAAAGCAGAGACATTACTTTGCCAGCAAAGTTCTGTCTAGTCAAAGCTATGGCTTTTTTCCAGTAGTCATGTACGGATGTGAGAGTTTGACTATAAAGAAAGCTGAGTGCCGAAGAATTGATGCTTTTGAACTGTGGTGCTGGAGAAGACTCTTGAGAGTCCCTTGGACTGCAAGGAGATCCAACCTGTCAGTCCTGAAGGAAATCAGTCCTGAATATTCATAGAAAGGACTGATGCTAAAACTGAAGCTACACTACTTTGGCCACCTGATGCACAGAACTGACTCACTGGAAAGGACCCTGATGCTGGGAAAGATTGAAGGCAGGAGGAGAAGGGGATGACAGAGGATGAGATGGTTGGAGGGTATCACCGACAGGATGGACATGAGTTTGAGTAAGCTCCAGGAGTTGGTGATGAACAGGGAAGCCTGGTGTGCTGCAGTCCATGGGGTCACAAAGAATAGGACAGGACTGAGTGACTGAATTGAACCTGGCAGCTTATATGCTCTTGTTGTGTTTCAGCAGTAGAAACCTGGGGTTACTTACTACTTTTCTTTTCAATGCTTTGGGCAGCAATTGATTGAACTTCACAAGAGTCTAATTAATTTATCAGGTTCTGGTGAACTTCTCAAGAGCTTAAGAAGCCAGGTCTCCCTCCTAGCATTATGGGAGTGGGAAAAAACCCTAGAAAGAATGGCTAAGCTGGAAAGAATATATGTGACCTGGCACCAGGTTATGTCAACTCAAGTTTCTTCAGCCTGACACTCAGGTTCCTGATTCTCAAGGATTCCTGAACTTTGTCCTGCATGAGGAAAAATCATTACACAATGCTTTGACCTATAGCTGGCAGTGAATAATCCTTGGTTGAGTATGATCTTCAAGGTGTCCAAAGAAAACTGTTGTGATGTTGGAAATCACTTCTGTCCTTATCAGAACTGTCACATGATAATCAGTGGAGGTCAACTTGGAGCTCACTTATAAGACTAGTTGGAGTGCTAGAAGACCAGGCAAGAGATGATGGTGATTTGAACTAGGGTGATAGCATTGGCAATAATGGAATAAGGTGTCATCATTACGTATCTGGGAGGTAGGACCAATAAGATTTGCTGCTCATTTGAATACGGGGGATGAAGAGAAAAGCCAACTCAGTTGGGCATGGAGTAAATGGTGGTGCCATTTTCTCAGCTGGGGAAGACTGAGGGAAGGCAAATCTTGGAACCGGAAGTAAATCTAGAGTCCTGTTATGGCTGTATTAAATTTGAGGCGGCCTACCAGAGACCTAGGGCTTCCCTAGTGGCTCAGATGGTAAAGCGTCTGTTTGCAATGCAGGAGACCCGTGTTCAGTCCCTGGGTTGGGATGATCCCCTGGAGAAGGAAATGGCAGCCCACTCCAGTATTCTTGCCTGGAAAATCCCATGGATCACAGAGCCTGGTAGGCTACCATCCATGGGGTCGCAAAGGGTTGGACACGACTGAGCGACTTCACTTTCACTTTCACTGGAGATCTAAGTGGAGACACATCAAGGATGTAGTTGAAGATAGAAAATGTGAGCTCAAGGCATGTGTTGGGGCAGGGGTTCACGGAACACCACTCTGTGTTCTCCAATATGCTCTATTCTGGGAGAGAAACAAAGAAATATGGTCATAGAAAGTTTGATCAAGAGAGAAATAACAGGAAGAGGAAGCCAAGAGATTTACAGTCTGAGGACAAAAAGAAATAATGGAGAGAAAAAGACCAAGCATCCAAAAACTCTTGATTTGAGCTCAGACAATGTACAAGGCATTGTGTTGTGTGTTTTTACACACAATAGCTTATATAATGCTCACCAAAATCTATATTACTGCTGAGAAGACCAAGACTCATAGAATATATTTAACTTACCTAAGAATCATAGCTAGTTATGGGGCAGAGCTGAGACTTTGAACAAAATCTCCCTGACCCTAATGCCTGGATTCAGTACGACTAAGACATTTATTCCTCCTTGTCAGTGAAATACTTTGTTGACAACCAATAAGGCTTCAGAAAGACAAAGATCTGCCAAGGCCTGCAGAATCCCTGTCCACACATCATCATCCACTGAAGATCATACTCTTTTTGTCCGCAGAATACAAACCACATTCAGAGAGGGGAGAAAAGTAAAAAGAAGACAATTCAAGATAGAGTTGTTTGTTAAGACTAGGGAGCTGAGAGTTATTATTATTATCATATGTCGTCTCGATGTATTGTGTAACTACTTTTTGTTTTTGTTCCCAGCAATGCTCCCTGTCCTTCCACTGAGAATTCTCTGGTAGGCATTTGAACTAAAATTGTCCTTCCACCCATCCCAGGCAGTCAAATATAGTTCACATGTAATTGCAGCATCATCTCAGCACATGGCTACTTCTTGTGCTGATTCTTTAGCAATATCTCTTGGGAATTCATTGACTTATCTAATTGGAATGTTCAGTCTTTAAGGCACCATTGGGTTTGGGGATTAAATGGTGTTGTCATGGATGGGAAGACAACTGGCCATGTCCAGATCATGTGCTTTCCCTTGCAAGTGTAAGGTAGGGAAGCTTCTGAGATTTACATTTCCATGGGTACCATATGGGGCAGGGGAGGGCAGTTTCCCAACACGAAAACAACAGAGATCTATTTCAGCACTTAGATTGGACGGAGGCCACTGCAGTTACTGTTGTGGTTACTAGTACCACTGCTATTTTTATTCCAGCTCCAGGGCAATATTCAAAGCCACACAATAAACCTGAGATTAGCAGTCAGTCCTGGCTTGATTATTGACATAGAGAGGGTTTTCTTTTCTTCCTCTTTTGACAAGTTACATGAAGCCTGAGCTCCAAGCAGCTCTGCAATCAGTTTCTGAGATCTTATCAAAAGGATGACAAATCAATTTAGAAAACAGACCCATTGAAATGTCCGAACAGATTCAATCTTCTCTATGACCTAATAATTCAACTTTCTTTTAAAATCCAAGACTAGAATTGTGGGGAGAAGTTGCTGCTTTTCCACTTGAGTCTAGGAAGGCCAAACAGATTTCTTTTATCTGGAGGATTTAGTGTTCACATAATTGCCTTTTGATACTTCTTATCTGGGTTTCTTACAAGACTAGCCTGAAAAACTGGGTAGTTAATTTAAGACAGTGTTTATAACTTTGATACCCACAGTGCTCAAGAACTGCAGAACTGTAGTTCTTAGACCTGGCTTTGAAGGTATATTTTGTTTGGTATGCAAAATGTTTTACTAATTTGATGTAGTTGCCAATATTTTAAAAGCGAATGATTTCACAGTTTTTAAAAATCCAGATTTCTACTTAATAGAAGATGTGGCACAGCAGGTCCACATTCCCATAATCAGTAGTCAGCAGAAGCTGAATGGCAGCTGCCTCTATAATTGGGACATAGAGCACTTAGGGATGCATCCTGCTGCAAGTAATTGAAGCTTAAACTACAGGGACATCTATTGTTTGCTTAAGGCATCTGAAGCTAGCTTTGGGGGGTTTATTTAAGAGCTTTTAACAATGCTATCTTTCTGGTATCTTTCCACTTCCTTAACTGTTTAAATAGGAGAATCATTCCTATCCCACCAGATTGTTTAAGAATTTTTTTTAAAATCATGAATGTTAAGTCCTTAGTTCAATGCCTGGCACAGTGGGAGAGCTCAACTGGTATAAGCTGTTGCTAAAGAAAGGCAATGTCAAAGAATGCTCAGACTACTGCACAATTGCACTCATCTCACACACTACTAAAGTAATGCTCAAGATTCTCCAAGCCAGGCTTCAGCAATACATGAACCGTGAACTTCCAGATGTTCAAGCTGGTTTTAGAAAAGGCAGAGGAACCAGAGATCAAATTGCCAACATCTGCTGGATCATGGAAAAAGCAAGAGAGTTCCAGAAAAACATCTATTTCTGCTTTATTGACTATGCCAAAGCCTTTGACTGTGTGGATCACAATAAACTGTGGAAAATTTTGAAAGACATGGGAATACCAGACCACCTGACCTGCCTCTTGAGAAACCTATATGCAGGTCAGGAAGCAACAGTTAGAACTGGACATGGAACAACAGACTGTTTCCAAACAGGAAAAGGAATACGTCAAGGCTGTATATTGTCACCCTGCTTATTTAACTTCTATGCAGAGTACATCATGAGAAACACTGGGCTGGAAGAAACACAAGCTGGAATCAAGATTGCGGGAGAAATATCAATAACTTCAGATATGCAGATGACACCACCCTTATGGCAGAAAGTGAAGAGGAACTCAAAAGCCTCTTGATGAAAGTGAAAGAGGAGAGTGAAAAAGCTGGCTTAAAGTTCAACATTCAGAAAACAAAGATCATGTCATCTGGTCCCATCACTTCATGGGAAATAGATGGGGAAACAGTGGAAACAGTGGCAGACTTTATTTTGAGGGCTCCAAAATCACTGCAGATGGTGAGTGCAGCCATGAAATTAAAAGACGCTTACTCCTTGGAAGGAGTTATGATTAACCTAGATAGCATATTAAAAAGCAGAGACATTGCCAACAAAGGTCTGTCTAGTCAAGGCTATGGTTTTTCCTGTGGTCATGTATGGATGTGAGAGTTGGACTGTGAAGAAAGCTGAGCGCCAAAGAATTGATGCTTTTGAACTGTGGTATTGGAGAAGACTCTTGAGAGTCCCTTGGACTGCAAGGAGATCTAGCCAGCCCATTCTAAAGGAGATCAGTCCTGGGTGTTCAATGGAAGGATTGATGCTAAAGCTGAAACTCCAAAACTGTGGCCACCTCATGTGAAGAGTTGACTCATTGGAAAAGACCCTGATGCTGGGAGGGATTGGGGGCAGGAGGAGAAGGGGATGACAGAGGATGAGATGGCTGGATGGCATCACTGACTCGATGGGCCTGAGTTTGAGTAATCTCCGGGAGTTGGTGATAGACAGGGAGGCCTGGTGTGCTGCGATTCATGGGGTCACAAAGAGTTGGACATGACTGAGCAACTGAACTAACTAAATAACTAACTAATAGTCTATCAACTATTGTGCAGTAATGCTGCATAAAAAGTCACCCAACTCAATGGCTTATAATACTAAGAATTTCTTTTACTGGCTCACAGGCCTGAGGGTTAGTTAGAATGGTTCTGTGTTTTGCTGTTGGTGACTGGGCTTGGGACACTCAAGGTGATGGTTTGTGTTCGGTTCTGCTTGTCCTCACCAGATCAGTGCCTACCTGGGGATGTTTCTTCTTATGATGAATGACAGGAGTGTAAGAAAGCAAACCAAAGCATGATATCATATAAGATACAAACTGCATATCCACTTTCTATTGGATAAAATGAGTCGCATGGCCAGGTCAAAGTCAGTGGGGGATGAAGTGTTCCACTCAAAGAAGGGAAGTAATATTTGCTGAAAATAATCCCACCAATTATAATTTGGAAATCTGGCATCCAAGTAAAACAGCACTTTCTTTAAGTGTCCACCTAACTATCTTTGCTGTATCCTATCCTTTTTTGCTTCACAATGGCACCACCATCCCTTCTACAGCACAAACAGACATTTTATGCCTTTTCTGAATGTGTTAATGGGATTTGGTTACTTTGAATTAATTCACACTAGGGGTTTCCTGGTGGCTCAGCAGTAAAGAATCTGCCTGCCAATGCAGGAGACATGAGTTCAATCCTGGGTCAGGAAGATCCCCTGGAGAAGGAAATGGCAATGGGGAATCCCATGGACAGAGAAGCATGGCAGGTTACAGTCTATGGGGTTGCAAAAGAGTCAGGCGTGACTTAGCAACTGAACAACAGACAATAAAGGCAATAGTAATAATGTGTTACCTCCTCCCAGGAGTATTTGCATTTTAAGTAAGATCTACTGCAAGGAGAAGGGGTAATCCCAAGGAGTGAAGGGGTGATGCTGGTAAGTTTTGTTGCTATAACACCTGGATGTAGGAACAGAGATATCTGTGGATCAGTGAGACCTAAGGCAGTGTGGCAAGGCCCAGCAATAGATCATACCAAGCTCCACTGCTGGAAAGCTATTCCTCTGTAGTGTTGCCAAAGAGGTAAACTGCTTACTAAGATAAATCTCCTGGGCTTCTTGGGCTGAGAGAAGTCCTTGAGAGGAATATTTATTTGACATCTTTTGGTTTCTTATTTAATTGGAGTCACATATCTTCTCTAAAGCCATTTATAAACTGTACCACAATCTACTGATGCAAATTCTGTACAGAGACAAGTTCTGTGTTTGAGTTCACATTTATACTTTTCTATTATAAATTCAGGAGAATGCTTTCCATGGAAATTAATGGGAAATTCTTGCCAAATAGCTGTCACCAGTTAGTGCTTTTACTGTGGAATTAGTAGTAATGCACGCTTTACAACGAATATGTTTCATATGATATTTTAAAATCACATGATGAAAAAAAATCATGGAACTTTGACTTATTTTTATGCTCTGACTCTGTTTTGGCATCTCTGATGTGTTTTCTGGGGAACACTACATTATCATTATGAGATGCTTGCTTCAGTGAGCTGAACATCTACTTGGTCTGATATTAATCCTGAAGTTCTCGTAAGTCACTCAGAGGATTATACAGTTTCACAGTACCGTATTCTGTAGCTCAGGTATGGTTTAAATTATTTGGTCACAGACATGAGTATTTTTTTGTCTCTGTTACAAAGCCAGACAGTATTTCAGGAGCTTTCCTCCTGAAAGTTTACTATTTTACTCCCCAAATATTTGTCACCTCTGCGTTAGGCCCGGGACGCATATGGATTTAGGACTTCAGTTATTTGTAAGTGACCCTGAAGAATGATACTATAAAGGAATTTTTAATTTTCCTAGGACACAAATATGAGTTGTATATGGAATGAGTTACCTAGCTGGTAAATGAACCTCATTGAAAACCCAGCATATACAATTTAAGGGGCTTTGCTATTCTCTATTTGGTATTGCAGAAAGCAATTGCTTTCCTAAGATAATTTTTAAAGCCTTTTTAAAAAGTAGTAGCTAATGTATATTGAGCATTTACAAAGTGCCAGACACTTAATAGAGGTACTTAAAATGAATTGTCACGACATAATTTCCCAGGTGGGGGAAACAAGACTTACTCAAAAGAGGTCTTGTCAAGTTCACACGTACTAAGTGGTGGAGCCTGGATTTGAACCTGGGAAGTCAAACTCTGGAGCCCTCCTCCTTCTAGCATTTGTGATAGGAAGGAAGAGGTTTACACAATTCAGAGTTTTACTCTCGAAATTCCATGTATTGAAGATATTTAAGAGGAAATGTTATATTTGGCAGAGAATCAGATCTCTCCACTATTAGGAAAGCAAAAATGAGTGATTTGTGAAATTGTTTCAGTGAGTGCTCCAGCCAGTATTTATTTTAATGGCTGTGTAAATGACTTTAGTCCCGTATTTATAGAATCATTAAAGACTGTGGGGATTATTTATAGTTTCTCTGCTATGCTTTATTGCGTTTTGTGGGGAAAAATATAACTCACAGAGATATGCTTGAGAATTTGGTGGTTTTCAAAGGCCTCAGAATATATCCCACTGGGCTGTCATATTAGCATCATTATTTTTTGTTTGTTTGTTTTACACTATAGAGTTTTCCCACACAATGGTAAATATAAATGTAAAATGTGTATTTGTATTTTACCTAGCACAGGGAATATAATGTCAAATTTCTAGCACATAGCAGTTGGTCATGTATTAGAACTCAGAGATTCACAATTTGTGCCTCAAATGTGAATCTTTAAGACCACAGCATGCAGAAGTTGAGCAGACAGGCAGGGCTACCCTGTATTTAGAATTTGGAGGGATACATGAAAAAGAACAGTGAAGATTCAGAGCTTGAGGGTTAAAGACAGCTAGTGATAAGAAGGGAGTGTTTCCAAAAGGGATGCCTCTCCAAAAAAACTCTAGTGTTGCTGTGATAATTATTAGGGCTATAAAGGAAGTATTGGACAAGGCAGAAAAATAGCAAGACCATGAAATAGTCAGACAAAACTCTAATACTGATCTTTTTCTTTCTTTATACAAACTTGTTATCTCATTGAACACTTATCGATACCTCTCGCTCTCGATCTGTAGCCCCCTTCTTCTGATTCCAATACCTAATTTTCTTCTGGGGAATGAGTTTTCTTCCACTGCGTGCCACTTTGGTGCACCTGTCATTCCAAGTACACCACTCTCTCCTTGTCAGGAGGCAGACCTGTACCCCAAGTATTCTAAATCTTTAATGGCATGACAGAAAGGCTACAAAAGCAGCTGGAGATGGTTCATTCCAGCTTCTTCGGCTGATGAGTTTGTCCATTTGTTCCTGCTGCCAGGATTCTCAGAGCATCACTAGTTCCTGGCAGCCTTTTCTCTGTCTGGTTCCTCAGCATTTCTCTTAAGTCTGAATGTTTTCCTCAGAACTCCCAATGGCTTACTTTGTGCTCAAGTTAGACAGATCCATCAATTTCTGTTGCTTGCAAACTGAGACTCCTAACTGAAATTGTTGGTTTTACTATAATTAGAGGTAGAAGAAGGGATGTAATGACACGCTTTCTTAAAATATCTAATCAATAGTTTCAGAAGAGTAGCATTAGCAAATTCTCAGGGGGAAAAAATGCAGCACAATTGTTTTCAGGAGCTTTTCAACTGTGTATGTTCCTCTGCAATCCAATGGATGCCTAGATTCTAGAACTGAAAACACATTTCTAAACTGATCTCTCCCTGGTGGTTCTAGCAAGAATAGAATCAGATACTCTGAATGTTTAAGAAGAGCACTCTGACCCCCTCCCCTGCTATATATGTGTATATATTTGTTATACATAAACATATCCTCCAAACTTAAGTTTTTATGTTCTTACTATGTGTTCATTATTCAACAAGTATTTTTCTTTTTTCTCTTTATGTCAGGGAACAAATTATGATGCTACTGTTTATTCTTGGATTCTTCTAAAAGCCCATGGATCAGTTTAGGGGGTGGTAATGAATAGAACACAAAATGGGATCATCTCTATTTGGCCATCAGATTGCCAAAAATAGACACATTCTGCAATTTTCATCAGAATGACTTGTTACCATTTGAAAGCAGATGAAGAACAGAGATGCCAGTTATTCATCACATTCAAATCCCAAGAAACAGTTTTCTATCCATTCAATTTTGAGTAAATCATTGGGTCTGGGTGGTTTTTTCTTGTTTTTTTTTTTTTTCTACCCCTTCCTCATTTCCTCTCTGCCAAACCTCTAATCATGCTGAGATGCATCCTGCATAATAAACATACTCTCTGCACTTTCAATGACTATTTCAGTACAATAACATTTTAATATCAGTCTGTTCCTTCCCCACATTCTTCTTTGGAATAACTATATAGCATGATTTGGGCTAAATGCTGTTTTCAAAGTTAATGGTAAAAGTAGTAATAAGGTCTCCATCCTCTGCTTTATAGCTGAGTGCATGTGTAATCATTCCCATGTCACATATTGAGGAATCCATTGTAATTGAAGGCTTGGCTTGATTCCTTCAGACACTTGACTGGAACCTCTTCCTTGATGTAATCTGAAGGCAGCTATTAGAAATTAGTATCTCTAACAACAATGAAAGGACAACACAGGAATTTTAGCATTAGACATACTTGAGTGTTTGCTTAGGGTTTCCTGAGAGGATGACTCTGATATAAGGATCAGAGTGCTGCCCATTAATAAGGAAAGTGATCACAGGAAACAGAGGAATAGGAAAGAAAGCCACCAGAGGAAACTTTCAAAAGCCAGTTACCTTGGTGGACAACTGGAGTTTGACACTTAGGGAGGGAGCCTGAGAGATGGTGTAGAGCAATGAAGAAGAAGGAAGCTGGGGTATGTATTTACCAATTCCCCAACTTACATTGGTTGAGTACAGTCTTAGGAGCATTCATTCTTGTCTCATACCTGGACAAACCCGAGTGAAGTGTGTTCACATGGCCAGGCAAAACCCCTTAGACATCCAGAAAAAAACTATAATTCAAAGAGATACATGTACCCCTATGTTCATAGCAGCACTATTCACAATAGCCAAGATATAGGAACAACCTAGATAGATGTCCATCACGGAGAAAGCAATGGCACCCCACTCCAGTACTCCTGCCTGGAAAATCCCATGGACAGAGGAGTCTGGTGGGCTGCAGTCCATGGGGTCGCTAAGAGTCGGACACGACTGAGCGACTTCACTTTCACTTTTCACTTTCATGCACTGGAGAAGGAAGTGGCAACCCACTCCAGTGTTCTTGCCTGGAGAATCCCAGGGACGGGGGAGCCTGGTGGGCTGCCCTCTATGGGGTCACACAGAGTCAGACACGACTGAAGCGACTTAGCTGCAGCAGCAGCAGATGTCCATCAACAGATGAATGGATAAAGAAGATACAGTGTGCATATAGAATGGAATATTAGTCATAAAAAAGAATGAAATAAGGCCATCTGCAGCAACATGGATGCAACTAGAGATTTCCATAGTAAGTGAAGTCAGAAAGTAAAAGACAAATGCCATATGATATCACTTATACATGGAATTTAAAATATGGCACAAATAAACCTATCTATGAAACAGAAACAGACTCAGAGTTATATAGAACAGACTAGTGGTTGCCAAAGAAGAGGAGGGGTGCAGGAGGGATGAACTGGGAGTTCGGGATTAGTACATGCAGACTACTGTATATAGAATGGATAAACAAGGTACTACTGTATAGCACAGGGAACTAAAATCCTAGCGTTAAACCATAATGGAAAAGATTACAAAATATGTATATATGTGCATAACTCAGTCACCTGCTGTACAGCAGAAATCAACACAACAATGAGAGAGTCTCATGCATCACGCGGAGAAGGCAATGGCACCCCACTCCAGTACTCTTGCCTGGAGAATCCTATGGACGGAGGAGCCTGGTAGGCTACAGTCTATGGGGTCACAAAGAGTTGGACATGACTGAGCGACTTCACTTTCACTTTTCACTTTCATGCATTGGAGAAGGAAATGGCAATCCACTACAGTGTTCTTGCCTGGAGAATCCCAGAAATGGAGGAGCCTGGTGGGCTGCCATCTATGGGGTTGCACAGAGTTGGACATGACTGAAGCAACTTAGCAGCAGCAGCAGCATGCATCACAGTGAGCGGCCTTCACTATGAAGAGATATGTACTACGGGCAGGGCCTTGATAGCATCATTTATCCACCTTGCAAAGCTCAATACAAAGGAGGTCAGGGTGGATGCTTTATGAAATGACTGGATTTGATACTGCTTATGTAGTATGCTTTGAAGGGAAAGGCATTCATTCTTGCTCCAAAATTTCTCTTTCTCCAGATAAATTCAGAGATTTCAATATTCTAGACCTACAGCCATTAGAGAATAATTCTTTCAGGTTAAGCCAGTGGGACTCAAACTAAGTTCCCTGAACCATCTTCAAATTTTCCTGGGAATGCTTTATAGAAATCCAGATTCCTGGTTCTTAACTTCCAGACTGAATCACATCCCTGGGTGTTGGAGAACAGAAAGCAGCTCCAAGCAATATTTATGAACTCCTCCAGTTTGAAAATACCTGAGTATTTCCCCTTTGCCTAATGACCTTAGCATTGTAAAAATGAAAATATAGTTTTTTCCCTTAAAATATTAATACATACTCAAACCTATACATATATGTCAGACCTATCTTATTTCACTTCTGCATCTGCAATCCTTACCTAGCACAAGCTTGTCACATAGTGAATACACAACAGATACTAGTCAAATAAGTGAATTCTTATAATAGAAACTAGAATGCAAGCATTCTTGGTGATTGAGTGACTCACACCTCAATGTGTATAAATTTGTCAACTCTTTTCCTCTATGGAAGGAGGAACAGATGCTATAATAGAACACTGAGAGCCAGAGGGAAGGAATTGATAAAAACAGAATAAGGATTAGTTTTCCAGCTATAAGATTATCCATCTACAAAATGAGGATATTGTCACCTTCTGATATTCTTGTCTGTCTGATGTCCATTCCTTTGCTCCTCGATCCTTTACCCTGATATTCCTTTGGGAAACTACTCCTCTTCCATATACAGTCCATGGTGATTATGAAGGTCTGTCTTCAGTGTGGTCAACCACCTTTATTCATCTCCCAGATCACAAGTGATTGATTCAGGAAGTGATTTGTGATTCAACTGAGATCAGTTAGATTTTAATCCAAATTGCCTCTTTAATTTCAAAGAGGCTTTCTTAATTTATAGAGAAGGGAAATTAAATACCTGTTGGCTTTGCTCAAATGGTAGGATGTAGGCCTGTAACTGGTGTTGGCCATCTTTATCATCACCTGGGGAGATGCTACTTCAGAATGAAACCAAAAGAAAAGGAAAGAGAACCAAGAGTTGGAGAGGGTCAGACTCACAAGTATATAGCTGGAGCTCCTGGATCCAGCCATGCCTGAAGCTCTTGCAATTAGTGTGACTTGCCACTCACATGAGCCAATGGTGGTTATGTTCTTGACACCTGAAACAAACAAACAAAAATTCCTTACTGAAAAGAGTTTGAGATGAACTGATATCCAAAGGAGTATCACCAGATTGTCACTGAACGTCTACAGTTGTCTGAAAGAGTTAGGTCTGAACCCGTGCTCTACTACTTCTTATCTGGGTGAAATGTGAACTGTTACTTAAGGTCTTCAATCCTCAGTTTCATCTTATTATAGAGAACTTGGGGTATTATTTCCCTCACTGGGTTGTGAGGATTATACACACATTAACAGTAGCCATGAAAGTGCAAAGAAATGGTAGAGTTACTAAAGTTGTTTTACAGGAATTTTTATCACTTTTGGACATTCTTGACCACCTTCAGTTCCCTAAGACTTCCCGATAATTCCAAAAGCCTCCATTAAATAGTATTAATAATGAATTAAGTCATGTTCCGTAGGGAGGGAAATTTTTTTCTGAGGGTATTCAAGAGATTGGCTAAGCTTTTTCTCCTCATTGCCAGATCATTTGAGGCTGGCAGGGGATCTACTGGGCTCCTGCAAGGTGTCTGATGTTCACTATGATGAAATGAGGAAAGTGTAAATGCGAAGATTGTAGCAGACTGTACTTTCCAAAGACTGACACAGCAATATCTCTCATTATACGTGTTCTTCAGCCTTGTGAACTTGCTTGCCTCCATCAAGAGGTAGCATCTAATTCCTCTCCCCCTCAATCTGGGCATTTCTTGGGGACCTGCTTTTACCAGAGAATATAACAGAAGTGACACTGAAGCTGAATCTGAAGTCTTAAGTGAACACTTGCTTTCCGGATGCTCCCACGGGGGACAGTGTCTTACAGAACTGAGCTGCCGTGCTGGGAGAAGCCCATGCCACAAGGAAAGCCTACCATGTAGGTGCAGTTCATGGTCCCAGCCGGTCCAAGTGCTAGGCGCAGCACAAGATAGTTCTAGATGCCTCCAGTCTCTAGGCCATGCAGTCATCTCCTAGCCCCAAAGTACTTTCAACTAGGGCTGCAGATATTGTAAGCACATAAGAGCTGTCCCTGTTATGACCTTTCCAAATTCTAGACTCGGAATATGATGTTTGTTTACACCACTAACATATGAGGTGACTGCTATTCTTTAGCAATAGATAACTAGAACATAAGGGACAGCATAGCCATCAAGGAGCACCCTGTACCTTGAAGATATGACGATGTTCATGATGATGCTCACTGGACCAAAGCTCTGTCAAACAGGACATATCTATAGTGGAAAAAATTAAACAAATGATAATAAATGATAAAATCCATCAGAATAGAACTCAGAACATTAGGTTGTTAGAACTGTTTGTACTTCTGATGATCAACCACCAGAACTCTTTCATTTATAGAAGAGAGACTCTCCCTAAGAATTGGTGTTGTGATGGAAATATTTCCTGTTCAGGAGCCAAGACATACAAGTCTATACTTAAATGAATGATTTAACTAGCAGATGGTAGAGTATCACCAGAGCCCTGAACTCAGTCAAACCTGGGTTCAAATATGTATTCCCACCCTAGTAGCTGAGTGATCTGTTAGAAACCTTTTCATTATACTAAGCTTCAGTTTCCCCTATCTGCAAAGTGGAAGTGAAAGTCGCTCAATCATGTCCAACTCCGCAACCCCATGGACTATACAGTCCATGGAATTCTCTAGGCTAGAAATGGGTAGCCTTTTCCTTCTCCAGGGGATCTTCCCAACCCAGGGTTTAATCTAGGTCTCCTGTATTGCAGGTGGATTCTTTACTAGCTGAGTCACCAGGGAAGCCCAAGAATACTGGAGTGGGTAGCCTATCCCTTCTCCAAAGGATCTTCCTGACCCAGGAATTGAACCGGGGTCTCCTGTGCTGCAGGCAGATTCTTTACTAACTGAGCTATGAAGGAAGTAGAAAACCATATATACTTCATAGACTTATTTTCAGCATTAAATGAGAAAAAGAAGCACTTAGTATATTGCTATGTACATAGTAAACATACCAAGTCTTAACTATTAATGTTATACCCACTGTGTTGAATGTTGTGTTCAAAGCAAGTTGCAAATTCTTTTAACTTAATATATTCAACATGCAGAATTCTGTAAATGTTAGGTGTACACCATGCTACTTTGATGTATTTATATATGGCAATATGGTTGCTGTAATAATGATATTTATCACATTACATACTTATAGAGCAACATACTGTCTATACTCAATATACTGTGCATTAGATCTCTATGCCTTATTTAGTGCTTGCTGCAAGTCTGTACTCTTAAATACCATCAGTCTTATCCTCTAACCCTTAGTAACCACCATTTTACTCTGCTTTTGACTTTTTAGATTCTACATATAAGTGCTATCATACAGTGCATCCATGTTATTGCAAGTGGCAAGATGTCCTCCTTTCTCACAGCTGAATGATCTTCCATTGTGTGTATATATATCATCTTTTTTATCCATTAGTCTGTTGATGGGCATTTTAGGTTGTTTTCATTTCTAGAATATTGTGAATAATGCTATGATAAATATGAGAATGTATTTATCTAGTCAAACTCCTGTTTTTATTTCCCTTTGATATTTACCTAGAATTGGAATTGTTGGAATCTAAAACATAACTTATAGTAAATATATTAACAACATTTTACGGAGGACCAGAATAAGAACTCTAGCTAATATTCATTGATATGCACACATGCCATGAACTATGCCAAGTTTCTTTACAAGAACTGCCTCCTTTAATTATCACAACAATGCTATCACTCAAGGACCATTACAGAGCAAGAAATTGAGCAAGAAATTGCTCAATTTAAGAGCAAGAAATTGAGGCATTAAAAGTGTAGGTACCCTGCTCCAGGTCACACAGGGATTAAATGGTAATCACACTGCAGACCAATAGCTCTTAATCACTCTGCCATATTACATTCCCCTATTGGACGAATGTCATTTCACTTTTCAGGTGGGGAGTTTTCTTTTATGTCAAAACACCACCATATTACACTACCAGCATTTCCATGCTTCTACAGAAACTTGAGGTCTCTGTACTCTGTCCTTTGCAGAAACACTGAGGTGTTGAGCAGGTAACTCCCTAAGGCATGCAACAGAATAGTCTGAAGAAAGGGAGAGATAACTGAACAGGGACTGAAGATAGATTCATTTGGGCTCCTCATGGGTGATTCAGCATTTTCAAGGTGAATTTAATATGGGAAATGTTGCCAGTTCCCATTCACTGAAGACTTGATGCCTGATGCCAAAACCACTTAAGTGACTCAGGAAAATCTATCCTTATCATTTTGCATTGGATGTGCCTTTTAAGGATGGGATTGGTCTTTTGCTTTGATCTTTGGCATGCTAGCAAACATCTTTAATACTTTTTCAAGGATCCTCAGCTTAAACTCCATTTCCTGCCCTATAGATGAAGCAGTTAAAAATATTCACTAGACTCTCCCTGCTCAAAGAGTGGTCCATAGACCATCGGGATTAGCATCTTCTGGAGGCTCTCAACATGCAGCATTTTAAGACATCTCCCCTTAGACCTACTAACTCAGAATCTGCATTTTAATAAGATAATCAGGGGGAGAATTCCATGGATTGTATACTCCATGGGGTCGCAAAGATTGAACGACTTGCACTTGGCACTTTGCAAGACACTCAGGTGATTCATATACACATTTAAGTTTCAAAATCACTGTTCTACACACATATTTATTGAAAACCTCTTTTTAATAAATAAATTTAAAAAACTCTTATTGTTTTAGGCTTTAAAGAAGCTAATAAACTTTCTGGATTCGTCGGAGGAAATTTATAAGAATCAAGTAAAAAAAAATAACTCCAGTTCTTAAAAAGTTTTAGTAAGAAAATAAGACAAGAGTAGCTGAGCCTCCTGTGAAACTTTAGTTAGCATGACTGGGAAGGGCTACTCCAAAGATCTGAGACCCAAATGAATGGAAGAAGTAGATGTGTAAAGATAAGTGGGAAGAATACTAAGGAAGAAGATAAAAGCAAGTGCAAAAGCCAGGAGGGAAGAATGACCCTAGAGTGTCCTGAAAACTGAAGGAAAGTCAGGACACTGTGTGACCGTAAAAGCAGTAGGAGATGAGGTCACTTACTCACAAATAGTCACTGACCAAACAGGCAGTGGTAGGAACTGTCCGAGGTGCTGGAGATGTGGCGGTCCACAAAACAAAGGCCCCATTCTAAAATGAAGATCACATTCTAGAGACTGAGCCAGACAAGTAACAAACAACTGTGAAAATACGTGACAAAAACTAAAGACGGGTATGGGGAGTCTTATTTTAGAGAAGGGGGTTGACAAATTATATAACATGGGCTAAATCCAGATGTCTACTTATTATTGTAAATAAATTTTTTTGGAACACAAGCATATTCATCATTTTATACATGTTCTATATATGCTCTCATACAACAAGGAAAGAGTTGAGTAGTTGTCACAGAGACGATATGGTCCCCAAAGTGTAATATATTTACTGTCCAGCCCTTCACAAAAAGTCTGTTTTAAATGACAGAGTGTCTGGGTGGTGGGGTGAGGAGATGGCTCTCTGAGAAAATGAAAGTTGAGTAAAGAGATAGTCAGGACCCAGGTGACATAGGGCCTTTTAGACCATGGCAAAGAGTTTAGGTTTCAAGTACTACAGAATGTCATCAGGCAGTTTTAATGCGGGGAGGGGTGGGGGAAGGTAAATAATCTAACTTATCTTTTACAAAGCTCACTAGAAGTCCACAGGTTCAAAGCCATAGCTGGGATTCTGCCAAGTTTTCTCAACCAAGGCAGCTGGAGATGAGAGCCAAGGTGTTTTCCCTTTGATCTTGGCTCTGTCTAGATGATGTGGATTTTTGACCAGAATAAAAATCAAAAGCTGTTTAATGCAGAGATGTCCCATTTCCCACCCTTGTGTTTTGTGACAGCATTATGATTAATAGGGCTTTGTACAGTTCCTCATGAATGACTGATTTGGAACAATTCTATGAAAGGGATGTGGTAATTTAGCACCATTGCATGTCTACAGAGGAACAAAGCTGCCCTTATTTTTAGCTTAATGCCACGATTACTTTTGAATATCTCGGCTGCCTTTATTCATTCATCTATTCAACAAATATTTATCGAGTGCCTATTATGGACAAGGCCCTGTATTTGGCAGGATAGATGAAAGGCCTCTCTTTGAAAGGTCGTATTTAGTGTTTCCAGAAAGACAGACGAGGCAGCCACAGGAAAAACTGCCAAGCGACTATTCCATTCAAAGGAATGAAAGAAATGTGGACTCTCTAAAAGGATTAGGGCTTTTCTATTAAAAAGAAGAGGTTGAAAGGGGATATAATTGAAACCACTCCAATCCTGAAGGGCACAGACTTCAACAAATCCAGAGATGTTAAAATGATGGTCACACAACAGGATAAGATGCTAAGAGTTCATATATCTGACATTTAGGTAGCACTTCGTGCTTTTCAGGCACTGGAAAATGCATTCACTGATTTAAATCTCACAATAATTATTAGTAAGTATGATGCAACAAAGAAACAGAGAGCATAAGTAATTTACTCAAGATCATATGATCTTAGAAGCTCACTAGAAGTCCACAGGTTCAAAACTATAGCTGGGATTCTGCCAAGTTTTCTCAACCAAGCCACCTGGTGATGAGAGCTGAGGTGTTTTCCCTTTGATCTTGGCTCTGTCTGTGATGAAGTGAGGTGGTGGGGAAGCTTGTAATGGTGAAGTGAGGACTAGAAACCAGGGATTTTTGACCCCCAAGCTGATATGGAATATTCTTCATTCAGTTATTCATATCGTAGGGAATGCTGCTAGATTCAAGAAGTTTGGAGGACAAGGAGAGGGGAACTGGAAGATAGAAAACTTTAAAAACTTTACTTTTTAAAGCTGATTTTCAGGAAGATAGCTCTCTCTTCTACAGCTTTCTTCTTGGTACCTTTAACAGGGAATGAATGTTGACCCCATGTGGGAATCTTTATCCTGAGTGGCAAAGAGAATTTATCTGTGTACAAACCACTCCACTCTCTGGCTCAGCATTGAAAATCCTGAAATTCCTTCTACAGATCCAGTCTAAAGGTAGTTGAAAGGTACATGTTGATTCTAAGCTTGATGAAGAAAGTTTGAGAAGGTGATAAATAATAATGCTAGCTAAAATGTGTTGAATGTTAAAATGAGGCTGGTTTTGTGCTAAACTTCACATTATGCACATTATGTGCAACAATCCTATGAGTTATTATTACAGTTATGCCTGTTTTATAAGCAAAAGAATCATGGACTAGAGGTGTTGACTGTGTGACTCTTAGGTGACAGAATCAGGACTATGTACTTCTGTCTGGATATGAACAAAGTACATGAAGCACTCTCTAGTGGATTAATGTAATTTTCTCTATTGCTGACTGCATACATCATCCATAGACACATCAATGTGAGTTTTTAACCTTTAATTCAACTGACCTGCTGGTTCTCAGCAAGACAGCCAGGAAAGAACACAAATGAGAGCTGGTAATCTCTCTGATGTGCAACTTCTGATCAATAGCTCCTGATACGCCTTCTGCTGTGAACCGGAGCCATGCTTACCTTTCCATCAGTGGCTTGGGAAATGAGTTAACCTGAATTATACTCCAGAGGAGGCAATGCCCATTGCAACTCCAGAGAGAGCAAGACATAAATAGGTGAAAAACAGCTTAGTAAATTCCAGTCCTACCATTTTTGTTAGTGTTGAGTCACACAGAGAAAGGGCAGAGCCTTTCATGGCTTTGCTGTAAAGAGGCCACTGTAAAAGTCATTTCTGTAGACTCCTTTTTATCAGGATTTTATGCTGTTGATGTAGTGCTGGATTTGTCCTGATTGGCTGATTGACCCATTCATTCATTTATCCATCCAACTATTTTTTGAGCCTAACTGTGTTCTAACTTAATATTCCATTTATCAGGTCAGTGACCCTAAAAG
The DNA here is from genome assembly GCF_014754425.2 of Oryx dammah. Classification (NCBI taxonomy): domain Eukaryota; kingdom Metazoa; phylum Chordata; class Mammalia; order Artiodactyla; family Bovidae; genus Oryx; species Oryx dammah. Next base: position 22,112,208 of record NW_024070193.1, read on the forward strand.
TGTGATCCCCAGATCAGTAGCCTCAGCATCACCTGGAAACTTGCAGGTGATGCAGAATCTCAGGCCTACCCTGGACTATTAGAAGCTGAGGGTAGGGTCCAGCGATTGTTTTAACAACCCTCAGTCAATGATGAGGGATGCCATTCATCCCTACTGCGGACAGGGCAATTTGGGATGTACTTTATCTAAAGCAAGAGAAAATGTTAGAGAATAAAAACTCCCAACAGGGAAAAAAGTAGCATCCATTCTTCATAAGGCTCATGTTTATTCATTTGTTCAATCATTTACTCAACAATATTTACTGAGCATTTACTATGAGACAGGCGTACAAAGTGCTGGAAATACATCAGTGAATGAGACAAACAATCAGAAAAATAGATTAGTTGCAATTGAATTAAGTGCTGTGAAGGAAAGTTATATAGATTTTGTGACAGTTTTCAATGTGGGGGCCTAAACTGTTCCAGGATGTCCAGGAGGGCCGTCCTAGAAGGTAACATATAGTCTGGGATCTGGAGGATGAACAAGAATCAGTGAAATAATGAGCATTCCCATCTGGAAAACATTTAAGTGTTCTTGTCAGGATGCTTTATCTAGGTTACAAAGGAGGCACAGACGGAAAGGGATTTGTGCCCAAAGCTGAAGCCATTGGTAACTTCTCGGAGCCTTTTGCCACCTAACTATTTACATTCTGGTTACATCCATCAGAGGGAGTACAAACTCAAGGCAGGATTCAGGCCAAGGTTAGATCATCTTTTGTTTGTTTCTAAAGGCAAACCTTGGAATAATGACCATGGTCAAGTAATCAATAGCTAGGTTCTTAAAAGACAGAGTGTGCTGTGAAGATAAAGATGATTTGCTTTGACTTTCTGTGTCATCTGGTGCCTTGGTTATTGGAAGTGCCTGAGGACAAAGATAGCTTGGAGACATGATCTGGAAACACAAGGTCTGATCGTGCAGAGACATCGCTTGCTTTATTTATTTCAGAGCAAGAGTGTTGAGAAAGGAAGAAGAAAAATAAGTGGAAGAAACCCTAACTTTTATATACTGCTTGCAAAAGAGAGACCAAGAGAATGAGGATTATCATAATTGTGTTCAGGAAAATATGTGGTATTGACTGGGAAAAGAACTGTCCCACTGGAAGTAGAATGATCTTTATGTCAGATACAATTGAAACATCAAGATGTTCTAAATCTTTGTACATCTCAGCCCATTATTCTGCTAATTCTGTTACACCCAGGGCCAAATGATTCCCAGTGCAATCGCAGGTGATTAACGTTTGTTGCAATTGAGCCTGACAATGTGGTCATAACTAGCACTGTAATTATGCAGGATGGTCATGGGGCTTTTTCTTGCAGCTGGAATCATACTAACTTCACCTTAGTACCTTCACTACTAACAACTGTAGACAGGTGAATCTTACTGTCAAGTGGCAGGCTGACGTTAGACAACATTTAGTTTCTCAATGGCAAGTAAAACGGCACCTTTCTCTCTGTATCTTTGTGCCTAGAACAGTGCTTGACACTTTGCAGCCAGAGAAATCAGGGAGAGGATGACTAGTGGGGATGAATCTGGGGAGAGAAGGAATTAAGGAAGGGAAGAAACTGGATCTGAGCTCTAGATAGATGGATTTTCAACTGGCTACTTACTAGACTCACCAGGAGTGTTTTTGGTGCATTTTAATTTTTTGCTGAATAAAACTAGCATAAAGAGAACTGTCCACATCCTTAGCGTACACATGTTAAGAAACAGAACATCATCAGTATCTCAGAAGCTCCTCCTATGCCCCTATATAGTAATTACCAATGACAAAGGGGAAACATTCTCTGGACTTTCAAATGAGTTTTGGCTGTTTTGGAAATCTACATATTGGCATTTTCAGAATATACTCTGCTGTCTGGTTTCTTTCACTCAACATTAGGTTTGGGATACTGGTTGGTATGCTCATATGTTCATGTTTATTATGTTCCTCTGTATGACTGCAAAATTTATCTAATCTTATTGGGCAACTGGTTTCTCTTTTGTTTTTGGCTATTTTGAATAGTACTGTTGTGAACAGTTTTGAGGATATATTTTGGTATACACAGGGATATTTCCATTGAGATATACTTCTTTTAGGAGTGAAATTTCTAGGTCATATGGCATGTATAAGTTCAGCTTTAGTAGCTATTGCCAAGCAGCTTTCCAAAGGAAGTATATAACTGTTGACCATATTCACCTGCAGTGTAGAAGAGTCTGATTGTTCCACATCCTCATCTACCCTTGCTGCTGCTGCTGCTAAGTCGCTTCAATCGTGTTCAACTCTGTGCGACCCCAAAAATGGCAGCCTACCAGGCTCCCCCGTCCCTGGGATTCTCCAGGCAAGAACACTGGAGTGGGTTGCCTTTTCCTTCTCCAATGCATGAAAGTGAAAAGTGAAACGGAAGTCGCTCAGTCATGTCTGACTCTTAGCGACCCCATGGACTGCAGCCCACCAGGCTCCTCCATCCATGGGATTTTCCAGGCAAGAGTACTGGAGTGGGGTGTCATTGCCTTCTCCGCATCTACCCTTAGTTTTGAGCATCTCTGTCATTTTCACCTTTTTGGTAAGTATGTAGTCATATTGCTTTGTAGTTTTAAGGTGTACTTCCCTGATGAATAACAAAGTAGAATCCTTTTTCCTGTGTTTACTGATCCTTTATAAAACCACTGTTTCAAATTTACTGCTCTAGTCCTTTGCCTAATTTTCTATTGGGTTTTCTGTCTTTCTCCTTCTGATTTGTGGGAGTTCTTAATACGTTCTGGGTATGAGTCACCGATAGATTTATGTATTATAAATAAGTCCTTCCACTCTAGGGCTTAATTTTAAACTTTCTTATTGCTCTGTTTTGATGAACAGAGTTCTTAATTTTAATAGTCTGATTTATTACATTTTTCTTTATGATTACTGCCATTTTATAGTGTCAATTTACAAATTTTTATCTACTGTATGGTCATAAATACTTGTTTCCATTTTTCTTCTAAAACTTTTATTATTGTACTTTCTTCATGTAGTCATGAAATCCATTTGGAATCAGCATTTGTATATGGTGTGAAGTAGGGACCAAGATATATGTTTTTTCTTCCATTAGGATATCCAGGTGATCCAGTTTCCTTTAACTTTCCTAACTCACTGGTCTTCCTTTGCTATAAATCAAATGGCCATATATGTGCTGGTCGTTCAGTTGTGTTCAACTTTTTGCAACACCATGGACTATAGCCTACCAGGCTCTCTGTCCATGGAATTCTCCAGACAAGAACACTGGAATGGGTAGCCATTCCCTTCTCCAGATCTTTTTGACCCAGGGATTGAACCCATGTTTCCTGCATTGCAGACAGTTTTTTACCATCTGAGCCACAAGGCTCCCCAGATGGCACTAACAGTAAAAAAACAAAACAAAACAAAACAACCCTGTTTGCCAATGCTGGAGACCCTAGGTTTGATCTCTGGACTGGGAAGATACCCTGGAGGAGGGCATGGCAACCCACTCCAGTACTCTCGCCTGGAGAATCCCACGGACAGAGGAGCCTGGCAGGCGTCAGTCTACAGAGGATTGCAAAGAGTCTGACATGACTGAAGCAACTTAGCATGGACTCAGCACACAAACATGTGTACGTCTCTTTCTGGACTCTATTTTGTTCTTTCTATTTGTCTGTCCATGTGCCAATACCACACTAGCTTAATTTTGATAGAACACAAGATTTATTATGAGCCTGAGCATACATATTTGTTTTTCTTCAAGACAGTCTTAGTTACACTTGGCTCTTTGCATTTCATTATAATTTTAGTGTCAATTTTCCTATTTCTACACACACACACACACACAACCTGTAGCAATTCAGATTGGGACTGCATTAAAATGTTGATCATTTTGGGGAAATTGACAACTTTAGAATGTTGTCTTTTTTTCTACTCATGCACAACGTATATTTACTTCAGTTTTCTTATATAGTGTTTAATAGTTTTTTAATAGTTTTCAGTAATAAACAGTCTTGCAATCTTTTGTTAGAGTTATTCTTTGGTATTTGTTACATTTTGATGCTATTGAACATGGAACCTGGGCTATTTTTAAACAATGCTGAGGGTAGGCCTCTATGTCTAGAGATGCTGATATAAAAAATCTGAGATGAGATCCCATCCTTGGTGTTTTAATATACAGCCAAGTTTGAACACCTGTGCTCTAGATCCAGCCCTCTGCCTGCCCTCAGCAAGGTGGTTAACCTTTGAGTCATTATTTCATTACTTGAAAACATGGAATAAGAATATCTGCCTCACCAAACCAAGAGTGTTCTGTATTTATAATTTAGTGCTCCATGTAAAACTCAGAAGCATAATAATTTGACCTAGATATTTTTAAAGGATGAATGACAAGATAAATTTTATTTACAAAATACAGTAAAAGCAAACTAATCTGAGGTTGATTTGATCACATTCTCCTGGGATTGACAAAGGCTCAGGAATGAAAATATTCATCATCAAGGCAATGTAATTCTTTCCTTACCCACAGGAGAGCCCTTCACTATTTCATTTAGAACTTGTTCACTATTATGTTCAGAACACTTCTAACACACCAAGTGATCTGGATTTCCAGACTTTAATAGAAGAGCAGAGAGAGGCAAGAAGAATAGACCAAAAGGCAAGACCACCAGAAATAAACTCACAGGCATCAAGGGAAATGACATAAACAGCAAAGAAAGGTGAGTTCAAAGGACAGCAGGCTGAAGCCACTTAGTATAAGCTTAAGGGAAGCATGAGTCAGGAATACCGGTGAGTATTATTTTGTTATGCACAGTCCTATAACAAATTATCATTATTTAAGCTCCAAATCAGCACAAATGCTGTGGGCTTTTTTTTTTTTTTAGGATGGTAGGAAAATGCATGACACATTTTAGAGGTTTTGAAAAAGAATGCTTAAAGTGAAATTTAGGCACTTTTGCTATCTGAAAATACACTTAAATGTATTTTATTTTATTTTTTTAATTAATTAATTTATTTTTTATTTTACTTTACAATTCTGTATTGGTTTTGCCATACATTGACATGCCATCTAGCCATCTCATCCTCTGTCGTCCCCTTCTCCTCCTGCCCCCAATCCCTCCCAGCATCAGAGTCTTTTCCAATGAGTCAACTCTTCGCATGAGGTGGCCAAAGTACTGGAGTTTCAGCTTCAACATCATTCCCTCCAAAGAAATCCCAGGGTTGATCTCCTTCAGAATGGACTGGTTGGATCTCCTTGCAGTCCAAGGGACTCTCAAGAGTCTTCTCCAACACCATAGTTCAAAAGCATCAATTCTTCGGCGCTCAGCTTTCTTCACAGTCCAACTCTCACAACCGTACATGATTTGTCTTTTTCACTTTAATTGGCAACTACTATATATTCTCTATTTATTTAGCTTCTGGTAGATAATTATTGAGCACTGTACTGTAGCAACTGGCTGCTTCAGGTGCTGGGGATACAATCCAGTGAAACATATCAAGGTTGCATCCCTTGTGGGAATCTGTTCTACAGATGCTTGGGAAACAGACAATAACGTGAAAAAGAAATGCTGGAATATTAGATTTTACTAAGTGTATAATGAGAATTCTCCATATGATGAGAAAGTTACTAGTACAAGAGGGAATAGTCGCTGTTCTGGAATTGGCCTGCACTTGCTTCTGCAAGCTGATTGTTAAATTTTGAGGAGCATTTTAAGCTGGTTGTTAAACACAGCCTTTATTAAAATTTTAATTTTACAAACTTAAAATAAATTGAACTAAAAGCAAAAGCAGTAAGTACTCAAAAACTATGTTTCCTAATTACTGCATGACCTCAGTAGACCCTACGGGTTATGTAAGGTGTTCCGTCTTACTGACTCCACCTTCAGGATGCCATGTTGGTAGCTTGAAAGAGGACAAGGTGAGAGAGAGTATGTAGACTACAGAGACTGGCAGAGGCCACAAATCAGGGCTTGCTTTATTGTTTTGCTGATTATCTAAAACTTAAGTTATGGAGAGAATATTAATAATGCAAATTCAGCTGAAAATGTCTCGAATCAGTTGCTGTTTCATTGGGTTAGCACCCAAAAATGGAACAAAATATTCTTTCGGTACAAGAGAACTGTTCTCCAATTCCACATTTTCTGTTGACCAGGCCATTGGTATTTTATTCCCCACTCCCAAACAAACTCCTCCAAGTTCTGAGTCTTTGAATTATCGAGAAACAAAACTGAAACCCCTGGGGAGAAATGCTGATCACCTAGGAAGTGACCTCTCTGCATTTCTCTCTGCAGTCCCTCCCTTGGCTGGGGCTTCAGTCCCCCTACAGCTTAATAGGCTGGATCTGACAGAGCTCAGTGCTGACACCAACAAGACTTGGATTGTTTCCCATTCCTGCCATCATCAAGCCTCTATATTGGAGACTCCACCAGTCCTATCCAGTGCCTCCTGCAGATGGATTTCACTGACCACACCTGAAACTATCCCCTAGGAATGCTACATCTTGGAGGCTTATACATGTAGAATGGATAGGCAAGGCCCCACTGTGGGAGTACTGTCCTCCTCCCACAGAGAGCTATACTAAATATCCTATGATAAACCATAATGGAAAAGAATATTTAAAAAGTTATATGGGTATAACTGAATCTCTTTGCTGCATAGCAGTAATTAACATAGCATTATAAATCAACTACACTTCAATTAAATAAAAAAAAAAAGAATGCTACATCTTGGCCAAGTATATTGAGCTGCCACATGGCTTCCTCTCATGTTCTATCAATTTTTTCCACACTGTTCTCAATTGCATCTTTCAGGGAAGGTTTTTTTGTTTGTTTGTTTTTTAAATCTCTGCACCCAGGAGTGCTAGAACACAGGAAATCAAGACACAGAAACTAAGGTCTCTAATTTCAAGGGTTTTCAGGTTGGGTTCTTAGACAAGCTGTGTTTGTATATAAGTTCAAGATTATTCCAATGGTAGGATTTAGTAGGACCTATTAGAATTGTGGTTCAGAAAAGTGCCACTCTGAACTAAAACAATCAGAAACAGTCTAAATATGGATTTGATGAAAATCAGAGCTTCAGTTGGAATTCGCCTCCCTATATGTTTAGGAAAAACAGTCAAGCAAGAGAAACAAGACGTAACGAGCAGAGAGGTCATGAGCATGGCGTTGCTAATACCTGCATCCCTGCATATGATGGAGGGGCCGTGGGAAAAGGGAATCAGGAATGGCTCCTGTTCTCTAATCTTTTTCTTTGCCCCTCCATCCTGCACTTATTTCTCATTTTGCATTTCTGCTTCCTCAAGGCATCAAACAGGGGGAATTATTGTTGGAATTTACCTCTCAAAAATGATGGAAACAAAATAAATTTCCCTGAAGCATAGACGTCATCTTCTTCCACTTCACTGCACCTCTCATGGCCAAGAGCATAGAATTCAGAGACAGATTCCAATCCAGGCCCCTCCATTTCCAGGCCATGCGACCTTATGGGTGTTTTGTCTTCTTTTGTCTTTCATTCTCTTTGTATCTCATATGATTTGCCTATAAACAGGGATTCAGACCTTCTTCCTTGCAGACTTGGAAGGACTGAATGAATCCAAGTTATGACACCTATCACGTTACTACGTCTGTTATGGCTAACAGACAGTGGCCGCAAATGTCAGCTTTTCTCCCATGATGTTTTCTATGACATTTATCTTTGAATTTATTGTTAGAGGCTATTTCCCTCCTGCAACCCCTCTGAGTCAGCTTTGTTCTTCCAAGTCTTACTTGATTCTTTTGGTGTGGAATCTGTTAGAGAATTGATAGATGGTCAGTTGACACTTGGTGAAGGAGTGAATGAGTGGATGGAATAAGGACCGTCTTGAGCTCTTGTTTCTGTAGAACAGGTCTGAGGGAATGTTGTGTGTTACTGTGCTTCAGTCTTGGTTCCAGTTACCCCTTCGTCTTTTTTAAACTGTAAGATCACAGCAGGCCTTGATCACTATTCCTGCTCTAATATTGCAAGAATGGCTTCTGGAACATTGGCTGGGAGAAAATTGCAGCACTTGGCTTTGAGTTCTACGAATAAAGGAGTTCTGAGCACTGTTCTAACAGTATTCGATGACATTATTTCTCCCATTGTAGGCTGTTTCCTGCATCTTTGGCACTATGTATTGACTGAAAGAATCTAAAAAGGGTATTGAAAAGAGAAAAAATAAAATCATCGTAGGATGGGTCTCCTATAGAGCATAAGCAGAGTGTAGGGAGGGTGGGGTATGTGGGGAAAGGAAGCAGATATGGAAGAAGGCAATTTGGACAAGGGAAAATAAGAATGAAAAGAAAAAGGATGTTATAGTAGTGGGGATAAAGGAGAAATATGCGGAAAATGTTCTTTTGTCAAGTCTTAGACTTTCAGGCCCCTAAGGGAAGTTCTGAAAGAACTCTTTTATCTGAATGTTAGGAGAAGACCTAACTTTACTCTTGACACAGAAAGGCCAGATGACAGAATTCTCAGGGTTGTAAGGAACTGTATGTTCTAATGGTGTGAACACCAACAGTGTGACAGAGTCTTCCCCTCTGAATCATTGCCTAAATAGGAATCTGAGCTGAACTTGCTTGCCACCAAAGGTGTAGAGCTCACTACATACAGTAGAGGCCCATTTCCTACTTCCTATGATTCTTGTCCTTCCCTCTGCTTAAGTGAAAATTGACCTCTCTGCCATTTCCACATGCTTGCCTTGTAAGCAAGCTCCAACTTCCTTTTGTTGAGGGACCTTTGGAAAGTTACAAGTTATGAGTTTTAGCTTCTCTATCTGTAAGATCACTATAATGGTTTTTAGTTTATCCAGTTATGGTAAATAAAAATAAATAAATAAAATAATAGATTTAAACCAATGAGCATCCTCAGGTCCTTCCATGGTTTATCTGCTGTGTTTTCCAGGTTTCTCCCCATGCTTAAACTCTTTCAGCTGAACCATTATCCTTCAAGATCCTTCCCAGTTCTCAGACTCCATTTCAATTTTCTGTGACCGCTTTCCCTTCTCCTCTAATGTTTGCATCTCCTACACAGATAACTCAGAATTTTAAGAATGTGAAAGGGTGCAGTTAACCTGCTCTATGAATTCAGATTCCCTCCTATTAAGTTAAAGATCTCAGAGCTACTTTTGCACCCTCTGATAGAGATCCCAAAATCCACAGAAACCCTAAAATCCTAAGAAACCAAAGACAAGCCTCATAAGTAAGTTTATTGTCTGCTATGACCTGCCACCTACCAACCTGGAGTGGCCTGCCTCGTTCCTCAGTCTCTCATCACCCTTAATGAGAGGGTTCAGTTTATGAACCAACAAGGTCTAATGAATTCATAGTAAAGAACTGATACCAATAATGAAGGTCCAGTTGACCTTTGCTATCTGTGAGTTCTGCATCCAGGGATGCAACCAACCACAGATGATAAATAAATATGCATACATATATATTTTTTCCCCTAATTATAGAAGTTTCCAAAAAGCCAAATTTGAATTTGTGATGTCCCAGGAGATATACACATAGTGTTTACATTGTATTGAATATTATAAGTAATATAGGGATGACTTATAGGAAAGGATTGCATAGGTTTTATGTAAATAAAACACCATTTTATATAAGGGACTTGAGCATCCATGGATTTTGGTGTCCTTGGGGGTCCTGGAAACAATCCCTCCATGGATAACAAGGAACAATTGTGTGTGTGTGTTCAGTCATTTCCAACTCTTTGTGACCCCACGGACTGTAGCCTGCCAGAGACTGCTCTGTCCATGGGATTTCCCAGGCAAGAATACTGGAGTGGGTTGCCATTTCCTTCTCCATGGATCTTCCTGACTCAGGGATCAACCTTGCCTCTCCGGTGTCTCCTGCATTGTATCAGGATTCTTTACCACTGAGACACAAGGAAAGTCAAACAAGGGACGATTATATCTACACAAATGTGTTTTATGTGGATATAACATATAATCTGTATAAACGGGCTTATTTCCTCACCTAGTCTATGATTATTAAATAGAAAGGACAATGCCCAGCTCAATAGATGTTAGCTATTGGGCTCATGGTCACTATCATGTGATTACTGTTGTTTTCTTGACATTGTCATCATTTTATTGTTTTTCCCAGTGGGTATCTGTGATGTAGTTAAAATGGACTACTTGCTTTTTTCCTAACGGTACCCCACACCTCAAACCTCTATATTGCTCGTGTTTGTTCTGTTTGTAATATTTTTCTCTTTCACCATCACCTGTCAAGATCTTTCCTAACCTCCAGGGTCTGTGTCATATAAATGCACCCAATTAAGTTGTTTTTTAAGTCCTCAACTGCATAATCTATCTCCTTATCCTTTGAATCCCTAATAGCCTTCAGGACATCTCTGTCTGAATACAGTCATTTGTGTTCTTGATTTTGGATGTAACCCTTGAACAAATCCAAGGTTTGGGGTGTTGATCCTTCTTGCAGTCAAAAATTCATATATGACTTTATAGTCAGCCTTCCATGTGGCAATTGTGCATCCTCAGGTTCAACTAACCATGGATCATGTAGTACTACTGTACATATTTACTGAAAAAAATTCACATATAAGTGTATTCACACAGTTCAACCCCATGTTGTTCAAGGGTAAATTGTGTTAGAACATGGCTTATTTAACTTTGAGGAATGTGTCTTTTTTATAATTACACTCCTAGCAGTGCCTAGCATTCTGACAGCGACCTCTTGGGTGTTAAATAAATGAGTGTAAAATTGAAGAGGTTAGATGCTAACAAGGTACCATCATCTTAAGCCCCTTTACATACAACTGATTATTTATCACAAATAAACTAATTAGTAGGCAAAGTGATTTACCTCCCTTTTAGCAGAGTATGTTGCCTTTAGGGACTCTTGGTAAGGCATAGGCTCACTTAACAATCGTATTTGAGGTTGCCTTTATGGAAACGTATATCAAAAAAGATAGGTTTCTGCTTCACTGGCTTCCCCAGGGCTCAAAAATCATACTGCCTTCCTCCTCTCGTTTGGTCATGGGATATTTTCACTGAAATATCCAAGATGATTTGCCACACAGAAGTGAATTAAAACTGTTTTTGATAACAATAAGGAGTCCTTGCTTGGGTAGGAGGATGTTGAATTTATAAAGTGGTTTCATAGGTGTTATTGTACACTATCAAATGCCAACTGAATAAATTGAAAATTGTAGTTAAAAAAGAGATGAACAAAGTTTACCATTTCTGTTGATGTATCGGATAGCACTGAGTAAGATGTTTTTAGTGGGTTATCAGTAAACTATCACTCTCCAGACCTAAAGACCATAGAGCCCAGTGGTATCTTGACTATAACTACAGTTTTATCCATATAAGTACTCGTACTTATTTCTTATGCTTTGGCTGAGATGCAAGCCTGAGTGTGACTAAAGAGTTGTCAGACAACTTCAATACCTAATGACTGATATTCATTCCTGAAAGCCAGAGGTAGGGATCATGTCTAATCCAGCCCTAAAATATACTTTTTCACATTAATCTCCTAGGTCAAAGTTGTTTCTGTAGAAGTAGCTGACACACTGCTTTTTGAAAAGTCCAAAGGGAACATAGGGTGTTTATGGCTAGAAGGTCAGACCTGAATGGCACCTAAATTCTAAGTCCAGTTCTATTGTTGGATGCTTTGTCATTTTCAGCCAGGTCCCACCAGCATCTGCTGTAGCTGGAGAAATTGCCATCAGATCAATACTCACGCTGCAGGGTTTCAGGCTGCAGTTTCTATAACCCAGGGAGAAGGAGGCTCAGAGTGTTTCTTAAGTCCCATTGAAGAGAGGGAGATCTGGAGAAGAGGGGTATAGCTTGTAGAGCCAGGAAGCCTTCTGCCTTCGAAGTGGTAGACAAAATCCTTAATGCCTTCATATTAAGAGGTACTCTCTATGGATTATGTTATTATAAGGAAATGGATGAAATTCCCACCATAATATGCCTTCTGTTCCTCTGTAATTCAAGTAGACCCACTTTAAAAAATGATATGAACAGAGCCTTCAAGTACATTAGTAATGTTTTATTTGAAGTGACTTAGCATGCACGCACTGGGGAATAAGTACATAACTTTCTTTGTACTGTATTTTCTATCTTGTGGTGTATATTAAATGTCACAAAGCATATTTTAAAAGAAAAGGGAAAAAACTGAGGTTTGGCAGTCTGTGTCTGTGTGTGATCAGCTGCTCAGCCATGTCTGACTCTTTCAGATCCCATAGACTATAGCCCACCAGGTTCCTCTGTCCATGGAATTCTCCCGGCAGGAATATTAGAGTAGGTTGCCATTTTCTATTCCAGGGGACCTTCCTGACCCAGGAATTGAACCCATGTCTCTTGCACTTCCTGTATTAGCAGGTAGATTCTTTACCACTTAACCACCTGGGAAACCCAATGTATTCAGCTAGTAAGTGGCTGATTTGTGATATTGCAGTATTTTTTCCTTTATAAATCAATTCCATTTCTGGTGATATGGACCCAGCATGGAATAGGAGAAGTGAAGCCTGAGGGTCACTTAAAATTACATGACAATAAGGTTCCCACATAGTTAGAGTGGTATAGCAACAAAACGCAGAGAAGACAATGGCACCCCACTCCAGTACTCTTGCCTGCCAGTACTCCCATGGACGGAGGAGCCTGATGGGCTGCAGTCCATGGGGTCACTATAAGTCAGACAGGAGTGAGCGACTTCACTTTCACTTTTCACTTTCACGCATTGGAGAAGGAAATGGCAACCCACTCAAATATTCTTGCCTGGAGAATCCCAGGGACAGCGGAGCCTGGTGGGCTGCCATCTATGGGGTCGCACAGAGTCAGACACGACTGAAGCAACTTAGCAGCAGTAGCAGCAGCAGCAAAATGAAGAGGCTTATCTTTCAGCCTTGCGTGACTAGACCACACTGCTGAAGTAAACTGAATTGTTAAAGTGAAGAATCATATATACTCATATGTACACCACCATTGTTTAGAATCATGTGTTGGTATTTCATACACTGAGAGCCTTCTACTACTGGAGGAGTCTAGCCTTTCCCTGGCTATAAAGGGGCTCCTGCTGGTGATCTACTCCAGTGCAGAGAAAGAGAGTGAACTGAGAATGGAGAAAAAGGTTTTAGTTTCACACCCAATGGGCCATGGCAGTCAGTTCTTAGAGCCGTCCTGTCTCTTCTAAAAGGCTCAAATGCAGTGAAATATAGGACTCTGATGAATGTGGGCTCCTTCAAGGTTTTAAGCATAATTTATATATTTCAATAATGGCTAAAGCTAATTAAACCTTTTTTTTTCTTCTGTTCCTAAGCTCTTTACCTATATTATGTCATTTAATTTTCCCAACAGCCTTATGTGATAGGCCCTATGATTATACTCATTTTACTGAAGAGGACATCAAGGCTTAAAGTGAAGATGGCTACAAGTAAGTTCAGTCTTATATCCATTTTCAAGTTTGGGACTTGAATGCCTTATTTCTTCTTCTTCTTTTTTTTTTTTAAAGCAAAGGACAGGGGTGAGATTTTACTGAAGATATTGATTTGGCCTAGGTTATTTCTAGGCTAGGTTATTTCTAGGCCTAGGTTATTTCTAGGCCCCATTTCTCTAGCTATCATTTTGTTTAAAAGGATAGATTACTCTAGAGCTAGGTTTTTGCCCAGCTCCCCCACAAATCATGTCAGCTCAGTATAGGGGAGAGTGATTTCCTCAAAACAGTCTGAATATTTAACTAAAGATGGGGGTTGATGAATCATGGGCAGACAAAACAGTAAGATCCTACACATACACCTTTTCTTTAGAAAGATCTGTGCAATACTGGGTACAAATAGGACTCATTCCCTCCCTGGGGCAGAATATACATTCTTCCAGAAAGGAGGCTTGCCAGCCATCTGATGGATGGGTCTACAGCTTTCCAGGCTGTTTGGAGGTCTGCAGTAGCTGCTGATTAGAAAAGTCCCCTCTTACATAACAATGGCACCTGGTGCACTCATGTAAGAGCACGAAGGGGAATTTTTTTCATCCTTTCTTAAGGATGCAATTGTTTCTGACAGGCAGTGTCATCTGCAGTGAGAGATGTCACTTGTGACTCTCAGTCCCAGCAGACAGCTGAGCTCAAGGAGACTGCTAGCCTTTGATGATGCTGCTGACTCTTACCTAGAAAAGCCAGAGCACTGAAATGTTAGGGTTCAAGAGATTTTCTGAGTGAAATATGTATCTAACGCAAGGCCTCCCAGTGCAATCACACACAACCCACATACTTTCCCTGTCACCAGGCATTACATGGTGTTCGACTCATTTGTTCAAATATATCTCAATGTAAACTCCAAGAGGAGAAACTTTGGGTCTTGTTGTTTGCTCTGTCTTTCTAGCACAGTGCTGGGCAGGCAGTAGAAGTTTATAAAGTATCTGTTGAATGGTTGGGTGAATGACTGAATACAGGAATTTTAAAAGAAATTTTGCATTTGTGTGAATACATTTTGTGTGTGTCTGTGTGTGTGTGTGTGCGCGAGACTGCAGTCTGTTATTTTCATCTGTTGCTCATGTAGGAAACTGAGGCATAGCTGTTAGGAAATTTGTATAAAGCCCAACAAGAAATTAATACCATGGCTAAAATACAGGTTATTTAGCACTATTTTTGAAGTCTTTTATGGAAACTACTCAGCTAGTTCATATATCTTCCCTTTGTACAGTGCTTTCCAATCTATTTGTATCTTAGGTCATTCACTATATATTCACTGCAGAGTTACTGTCTTCCAGACATGATTACCTTATTGTTTTGTTGCTGAACCTCACAACTAGTAGGTATTATTCTTCAACCTACAAAGGAGGGATATCCTACAAAAGAAGGATATATATTACCTTCACAGGTAATATGGCTTGTCCATCAGCAAGAAGAGCCAAGGGCAGCCAAGCAGCACATGAGTTCTCCTGATCCCAGGTCTGACACTCATCTCCACTGGGAAATGGTACTTTGTGGGATCTTCTGAGTATGGGGTATTGTTTGGTCTCGTGAAGTATCAGTAACTCTGTCTAGTGAACTTGGTGTCTGACATGCCCATTTACTGGGCTTTGATGATGCATGGTTATAAAAAAGAGCAGTCAGGCACATTATTTTCCACAATTATGACGGATGCTGGAACTCAGTCTAGACTTGGTGCTGATTTCTCATTCATCCTTTTCAGACATAAGTTAATGAAATGGAATAGAAAACTAAAGGTCACAATAGGCACAATTCTCTTTGGCTCTTGAGATCTGAGTCACAGTTTTTCAATGACTGATTTTCTGGCAGAAATACAACTTCTGATTTTGATCAGCTCATCAAAAATAAGGACAGGAGAATAACAATTTTCTAGTACAAAAAGGATGAAATTTCTCTATTAAGACCTCATTAATACCTTCTCTATTAATACCTCATCTGAGCTGTTTTTTTTTTTTTTCTGATGTCTCAACCCTTGGAGGTCTGCCTTCTTAATCAAGAATATTAAGAAAAGTATTTTTGGACTCTGAGCTTCTGTTATTATACTTCACAAATCTTCTTACACATGTATGCTTTCGGGACTTCCCAGGTGGCGCAGTGGTGAAGAATCCACTTAGAGTTTTAAATCCTGAATGGTAGAAATAATACTGACAGCAACATGGATAAATAACTATAATTTCTTGAGTCTAACTAGTATCTTTCTTCCAATGAGGTCAAAAAAATCCCCATGACTTATTTTTCATGTACTTTGCTTATTTTCCATGTGAGCTAATTAGGATATGGAGCATTTGAGAAAACTTCAAAAGGACTCATTTTAGACACAGAGGCGCATCCCTAGATTCCCATCATCTCTATTCTACCAGGCTGCTAGTTTGGGTCACACATTTTTGGATATAAGGAATACAGTCTTAAAGAAAACAACTCAGATAAGGCGAGTGGTTTTTGGAGGATAATTAATACAACAAGAAAGACATAAGGGCATTTTTTGGAGGATAATTAATACAACAAGAAAGATAACATATAACCTCCATGGCTTAGATGCTTTGCTTTGTTTTATTTTCCATGGAGCAGGGGTCTTGTTTTCATTCATCACTATATCCCTAGTATGTAGAGGACTATCGAAATTAGAGACACAACATATATTGGAATGAATAATAAAAAAATAATAACTTGAGTGAAGAAAGGCTCCCATTGATTACTTACTATGTGCCAATTACTATGCTAAGACCCTTTCACGAATTAGTTTACCTTTATTACAATCTAGTGAAGCTAGAACTATCCTTATCCCGCTTTAAAGGCAAGGAAGTTGTGTCATAGTAAATTTTAAAAAAGATAGTTCAAGACTGAAAAGTTGAAGACACAGGCAGTGAGCTGAGAATATAGTACCACAGAAAGTCAGAGTCCCTACGACTAGTAGAATCCAAAACCAAGAACTGCTGAAGTTTGGTCTGGTGACAAATGGAATTTGAAAGACACTTAGTAGTATCTCAGAGCTTATCTCTCTCTTCATTTTTCTCTCTCCCATGGACCACATGGTCTTGTTATTTTTGCTAATTTTCTGTTTGCCTTGCACTCTTTTTAAATTTAGTTGCTTTATTGGATTATAATTGCTTTACAGTGTTGTGATAGTTTCTGCTGTACAATAAAGTGAATGAGTCTGCCATATGTATACATATATCCCCTCCCTCTTGGACCTCCCTCGCACCTGTTCCAACCCATCCCCCTAGGCCATCACAGAGCCCTGAGCAGAACTTCCTGTGCTTTACAGCAGGTTCCCACTAGCTATCTATGTTATGGTAAAGTGTCTTGCACTCTTGACTTGCTATTCCTTCCCTCCTCTCTGAATTTGTTTTCTGTATTTCATGACTTCTGCTTCCTTATGGATCCTGCAGCTTCATCACTTGTAATTACCATGACTCTTGCATCCTAATTCTTCCTTAGAGAACTAAATCTATCTTATACCTTCATCTTTAGGAGGGAAAAAACTATTTAATACTATAAGCTATAGTTCCTATTGCCAACAATATTTGTCAGTTCAGGCTGCTACCAAAAGTTTAAAAAAGGACCACAGACTGAATATCTTATAAAAATTTGATTTCTCACAGTTCAGGAAGTTGAAGCCAGGATAGCTGAGTTCTGGTGAGAACTCTCTTCCAGTATGGTGATAGCTGAATGCTTGTGGTATCCTCCCATGGTAGAAAGAAGGTAGTGAAGCAAACTGTCTTGTGATTCTTATAAGGGCACTGATCCCACTCAAGGAAGTCCTGCCCTCATAATCTCATCTAATCCTACTTACTTCCCAAAGGCCCCATCTTATAATACCATCACACTGAGGGATAGGGCTAAGTTTGACATATTGTGAGGGGACACACACATTCAGTCTGGAACATCAACCATCTCTTGTTGAGGTTTATAATTAAAGTTGGTGACAGCAAGAATCCAGCTAGTCCGGCTCACTGGCTACCTTTATATTCAGTGTGTAACCCAGGCCCTCTGGCTGGGGTTTGGGCAGGCCACTCACTATCCCTAGAATAGAGCTGGTGCCAGGCCTCTCGAGAGTTTGGGTGCTGTCTAGAAATTTACATGTCTCTAAGACAGTGTCTTTTGGGGGGGTTTTCATCAGCTGGGACTCCTTTAGCTGAAGAGCACTTTTAAAAATGCAACTTAAAAAGCCAGTTTAAAAATAAAAGCAAATATTTATGCTCAATTCAGAGTACTAGCAGTGTTATCCAGTGCCAGCATTTTTCTCTTTTTTGCTCTCAGCTCAGCTTTCCTGTTAGTGTCACTCACTCTCACGCATATAACCCATGGAAGCTGAAAGCTTACATTTTACATTTCTAAGTTTAGCTAAAAGATAAACTATGCCTCTGTCCTTCAACAATACAAAAGCCCTAGCAAAAGGAACCCAGATTGTATCTCCATGGCTCAGGTTGGGTTATGCACACATTCCTGATCCAATCTCAGTGGTCAGTATGAGCATGGAGGTGATGAAATTCTCCAATAGGTCAAAATGAGTAATTTGCTAGAGATGAGTTATAACCATACCGCATTGATAGGATGGACTCTAAGCAGTTTGGGGGATTATTTCGAGGAAAATCAGAGGGCTACCCTCAGGAGAAGAGTGAACAAGTGCTGGGCCCACAGATTTCCCAACTACAGCTTAGGATGCTGTGCTGGGTTTTAAAGCTGAAAGGGAAGTAGTAAAAATGCATGCTTTCTAGTCTAGGTCACTAGTAGCCTCATCATGATTGAAATCGGGAGAAATAAAGAAATTTCCTCACTTCCCAAAGATGGTTGAATGGGTTCTGCTGCCTGTTACAGGAAGAAAACAGGGTCCTTTAAGGGCAGAATTGGAAATCTCACAGGAAGGAAAGATGGAAGAACAGAAGGCTGAGGTACGAGAAGAGCCAGATCATCTGTAGGAAATGGATTTTTTAAAGTTCTGGTTTCATTCTTGATTAATTGTGTGACCTCATGTGAATAACTTAACTTTCAGCATCAGTTTCTTCATCTGAAAGATGCTGGAATTGGATTAGTTGAGCCTTCTATTTATCTTTGAATTTAATCTGTCCTTCTTACTACTAGTTAATTGTAGAGCTTTCTTGTTTACTAATATAGGCACTGGAAACCTACATATCCTACTCTAAGCATTGCTGCATTGCACAAATTTTAATTTACAGTGCTGTGTTTTAATTTTACTTTATGTCAAAATATGCCTTAATTTCCCTTGAGATTTCCATTTTGATTCATAGATTACTTATAAAGGTGTTGTTTAATTTCCAGATAGCTGAGTATTTTCTAGATATCTTGTTAATAATTTCTAACAATATTGTTGTTGTAAGAGAATTTCAATCTTACCACTGGGTCATAAAAAAGTTTCAATATATTTTACAATGAATGTACCATGTGCATTTGGAAATCATATATTCTGTAGTTGTTGGATACAGTATTTTATAGTACTTTTTTAAAGACTTTTTTAATGGGGACCATTTTTAAAGTCATTATTGAATTTGTTATAATATTGCTTTTCTTGTTGATGTTCTGGTTTTATGGCTGTGAGGCATGTGGTATCTTAGCTATCCAACCAGGGATCAAATCTTCACCACCTGCATTGGAAGGTGAGCTCTAAACCACTGGGCCAACGAGGGAAATCCCTATAAATATTTATTAGATATAGTTGGTTGATAGAATTGTTCAAATTTTCTCTATGCTTGTTGGATTTCTTTTTTTTTTTTTTTTTGGTCTTTGTGTTCTGATAATTCATGAGACAGGAATTGTCTATCTCTTTCCTTAGTTCTGTCAGATTTTGCTTTGTATATCTTAAAGTTTGGAATTGGATGCATTCAAATTTAGCATGTTTGACTTCTTGATGAGTTGACCTTTTTTAATTAGCTAATTTGCCTTTATGTCTGATAATACTCTTTCTTGAAGTCGACCTTGTCTGATATTAATGTAGTCCTTTTAGCTTTCTTATGCTAAATGTTTGCATAATCTATCTTTTTCTACTCTCCCAATTGGCAGTTTTCTTTTTCTCACTTTGCTTCTTTAAAAAAACTTTTATTTACCTTTGTTTTTTAGCAGTTTAACCTCTCTGTGTCTAGTAACAAGTACCTTTTATCTTGCTGATTACATTTGTGGGTTGATGTTCATCAATCTTCAAATATTTTTTTCTGTCTTATTCTCTCTGCTTTTCCTGGGACTCCAGTTACAAATATGGTGGATAATCATTGATAGCAATTCACAGATTGCTCTCATTTTTTTATATGTCTTAACATTCTTTTCCTCTTTAGGTCGATGTGGGTAACTTTTCTTGACCTATTTCAAGCTTGCCAATCCCCGCCTTTGTTGTATTTGGTCTTCTGTTAAACCCAAATGAATTTTCTACTTCTGATATCTTTTTTTTTTAACTTTCTAACATTTCAATTTGGCTCTTTTTATAGTTTCTGCTAAAATTCCCCATCTGTTCACTTAATTGTCCACCATATCTTCTAGATCCTTAATCTATTTTCATCATTATTTTAAATTCTCTGTCTTATAATACCAACACTTGGGTCATCTCTTTGTCTTATCTGACCATCAATCAGATGCTCTTGCTTCTTCGAAACTCCCACATTTTCTACTGTGTCTTACACACTCTGTGTAAAAGACCAGCAGAGATATAAGTAAATATTTTTCTCCTGAAAATGTATGTTCTTTATTCTATGGGGCTAATCATGTTGGAAGCTGAGTCAATCTCATCTATTTAGCTTTGGTGTAACTTTAATTATATTTAGTTCACATGAATATAATATAATAAAGAAGGCAGAGCATCAAAGAATTGATGCTTTTGAACTGTGGTATTGGAGAAGACTCTTGAGAGTCACTTGGACTGCAAGGAGATCCAACCAGTTAATCCTAAAGAAAATCAACCCTGAATATTCATTGGAAGGACTGATGCTGAGGTTGAAGCTCCAATACTTTGGTCACCTGATGCAAAGAGCCAACTCAGATTGAAGGTTGAAGGCTGAAGGCAGGAGGAGAAGGGGATGACAGAGGATGAAATGGTTAGATGGCATCACCAACTGAATGGACATGAGTTTGAGCAAGCCCTGAGAGACAATGAAAGACAGGGAAACCTGGCATACCGCAGTCCATGGGGTCCCAAAGAGTCAGACACCGAACAATAAGAACAATAACAAGTTCACCTGAAGGATTTTCCTCTCAGAAGAACTTGAGATCTGAGTACTGCCAGTCATCTTGAAACTCTGTTTTACAGTCTCTCTGAGCATTTTGATCTCAAGTAAGTTCTCTCTGTTCTCAGCGCTGCATACTTGGGGGATTTCTCTTGTCCGTCCTGCCCTACTCCTAGTCTTTGGAGGACCAACTTGTTCAGAGTCTGGGATCCTTTGAATGATTTTCTGTCAGCTCTCCCTCACAACTTCCAATCCTCAGCATCACCCCCTCCAGCATTCAGTGAAAGCCTATGGGAAAGAACTGATGGATGGGTGTAGAACTTCTCCATGGTTAAGGCCTCTCAGGATTCTCATCTCTCCTAGTAGCTCGCATGCAGCCACAGGCAGTCACTAAAATTTGTTAAATGTTTGGCTGGTTTATCTTAATCCATGTTTTCACAGATTCCTCTCTCCTTCTCCCGCAGTTCTACCAGAGATAAAATAATTATTTGTTTTCTTCTCTCTTAGGATAGTCTTATCACTTTCTGGAATTTTAGTTCATTAAATTTCCTTGCACCCTCAGCTCTGTGTAGCTAATCTAAGAAGTCCCTTTAGGGTCGTTTTAATGATAGCTTTTCAATTCTGAAGACACAGGAGATCTGAATAAACTGTTGGAGACCAGATGAGCACTATCTATTTGTATCATCAGAACCTGTCTCATAACTCCCCTTTTGGGCAATTTTTAAATAGTTGAATAAAAGACTCAATTACCAACACAGCAGCCAATGGCAAAAAAAAAAAAAAAATGGTGATGGAAGGTGGCATACCAATAGGCACTGAAGACAGATGCAAGCTGGGATTCAGCACTGCTGAAGCATATTGTGTGTTTATGCTACTTTATTTTTGTTGCTTTTGTTGTTTTCTGCAATAAATACCATTTTATTTGAGTAAAACAATGTCTTCCTGATGTAACAGATGCTGAGATGGTTACTTTTGCTTTTTTAGAAAATGCATAGAAGGAAAATCTAAGCTACAGTCTGTGGAGAGGATGCAATTCACCAAATATCAAGTAGTCAGGTCGTCAGTGGAGACAGTGTCCCTGCTGGGCTTCTTCACTCTGAGTCTAGCTGTTTTGGATCTGCTGTGACACTGATGTACAGGGAAGAAAGGGAAAAAACACTTTGTATCCCAATGAAGTGAAAGACAGAGGCTGGACTGAGATTTCAGTCTTAGTTAAGCAGTCTCTTGCTTACTCCAGAGCTCTTGGCCCTCAGTATCCTAGATCTAACTGAAGTTACTAATACTATGCCCTGTCAAGTTTCCCAGTTTACACAGACATAAGGAGACTCCACTTACTTTCACAAAAAGTCTCAGCTTTCTAGCACATTCTTACATCTCTCAATATTGGCCTTATATCATATGAACACTTAGGTCCCTAAAAAGTCTATCGAATCATCTACAAGGGCAAATGAATGATAGGAAGTACAAGGTGAGTTTGCAATGGAATTGATTATTTCTTCAGCTGTTATCAGTGGAAATCTACTGAGTCTCTACTGCACTCATGAAAAACAGATCATGTTTGACAAATGTGACTGGATTATTTTTATACGTTTCGTCTACTGCCTGATAAGTAGGAGTGAGGGAGGTGGAATATTTGCAAAGTGCATGACATTGAACTCATCCAATGGAATGATTCCTAGACCAAGCAATGCTTCCTTTCTTGGAAGAGTGGAAGTCAAAGAACACAGGGCTTAGGAATAGAGGCTCTGAAATTAGATTTTCCTGAGTTTGAATCTTGACTGTACATTTATTGGAGAAAAACGTTTGTGCCTCAATTTCCCAGAGTAACAGAAGCACTTATTATCCACCTACCTCTTGTTATTCTCTGAAACACAATAGTATTCATATACAATTCTCCACACTGCTTGGCATACAGTTGGTGTTTACAAAGTGGCAATAACTATAATATGTGAAGAAAATTAGATCCATGACTTTGTTGTTGCTGTGGTTCAGTCACTAAGTCATGTCCAACTCTTTGAGATCCCATGGACTGCAGCACACCAGGCTTCCCTGTCCTTCACTATCTCCCAAGTTTGCTCAAACTCATGTCCACTGAGTCAGTGATGCTATTTAACCATCTCATCCTCTGCCATCCTCTTCTTGTGCCTTCAATCTTTCCCAGTACCTGTACTTTTTCCATTGAGTCCACTCTTTCATCAGGTGGCCACACTATTGGAGCTTCAGTTTCAGCAACAGTCCTTCCAATGAATATTCAGAGTTGATTTCCTTTAGGACTGACTGGCTTGATCTCCTTGTAGCCCAAGATACTCTCAAGAGTTTTCTCCAGCACCATTTCCAAAACATCACTTCTTTGACAGTTGTCTTTAAGGTCCAACTCTCACATCCATACACAACTATTGGAAAAATCAGTAGTCGTGTTTGCCAGCTATACAGATGTTCATCAGCAAAGTGATGCCTTTGGTTTTTGATACACTCTCTAGGTTTGTCATAGCTTTCCTTCTAAGGAGTAAGTGTCTTTTACATGGCTGCAGTCACCATCCAGTGATTTTGGAGCCCAAGATCCATAATAGAAGGCCTCAAGAAAACCCAACAGGAAGTATGGTAATAATTCTGAAGGACTTTCTCCAGCTGTACTTGTATATTATTCTGTAATTATTCATATTATGCTAACCTGATGGTCTGAATGATTATTTTTTCTGCCAGTACAATTGACTAGTAGTGATTCAGTTGCTCACGATCTTATTGTTCAACTCTGAAATTCATGGTAGGATTTAGCAGGAGTACATTGTTTGCTATTCTATTTAGTTTTTTTTCACAATTCAGTATTAAATAGAGTTTATATCGAGAGGGAAATGAGGATGAGAGAAATTCATCTCTAAAGTTCCCTGAGTGTTGCTGTGAAACTATCTGGAATTCAAAGTGTTACTGTGGATAACTGACAGCTGAATGTCTAAAGTTGCAGAAATGGGAGACAAAGTCAAGTGACTTTTATTTCTCGGGAGGGACTTCCCAAGATCTCAGCTTCTCAGTCTAATATTTATGCTTAAACTCAGGAAGGGATGTTTCTAGTGTTTATTAGTAATGGATCTTACATAATCATGCCAAATAGAGCATACAAGTATAGTTATTAATCTTATCTCTGGTTATTTAGCTTATGTAGCTTATTTATTTCCTTACCCCTCCTTCCCATTACCAAAAACAAGAGGTAAAAGGCAGAAAAATAGAGTGGTTAAGATAAGCTAAGAGGTTGAAGTCAGACAGTTTGGATTCAAATCTTGGCTCTGCCTCTTGATAAACACTATGTCTCAGATTGCCCAACTGAAAAATCAGGGTAATGCTTTTTTCACTGGATTCCTATGAGTTTAAGGAGATAAAATGTGTACAATCTGGTATTTCATATGTTTTGACTTATCCTATTAACTCAGAATTGAAAGCTTAAGTGTATAGATTCTCCCTCTTGAGTCTAAAGATGTGTGAAGGTCTAAAAGTGAGGTGGGGTGATTGTGTGCCATAAACCACATTTTTAAAGGAGCCTCTATCTATCTTGTTACTTCCACCCATATATCCAGGGTGGATGTCACTTCAGTTCAGTTCAGTTCAGTTGAGTTGCTCAGTCATGTCCGACTCTTTGCAACCCCATGAATAGCTTGCTAAACAAAAGTAAAAATGACCAATTTGGAGGCAAGTGACAAGAGAGCACTTCCTACTGTTTTTGTTTCTTAAGTTCAGATTGAGTACAAGCCATGTATAAGAGCGTCAACACCTACAAGATATCATGAATGTCAATGCTAGGATTAAATAGTGCCAACTCACTAGAAGCTGCCCTGGTTGAGCCAAATACTGATCAGTGAAGGTTCAAGGCTGTGAGATGCATGACAGGAGTTGCTCTAGGGTAAGAAAGTCACTGGCTCCAGAGCATCAAGTCAGCAACAATGTGCCTATCCTTCCATCAGTGGTGCCAGGAAGACTCAAGGGACCCAGAGACTACCTGTGGCAAATATCTACAATCAAGATATTTCGCTCTGTGAGTCCTTTTGTGCTTCCTTATCATTTCCATACAATAAAATTCCTTACTTCAATAACTGAAATTTGGAAATACTGGCTCTATTATGGTAGTGACATGAAAAGTTAGATGCCCAGAATGATAGAGTGGAGTCTTAATACTCATGTGTGTCTCATTTACCATTGTAGCCCTCTGAATTTAGCTCAAAGCTTAAAATAGGGGTGGGTCTTTTTAAAAAATGTTTTCATCATCTCTTGCATACTCCCTTATCTGTTCATGTATACAGACTATCCAATGCAATTTATAATGCCCATTATATAGATGGGGATATTGAGGCCCAGAGAGGGGAAGGAAATTGCTCAGGATCATATCCCTATTCAGTAGTTGAGCAAGACTGGAGTCCCTTGAGTGCAAGCAACAGCAATCCAATGTACTGACTTAAGCAACAGACACATAAATAGTCAGACAAGTAAGAGGGTTACTGGACAACTAATGAGCTGAAGGAAGAGGTGAAGATCCCAGCTTTGGGAGAGACAGGAACAAGTATCTTCAGTGGGCGTGGGGGCAGGAACTCATTAGTAGTCTCTCCAGGATTCTTCCACTGGGTCCCTCAGTCTTAGCCACCTCATTATATGTGGTTGTCCACAGTTCAAATTATTGGAGGGACAGACTTGATTCGTCATCAGTTATTGGGACTTCCACCTAAGTTGTAGCCAGGACTCTGGACCCCATGATTGATTTCACACCAGGGTCAAAGTCAGTGGAAAATTCCCAAAGGATACTGATAAAACAGAATGAAAAACATAATATGCATGAAACAAGTGTAAATTACACATTTAAGATAAGAAACTCTTTTTCTGAGGTGAAAAATCCAAAAATATATAATTCTTAACTTTCTAGAAAGTTTAAAACAGTTCCTTTCTTGGTATGAAATGGTTTCTTCAGAGTAGCTTCAGTTTGATGGATGATGATCAAGGCTCTTGGGCCACCTCCAGCTTTTCTTCCTGGGACATGGCCTGTTTCTGTATTGGAAGTAAGGAAACTTACTGTTCCAGGACTTAGCCTACATCTAGAGAATGACTCAGACGTGGTGAAAAAGGCACTCAATGTATAATATCCTACCTCTTAATGAGCTTTTCAGTCACTTGAAAAATTGCATTTGCAGGATTTTTAAATCATATATTGGACAGAGCAAGGGTCAGCCTGAAGTAGAACTATGATGCAAGGAAAAAGCACCACTGCCTGAGAATAAGGAAGACAAGGTTAGGGTTCTATCTCTGACATTTCCTAGCTTGGATGCTGCTGCTTTACCTTCCTTGGCCTCAGCTTTTTTTTAAACCTATGTAATGAGGATGTTGAAGTAGATACTTTCTAAAGAACTGGTAGAACAAGTGAATGAGAAATTGAAGAAATCTATTAGAACTTAATAAGACTAAACTCCATGGATGAGCCTTACTTTGATTCTTTCAAACGCAATTACCAGCTATGCAAAAATAAACAAGTTAGACATTAATCAAGTATTTTTAAACTTTTCTTCATTGCATTTTTTTCTGTCTCCAAGTTGTCTTTTGTATGAAAATCATCACTGTGATATTACAGCCACTGTTGCCTACCCTGTGATGAAGGTGTGATTGTTCTGAATGCCCAAGTCATCTTGGATGCCCCTTCTTTTCACTAGTCCTTCCTAAGTTGTAAGTCATTTGGACAAGCTGGTGGATTAGGACACCAGATGAATAGCAGACTGCCCCACCTCTGACCCCCATTTTTAAAGTTACTTTATCAAGAGAAGAAATTGTAGGCATTAATGGTTTTGGTGAAAATTCCATTCGGATAACCTATCTTAATGGAAACATTAAACAACGAGTAAGCATATTTTCTGAACAAAAGAGTGTTTTAGAAGGATTCTGCAAATATTACACATTTCATTCCCTTTTTTATGTCTAATTTAATTTCTTTGGTGGAGCCCCAGACAGTTTAATAGCCATATTTTGTTAATTTTATTCCTACCCCCTGTAAGGCAAAGAGAAAGTTAACCACACTATATGTCATCAGCTCCATGGAGAGTCTCCTTGAATAATCCAGGCACGCTACTGGACTCTAAATATAGAGTCTGGATCCTTGCTCTCCAGGAGGCCACAGATGGCGGGGTTGGGAGAAGAGCTTCTTTTCATCTTCCATTCAATGCATAGTTTATAGGCGTCATCAGCACCTACCTGTGAAGTTGGCTAGAACCCAACTTCACCTCGGCATAACCATGTCCAAGTAGGAGCTGAAGTGCTGTTGTGTCAGCTGTCAATCAGGTTAGGGCAGAGGTAAGTCAGATATAGGAGACAGATTTGTTGCAAGTATTTGTAATGTCTCTTAAGTCATCTGCAACTCTAAGAAAAGGATTCCTACTGGCCCTGGTACTAGCAAAAGAAAGTCACTCAAAATAACCTAATGATCAGGCTTATCTGCCAATTTGATATGGTTAGACTCCAGAGGATAAATGTCTATAACTATTGTAAGAGAGAATTATGGACCCTTTCTCTGTGAACCACAATCTTATCTTCATCTTCATGCTTCCAGGCCGTTCTGTTGAACATGTAAATATTCCCCCTGCTGTGATTATTATTGCAACTGAACAGAGATGCTCTATTCTCAAGATGCTGATACAAGAGGATCAGAGAATCAGGAGCAATGCACCAGGTAAGACCTCCCCACTGGCAGGCGCTTGTTCAAGAAGGAGCAGCAGTGGGTCTTGCTTTGGGGACAAAATTGAAATTGTACTTTCTTGTAGTCAAGGTTTATTTTCTGTTACAAGGAACATATGCACCACCACCGCCCTGCCCCCTCAAACTAGCTGAAACATGAAGGGCATTATAGCACAAAGGTTCAGGAGCATTTTACGAAACACTGTGGTTTTAATTATAATCTAACCTCTAGAGACTGGGCTCCTGTTGAAGCTGATGTTGTCAGCCAACAGTCACATCCTGGGCAGCACTGCCGCTGTAACCCCTCATTAAACAAACCCTCTCATCAATAGACAAATCTGAGTTGTGATCACACCCTGGAAGCATCTAGAATAAAGGAAGTTCTTCAGAATTCATTAATTTTCTCTACCTAATCCCAATGTTCTATACATTCTGCTATTTACACATCTTTCTAAGAAAGAAAACTATCTCTGACATAGGGACTCTTAGAGTCTTGGAAATACATATAATACATAGTCTTTGGAGATGATCATGAAAGTTACCTTCCATGTTTAGAGGCTTCCCTCATGGCTCAGACAGTAAAGAATCTGCCTGCAATGCAGGAGACCGGGTTCGATTTCTGGGTTGGGAAGATTCCCGGAGAAGGAAATAGCAACCCACTCCAGTGTTCTTACCTGGAGAATCCCATGGACAAAGGAGACTTGTAGGCTACAGTCCATGGGGTCGCAAAGAGTCAGGCACGACTGAGAGACTGACAAGCTATACTTGGTTTAGCCCTCCACTCAAATAAAATGTCACTCTGGAGCACCTCAAAGAAATAATTCTGAGTAACAGAGCATCACTGGAAGATGGCAGAGATCAGTTTCCTGAACTAGGATAAACAACTTCACTCTTCCCACCCATATATCTTCTAAAAATTCTTTATATACAGTAATGCAAATGAACTAAGAGCAATTACATATCCTGAGTAAGTCTCACACATAGGTTGTTGAGCAAAAAATGCCAAACATGATAACGTACATACTGCATGGTTCCATTTACATACAATTGTAAAATAGGCCAAACTCATCAATGGAGATGGAAATCAGGATCCTGGCTGCTCCTGGAGCAGGGTACCAACTGCAGGAGATGGGACTGGGCTGCGAATGGGAGCATAGGAATGCCCTTCTGTTTCTTGGCCTGGATGCTGGTCATGTGGGCAAGTTGAGTTTGTGGAATGCATCAGCTTGTACATGTATGAACTGAGCACTTTTCTGAACATATGTTCAATTCAGTTCAGTTGCTCAGTCAAGTCTGACTTTTTGCAACCCCATGGACTGCAGCAGGCCAGGCTTCCCTGCCCATCACCAACTTCCGGAGCCTACTCAAACTCATGTCTGTTGCGTCGGTGATGCCATACAACCATCTCATCCTCTGTCATCCCCTTCTCCTCCACCTTCAATTTTCCCAGGATCAGGGTCTTTTCCAATGAGTTGGTTCTTCACATCAGGTAGCCAAAGTATTGGAGTTTGTATGTATCTATGTATATTTGTATGTATGTATGATATATGTATGTTATATTCCACATAAAGTTTCAGAGGAGGTAAAATTCCTTTGTAGAAAAGCAGAAACTAAAATTTTACTGAGACCTTTATCATAGCCATTCTAAACTTCCACACCTAGAAAGAAAAAGCCTGAAAGGAAATATCCCAAAACGTTAACTGTGGTTGGCTGACTCTAAGTAGTGAAAATGTGGATGGATTTTTTTTTATATAGTTTTCTATACTGTTTAGGTTTTGGTAATATGTGTGGGCTGCATTTATAAAGACACTGTCACCAAAGTTTTAAAGCTGATTAAAACTAAGTTTTTATACAGATGCTTTTATATAAAAACAAGTCAATTTTATTAAGGTAGAAGTAACAGAACTCACTCCCAGCAAATACAGGAAAAGAAGCCCTGTGCCTACAAATGTCCATTTTAATACATATGTCAAAGCAAAAAGTAGCCATGAGAATTGAGGGACCTTGACATTTACTTTATGCCCCATAAAAACTATTTCCCAAGGGCAGCTTTCGGCTTCTATTGATATTTGTAGAGCAAGATTCATGAGGGAGAGAGACTCAGTAAGTGTGGAAACAATCATTTCATGAGCTTTGCAAACCAGGATACAAGTGTCCAAGGACCAAGTGATAAATTGAGTGATGAATGAGATTTTAGACTAAAGCTCAGAGATCCTCAACTCCAGGAAACCCATCTCATGTTCTTTAGTACTTTTAACATTTCTGACAGTAATAAAATTGAACAAAACTATTGATGTGTCTGTGATTGGAATTTTAAAAGACATTCTTTCATTTCTCCTTGAAGTTCTAGAAAAGTGAAATTTTTCAAAACAGTTTGACATCTCAACATTTTTGACCAACGGAGCAATAAAAGCTTCTTGAGAGTTGAAGAGAAAAAAAGGAATGGTGATCTGAGCCTCTATTCTGGTCTCTAACTATTTCCTGGGGTGTTGCCAGCCATGGACAACATCAAACACATGAAGAAAGAGGAGAAGCCACTGGGAAAGAGGGGCTAGTGCCAAGTTGGCTAGCCAGGTACATATACTTTGCTGCATTTTGGAGACAGTTTTTAAGGGCTTCATGGGTACATCCACCTCCCTTAAAAAAAAGAGGTAACTCTTCAGTCAACAATGAGCTAACCAATAATACTTATATTCTGCACACACAATGCTGTTCACGTGTGTGTATATATGAGCAGTTGCGCAGCATACCCGTGAGAACACAGGCTCTGGAATCATTCTCCTTGTATTTGAATCTTTATACATGTGTGATTCTGGAAAAAATATTTATCTGAATCTCAGCTTCCTCAGCTATAAAATCTGAGTAACCTTTATTCCTTCCTTATTGGGGGATGATGAGGATTATAAAAAAAACTACACATGTGCCAGTTACACATATACTGCCTCTCAGCTTGCAATTCACCCTTCAGTACCCACTTTGTGATAATGGATGAAATTTAAGCATTTCTCCTTTACAATGAGCACAAAATTAGGCTTTCTTAGTAGAGAGCTCTGGAGAGAATTTCAGGAGGAAACAGGATCTCGTGATGGTTCCAACTGGCACTCACCGGCATGGATGGGCCTCTGTGGTGAGCCTAGAAAGTGTGTTCCTCAAGGACCTAGCAGCCCTAGTTGGCGTCACCCTCCCTGGTCCTTGCCAGGCGACAGTGACATCTATACTTTCTGCCCTCACCTCCCCAACTCCTTCTGCAAGCTTGCATGCCCAGTTACTAGCTACACCCGACCTTGCCCCCAGAGTTGCTTCCTGCTTGCCCAACAACTATGGACCAGCTCTGGCCCAGCAAACCAGGGAAACTTCCCACCACCTGGTGAGCTGCAAACTCGACCTTCTCCAGTGAGGTCTGAACTTCAACCTTGGGAAGGCGGCCAAGTCTGTCTTTGGACAGGTATTTTCCCTCAGCTCTCCTACCATATTCGGTTATTTTATACCTTATAGTTACTCTTTTGTCATAGGAATCAGCAAACTTTTCCTGTAAACCACATAGTGATTTAAACCAAAGAAGCTTAGGGTCAATAAAATACAACACCAGAGTCCAGTGTAGGAACAGGCCTGTTTTTACACAGCCTGTGACCTAAGAATGGTTTGATATTTTTGAAGATTTTAGTAAAGAAGAAGAAAGGGTAGAGGAAGAATAAGGGGAAGAAGAAGGTCCCATGACAAAATTTCCTCCTCTCAATGGATGTTTAACTTTCCCCGGATTTGTGTGTCTCTCTCTCTGTTCTGTGTGACCCACATATGAAACTCAGTTCTCTTTCCCTGATTTCCATGAAATAACTTTTGGGGTTTCAGTGGGCATAGAGGACATACTCAGACTATGTACCCTACAAGGGCAGCCGCCAAAAAGCAGACACAGTTATCTATGCTCACATGCCTTCGGTCTATGTTGGGTTTGAACCTTTGATTAGTTGGCTCAGGTGAGCCTATCACATTGATCAATGTCCCCTGGACTCACACACTAGGAGGGAAGGTAAAAACAGAGCCTTGTCAAACTGGGTAATTGCCAGATTCAGTTGGGGCAGCTCCAGTTCCGTTATCCTGATTAGATTCATTTTCATATACTGACTCTCTGTTGGTTGGATATCATCTCTATGTTTTCTGGCTATCTCTCCTACTTTCTTAACTTTAATATATTGCAAGTTTTCTTAAGCTAAAATATGTAAAGCTTGACCATCTGAATGTGCTTCAATGGGTTAAACAGATACTTGTAGTTGGGAAGCATACTTTTTAATAAAGGAACAGAGTAATAGTCACTGAAGGTGGGAAGTGATGCAGCAGATAATTTAAAATTGAATTTCTGTTTCAGGACTGAAATTCTTCAAACATTTCTGCTAATTCAAACAACAAGCATCAGTCTTCAGCACAATTTCTGGACTTCCTGTTTCTATTCATTCTTTACTCATTGAAACGGAAACTTAAGTCATTCAGTTGTATCCGACTCTTTGCAACCCCATGGACTGGAGCTTGCCAGGCTCCTCCATCCATGGGATTTCCCAGGCAAGAGTACTGGAATGGGTTGCCATTTCCTTCTCCAGGGGATCTTCCCAACCTTTACTCATTCGGTTCGGTTCAGTTCAGTCGCTCAGTCGTGTCCGACTCTTTGCGACCTCATGAATTGCAGCATGCCAGGCCTCCCTGTCCATCACCAACTCCCGGAGTTCACTCAAACTTATGTCCATTGAGTCGGTGATGCCATCCAGCCATCTCATCCTCTGTCGTCCCCTTCTCCTGCCCTCAATCTTCCCCAGCATCAGGGTCTTTTCAAATGAGTCAGCTCTTCACATCAGGTGGCCAAAGTATTGGAGTTTCAGCTTCATCATCAGTCCTTCTAATGAACACCCAGGACTGATCTCCTTGAGGATGGACTGGTTGGATCTCCTTGCAGTCCAACGGATTCTCAAAAGTCTTCTCTGACACCACAGTTCAAAAGCATCAATTCTTTGGTTCTCAGCTTTCTTCACAGTCCAACTCTCACATCCATACATGACCACTGGAAAAACCATAGCCTTGACTAGACAGACCTTTGTTGGCAAAGTAATGTCTCTGCTTTTGATGATGCTATCTAGGTTGGTCATAACTTTCCTTCCAAGGAGTAAACATCTTTTAATTTCATGGCTGCAATCACAACCTCCAGAAAATAGGGAAAAAAAGTCTCCTACTCTATTACAAAGTAAAGCTCATCTCTCTCCGAGTCAACCTCCAAATTCACTTTGGGATCTCTCTTACACATCTGGAGATTCAACATTACTCTCTTTTCTCATCTAGGGATAAATTAATGTGTTCAGCCAACAGGGAGACTTCTTACCCAGGGAGAAAAGTAACAGAGACCGTGGCATACACAAAGATGCACTGCCCAGCTACTCTTTCAAGGAAGGATTTGCTGTCTAGCTGTGAGAGAACACGATCAGCAGACAGCCTCCAGATTTTGGCTCTTTCAAGGTTCCCCTCAGTTGCAGAGATCTGTCCTACCTGAGGTCATGTCCTTCCTGGGGAAGCCTGCTGAGAGTGATTCAGCAAGTTGGTGATATGAAGGGCTCCCATCTTGGTGATCAAGACATTCTGAAAGGCAAAACATGCACCAAAACCTGCAAAGGCAAAACCTGCCAAGTTGGCAAGTCTTGTGAGACCTGCAACACAAGCTGACCTCTTTCTCTACCCAACCTGGATCTCTTCCTTCCTTGTGGTAGTGTTGATACCCAATAAAAATCTTGTACCCCAAACTCTGACTCAACACCTGTTTCTAGAGAACACAACCTATGACAGAAACTTATATTCCCATTAACACAAAATAATCCATATTTTACCAACACATTCTTGAGTGCCTATTGTATGCCAGGCATTGTACTAGGTAGGGGGTTCACAATAGTAAAATGATACACTGTGGTTCTGCCCCACAGAGCTTGAAGGCTTATGAAGGAAACAGACAAAGTACAAATGAATGAATGTGCATGGGGTGGATGAACTAGAAATGTTTCAATTTATGTTGCAGTTGACTGGTTCATATTTTATTTACCTTCAGTAAACTGACCCAATCCAAATTACTTTGGATCTTTCAATAGAACTTGCTTATAGAATATTATACAGCCAGTTGTCACAAGGTTTTCTTTCAGTTTGGTGAGTTCTCTCTCTGCCTCCTTTTCTTTATTAAGAAAATCATTCAGACTGCAGCTTTCTGGTTTTAGACATCCCTATTGGCAATTGGAGCATCTATTTTGGAGACATAATTAAAAAGACTGAAGAATGCACTGAGAACCTTTTATTTGATAGATGCTAAAAAATAAGCCAAGAGAGCTTGGTCAAGATTTCTGGAATGCCAGAGTTTCTAATTACAAGGGACGGTATTTATTTCCTGCCTTAAACAATAGCAAGGTTTTAGTCAAGGTGATTTAGAGGAGATTAGACAAGGAGATAGGTGCTTGGAGCACACTGAAAGAGAAAATTGGTTATTCTGCCATTAGCTTTTACTCTGCAAGGTTTTTAGCTTCTAAAACACTTTAATATTGACTTGGACTTTTTGTCCCTTGGGAACTGGGCAGGCCCTAGTATGAACACATGCAGATTGGTTGTACATTTTCTCATTAAGTGTTATCTTTCCTAAGCTCCCTATTGGCAAATTAGTTAGGTTTGACAAGTTATTGTATTCAAGCCATCATGGATGCTTTGGGATTATGATGTAACCCAGAAGTATTAACCTCCTCATTTGGGTACCTAGAGTCTTGGCAAAGCTTCTTAGCTAGCCAATGTTTGAAGTTAGTGTATAAAAACATTAATAGCTAATTGTTGAATGTTCATTATACGCTAAGCACTGGCCAGGGACACAATATACACATTTTGCCATTCCATCCTCACAAGTATCCTACAAGATAGGTATTATTATCATTTCCATTTCATAGATGATTAAAATGAGGCTTGGATGTGTTAAATAATTTGCCTAGAGACAAAGCTAGTACATGGTAAAGTCAATCTAAACTGCAGTGTACCTGAATTCAAAATCACAATTATATTCCTAATAAAGTAAGGTCCCATTCATTAAGAAGCCACTAAATCAAAATTTATAAGGTAACTGTTTCATATTCAAAATTCACGATACTCTGTTTACACACTACTTTCAATACTGTTCTAATCAGACCCTGTGTCTTGAATAAAAATGGCTTGGTCCAGTCCATTTTAATTCAGCTCACCAAAAGATTCAAGAAAAAAAAATAAAAACACTGAAAGTGTTAGTCACTCAGTCATGTCCGACTCTTTGTGACCCCGTGGACTGTAATTTGCCAGGCTCCTCTGTCCATGGGATTTTCCAGGCAAGGAACTGGAGTGGGTAGCCATTACTTTCTCCAGGGGATCTTCCTAACTCAGGGATTGAACCCAGGTCTCCTGCATTGCAGGTGGATTCTTTACCATCTGAGTCACCAGGGAAGCCCCAGAAGATTCATATTGCCCATGAAGTGTTTTAGTTCCTAGGAAGGGAAAGGATGACAAAGATTAAAGAAGATACATTTCCTGCCCTCAGTGAAGTCAGAGTCCATCTGGGGTTTTAGTCTTTATCTTCTTGGAGTCTGTTACTCTTCACTCTTCATTCCTTCTCTATAGTTTGTGGAAGCTGGACCAGGAAAGGAATAAGGGAGACTCTTAAGCATTTTTGAGACAACAATTCAAGACCCAATGTGATATCTGGCAAACAGCCAAGCAAATCTCCCTTGCTCATGCAGGGATGGAACCTATGACCCCAGCTTCCTTAGTACTTAGTACTAAGCAGGCAAAGACAGTGTGTTACATAATTATACTATAATGAAAACCATTTCTTTGGGGTATGATTCCATCCTTCAGGGGACACTGCAATGTACATATCCACAGAAATAAGCCACTAGCAGTCATTTTTGAACTGTATAGCCTTATCTGAAGATACAGCTGCTTAGTCAATTGATTAACATTAATCCAAACTGGGCCAATCAGATTATCTTCCTTGGAAATTTTGTATAGCCTATCTCTGTCCTTGTGAGTGGCTGAACCAGTAATATCTAAACTTGGGGACTATGGGGTGGCTATAAATTTGTATGTAACAAGGAACAAATAAAATCCATCTGAATCTAGAATACAAATAATACTAGCATACAAAGGAAAACAGCCATGAGAAATAAAGAGAAAGTCATGAAAGGTTTTAAATTTTTGGTTCCAGGCCAGTTTCATAAATCCTGGTTATATTTCCCAGGTCATTTCTTTATTCTCAGAATAAGTTCCCATTCTTGGTAAAAAAACCAGCCAAGAAACCAGAGTGTCTTCTGTCACTTGTCATCACTGACACTTGACTGGTACAGAGACCAAGCTTCATCTTGACCAGAGCTGCCATATAATGGTGGTTTACTGCACAGCACAAGGGGGTAAAAGTCCACCAAACATTGCAGTATATAACCACACGCAGGAGGCCCTGATTCTCAGTCACTGAGTCCTTTTGAGCAACTTATTTCCTATGTTCAATTTAATTCATCAAGTATTGATCGAGTCACATTTCTATGCCAGAGACTGCACTGGGCAGAGGATACAAAGATTCAAAATAAATTTGCCATAACTTAGGAAAGCAAACAGATAACAATCATATCATGTTGTGATGATACAGAATAATGTCTAAGAGGAAAATCACTAACTCCCTCAGGGAGATCAGGGGGACTGCATGGAGGAGGAATACTCGGACAAGTTCCAGGTTGTGGGAACAGCAAGTGTAAAAGTACAAGTAAGTGGAACAGCAGAGCACATTTGCAGAACTGTGGATGGTTTGCAGTTGCTGAAGGTAGAAGGAAAGTTAGGCAGGGGACAGAGCTAGAGGGAGGAGCAGGGGCCAATTTACAAGGAGCAAAGCTTGTACCTTACACTGTAGACTAAGGCTTCTCACATTGTAACAAGATTCAAATCACCTGGGAATCTTGCTAGAAGGAAGGTACATTCTGATCCAATACCTCTCGGGAGTCTGCATTTCTAACAAGCTCTGTGGTCACAGACTACACTTTGAGTAGAAGCAATGAACACTGAAGGCAATGAAGTAGGGAATATTTGGGGATTCTAGGAAGACCACTCTTCTGTACTGGGATGGACCTATTAGGTGGGGAAGACTTAAGGAAGAGACCAGCTAGGGTGGTATTTCAAGATTCACATGAGAAATGGTGAAAACAGGAATTAGATTTACTGCGTCACATGCTAGGAAGCAATAAAAACAGTTATTCATTTTCCTGATTATTCTGAATCAATGCTACAGAATGAAGAATTTTAGATTTACATCCTTAAATAGCACAATATGTCTGCTGAGTGTTTATTTCTGTATCCACTGCATTCTTAAACCCATTTCACAATTATTTTCATTTTAACCTGCAAAATCAATTCTACTTGATCAAATAATTTGCTATCAAGGAGTCCTTTCAAGTGGGCTGGATCTGGTGCTAAGATATGTAAAGAAGATATGCTAAGATTTGTAAAGAAAGGCATTTTTCACAAGGAATTGGAGGGCATTGTCATTTTAACCAGGCTCTATGCACTGCAAAAGTAACCTGGCACCTTGTTTTGCTTAAGAATTACCTGCAGCACTTATTAAAAATGCAGACTCTTCTCCTATCCTTCACCTTCCCTCATCCTTATTTTAAACAGTTTATGTGGATTCAGGTACCCACATTTTAAATCAGTACCTCCAAGAGAATCTGATGCAGGTGAAATACTCAAGAGAAATTAAGAAATACCAATCTAGTTCATTTTAGGAAAAACTAATTGCCTTCCTATAAAATTGCTGTCATTACCTATTACTAATACCACCAAACACACAAGATGATCGCTACCTCCAAGAAGTAAATATTCTCTATGAGTTAAGTGACCAGGAAATTATATATATTTCTCTACCCAACATCCTTATTCCCATGCCATGCTTATACAGGCACTTGTATCTGGCAAGATCCACATAGCATCACCATTATTAATAACCCAAAAAGTAATTTCAAAAGTGTTACAATACTCATTGCTTCCTTTGAGTCAATGAAATAGGCAATACAACTCCAACTTTCCATGTCTATGTAGAAAACCTCAGAGATAGTCTGGGTCTTGTTCAGCATCACATTGCTGGTTAGGGGAATAAACACTGCAGCAGAATTCTGTCCTATCTTCAAAACAAGTAAATTCAGGAATCAGAACTTCTTATGGTCCCCTGCCCCTCCAAGCATCCAAGAACTGTGGCTCTCAACCCTGGCTAATATCAGAATCATCCTTTGAGCTTTCATTCACCTTGATGCCAAAGACACAATCTAGACCCAGGTAGGAAGCAGGCATCCGTATTTTTAAAGATCCCCAGTGATTCTAATGTGCAGCCACTTTCGAGAAGCTTTGATCTGGAACCTCTGTCAGAGGAGGCTTTGCTCTGGTGCTAATGAAGCTTAAGTCTCAAGGATCTCCACCTCCATAAAGACTGTTTAAAAAGATGTGTATTTAAATTTGTATTCATGATTTATTTTTTTCTCAAAGAAGGCCCCTTGAGTCAGCTTGGGTTCTCTGAGATATGGACAGCAAGAGAGTTTACTGAGGAATGATAAAGGGGAGAGACTGTTGGCAACCCTGATCCCTGATCTCTCAAAGATCCCTGATCTCTCAAAGGTAAATTTGAATGGAGTGTCTTTCTGGACACATGGACACCACACCCCTCATCTATATAGGTTTCACACCTCAAAACCTAGACCTGCCCCTTCCTTCCTCTGGATTCCTGGCTGAGTTGGGAAAGGAGGGAATTAATGCAATAGCACCAGGGTTAACATTGAGACTTTGCAGCAGCAATTCACAAGCCACATGCACAACCTCAATTTTTCTTTTAATCTGCTGAGAAAGCTTGGCTGTAATGTGCAAGTGTTTTCTCTCAAGCAAATAAACATTGAGTGAATAAACACCACCAAACGGTGATCAATCTGCCAGTCTGTTGTCTTCAGGGACCTACCATGAAGAAAAACAGGTGATACTTGGATTTATTCATTGTTAGTCACATAATGGTTTTCATCAAGTGTTTTCCTATATTCTAAACACCATGTGAAATATAGTGTTCTGGATTCAAAGCTGGTTCCTGTTTTCATGAAGCTTATATTCAGTAAGGGGAGCTAAACCAAAAGCCAGTGACTATGTAAATAAGTCAAATGATGACAGTTTGTAACAAGTGTTTAAGATAGACGCAAAGTACCTTGATAGAAAGTGAGGGACTAGGAGCTATCTTAAATAAGGCCTGAAGGAGGGGATATTTAAATTGAGACTTGAAGTTTGGGGATCAGGGTAGGATGAACACAGGGCAGGGGCATGCTCCAGGTAGAGATAAACTCTTGGTTTGTTCTAAGTGTTATTCTAAATCTGGGTTGTCTAGAGCACACTGAGCAATGTGATCCTTGGCACAGAATGAGTTTGGAGAAGTTTGAAAGTTAGACAGACCTTATGAACTATGGCAGGGAGTTTGGACTGTATTTTAAATGTAAGGAGAAGTCATAGAAGGATTTTAGGCAACATGGCAGTGTTGTTGGGAATAAGGTAACTGGATCTAATTGGTGTCCTAAGGGGATGGTTTTGGCTGTTATGTGGGAATGGATAAGGAGGGCAGGGGGGAGTGTAGAGACTATTTAGACTGCATCCTGAGATTTGGCATTGGGTAGATGGCTTGGGGGAGTGGGGGGCACATTAAATGATTCCTATATCATTTTTCTGCCAAGTAGCTTAAGGAATAATATCAAGGGTTTAAATCTATTTAAGACATTGATTTTCAGAGTGTGTTTGAGGGCAACTTTAACAAATGGTATCTATGAGTTCCTATTACAAATTAAAAATGTTTTCATCATTGTATTAAAATTCTTTTTTTGTTCTTGACTCTTTCCTAGTAGAACTTGAGTTAGACATTTGTAGTAAATATCAATGTACGTTGCAGTATTTATAATTGCATGAGATATTTCCTTAGTTCTGCCTCAAACCAAAGAAAACCACTTTAATTTATTGAGCTCCTACTATATGCCAAAGCACTGTATGAAGATAGATATAGACAGACATAGAGAGATATATAGTTACCTTTTTAGATGAGAAAAACTAGGCTTAATTGACAACATGGCCAAGACCATACAAACTTACATGGCACAGAGCTAGGACTGGAACCATTGTCTATCTGATTTCAAAAGCTTGCTTTGAACCACTAAATATACTGCCCAAATATCATGTTGTATCCATTTTTTCCTTGAACTATAGAAAGGAGGGCTTTTCATGTCAACATGGAAATAAAGCAACTCTTTAAAGGATTTCTCAGTCCAAAATCTGATTCTGTGTGTGTTAGGAAAAGTCACACTTCTGGGGGTGAGACGTCTGCCTCATAAACTGGAATTCACCATCAGAGAATCTTACTTGCTAATCTTATCACACACTGGCTGCCTTCTGAAACCAAATCAACAGCCCTAGAAATATCCCTCAACATCCCACTTGTGAAAATGTGAGCTGCTTAAAGTTTACATTAAATCCTTCCCAGAGCTACATTCAATTAAAACATGATGGTTCACTTAAAACATGTTTCTTATTATTCCCTAAGTAAAATCATCTCCCTAAACATACCTTATATTTGTATGGTGCATCAGCTTGCTTTATATCATTTGATCTTTTATGGACAACTAACACAGGGGTTGGGCTTACCCAGTGGCTCAGTGGTAAAGAATCTACCTGCAATGCTGGGTTCAACCACTGGGTCAGGAAGATCCCCTGGAAAAGGGAATGGCTACCCATTCTAGTATTCTTGCCTGGAGAATCCCATGGACAGAGGACTTTGGCCAGCTACAGTCCATAGGACCACAAAGAGTTGGACGCAACTGAAGTGACTGAGCACGCATGCAACACAGGGGCTATCATCCTCTTTTTAACAGATGAGGAAACTAACTCTCAGAGTTGAAATGGTTCTTTAAAGGAAGATTCTAGATCTAAAGAAGGGTAAGAGACAGAAGGAGGACCCAGGCACTATGACTGACTTTACCACTTTTATAAATATTAAAAGTAAAGAAGTTACAAAAGGCTCTAAGCCATTATTATTTAATAATGTCAGTTTTACATACAGACTCACCCCATATCAAGAGGAACTTTAGACCTCCTGGGGAAAGGGCTGGCTAGAAAATGTCTTTTGGTATTTGCAAGAAGGGTATAAATATCATAAATGTGAGGCTTTTCTATACTTAGCTGCCTCTGGCAATATTACTATATTGATTTCCTGTCATTGTTTCCATCCCTTGCTCCTTTCATTCACAGCTGGCCCTCTGTCAAGGATTCTTTTCTTCCCCATGCTTTAAATTCCATTCTATTCAAAACCAGCTTGAATCAAATAGAACTATGAAAGGTGCCTTATGGACAATAGAGGCCATGCTGATGCTTTGATCTGCAGTGGAACACAGAAGGAGCTGAGGATGTTCAGACTGCAAAAAAGTCAGACAGGGTACAAACCTGTTATTCAAATAATGGAAGGGATCTCAAAAAGAAGTGGAACCAGGTCTATTTAGTGAAGCCCCAAAGACGGTATCAAAAACCATACGGAAACCATTCCATTCACTGACCCATCTAATAAACTGAGAGGAAAGAGTCACAAGATGCAGTATTTTAATATAATTTCAGGATTTACAAAAGATTTTCCTAAGGAAGTGACATTTAAATTGAGATCTGAAAGATGCCTTCATCACAGCCCTATGAACCGAAGGAATACGCATGTCAAGCAAAGTGAACAGTAAAGGTGGAAAGAATTTGGTACATTCAAAGACCTAAAAGGAAGTTAGTAGCCTAATTAGAAAGACAGACACTTGGAGGAGAGACTGGAAGGAAGTGGGAGTCACATTCTGGAGATAGGCTGCGAGAGAGCAAATTGATTTTAGCTGAGAGTAAATAA
Source organism: Oryx dammah (assembly GCF_014754425.2). NCBI lineage: Eukaryota > Metazoa > Chordata > Mammalia > Artiodactyla > Bovidae > Oryx > Oryx dammah. Next base: position 22,153,494 of record NW_024070193.1, read on the forward strand.
TAAAATTCTGTCACTCAGATCTGTCTGAAAATGAACTGGGCTACTGATGAACAAGGGTTGCAAGAAGCTGGGTGACCCTCAAGGACAACATTAGTTAAAGAAGTGAAGCAGAAGACAGGGTAGAAGGCTGCCTATCTTTCTACAGTTTAACATGCAACAAACATGGGGGGTTTTGATGCTGTAAACAACAACAAATAAATAGTGAGTGGGTAGAGATCCATGGTAGGAGGTGAAGAGGTCAAAATGAAATGGTGGTGGTGAAGATTAGGGAATTGAGGTCAATGCTCTTAACATGGGAGGCAAATTTCAGTTGCGAGATACGGGCCCTGTAATATCATAGTCTGTGGCTAGGAAAATGGATTGCTCTCTGCTTCCTGCTGTAGCCTTATGCTTAGCACAGTATATTTGCTAAATAAATAAATGAATGAAAGTCCCTGCAATGCTCGTGTGCTTACTGCTGCCCCTCAGTTGTTACAAAAGGACAATCACTCAAATTCTACCCATAAATTCCGGGCAATGCCTGAGAAATGCAGAGGGAAGGGGAAGTTAATCAGCTCCTAAGCGTAGTCTGTCCATAAACCCTTCACTTCCAGGCAAGAAAAATCAGCCGTCCTCCCTTTTCACATTTCCCTGAGGCTCAGCTCTGGTCATTTCTCTTTTCCTTCAAGGCTGCCTGTGATATTCATTTGACCTGATTTCTTCTGTACAGCGTGGCGGTTGAGGATTAGAAGGCTTGTCCTTGCCTGAATTGGAGGAGCTGGCTGAGACTTCCCTGACGGAGAACCCTACCTCCACCATGAACAGCTGCCTGCTTTGTTGGCTCGGGCTGTAGACCATCACTGACAGGTCAGCTGCAGCTAGCAGACAGCTCTGTGCTAACCGAAGACCAAGAAAGAAACCCTGGGGAAGGAAGCAGTGCCTGGAAACACACACATTAGTCTTCCTCTTCTGCACCAGACCCCAGGCATTCCGGCGAGATCCCTGCATGATCCAGAACTCCTAGAAATGGTCTGTTAAGAACAAGACTCACCGCCCAGTAAACATCAGGACATTGACAGGACAGTCTCCTCTGTTGGTTTTCTGCGGGGCACCCTGTGTCCACTGGTTTCAATTTGGGGCTCCCTGCAGCTGGAGGCTGCAGGGGATGAAGCTCCCTCATGGTTACAGGGAGAGAGATCACAGCCATGCTGTAGAGTGGCCTGGAGCCAGAGCCAGCTAGTGGCTCTTAGTTATTAATTGCCTGTGAGGTGCCAGGCACATATATCATGATTGCAGTGAGCACTGTGATGAGCCACCCATGTCCCTCTGCAAGCTGTTGCTACAGCGGCTGAAAGTGCCCTTAGCAGACAGATTTCTCTCACCAATTCCTTTAGGACTTGCCTCAGCTTCAGAGAGCTGACTTCTCCAAGGTCATGAGCTTCCCTCAGTGATGGATCAAGGTGACTGTGTAAAGGCTGGACCAAGTCAACCCAATGCAGGAAAGCTTCGATTGGTCATTTTGTTTCCAGAGTTTCCTGTGGGGTTGGTCCAGGCTGGCATTGGACCTGCCTGGCAGCTCCACATCTCCCTCTGCTCAATTCTGCTTCCTTCTCCTCAACAGGGGTTTGTCCCAAGCACCCTCCTTAAAAATATCTCACATGTTCAACTTTGTCTCACAGCCTACTTCAAGGAGAAGCCAACCCATGAGAGTTATAAAGGGTAAAAATGATTGATGAGTGATTTTTCTCCATCTTGCATTCCCCCTTTGCTTCTCTGTGACCTTCACTATTCATTTAACTTTCTGGGATCCTGTGACTGAAAGGCAAATCTTAAATGCCCAAAATACAAGGGAATGAACTACACATTCCCTTAAAATTGTAAGACCTCCAATTTTTTACACAATTAATAATTTAAAAGTTTTCCCCCATACTGTGATATGATACAATTGCAGTTTGTTTTACTATCTTAAGTGATACCTACATTATATAGTTGGATCATCACTAGTTCTTGAAAATATGCAGGAATGTACTGTTTCCCAGTTCACATTTGGAGAAACTAAAGCTCAGAGAAATTAAGTCATTAGTGCAAAGATATTGAGGCTTAATTTGCCCAAAATACAAACTTACATCTCCCGAAAGTTCTCCTAATACTTATCTCATGCTATTACTACAATTTTCTTTACTCTGGTGTCCTTATATCAATTATCTATTTCTGTGTAACAAGTTACCTTAACCATTAGTGATTTACAGAAATACACAGTTGTGATTTCCCACAGTTTCTGAGGGTCAGGGAGAGGCCTGGATTGGTGGTTCTTGATCAGAGTCTCTCCTGTGGTTACAGTCAGGATGTGGGTTGGTACCGTAAGCATAAAGGCTGGACTGGAACTGGAGGACCTGCTTCCAACATAGTGGTTGTTGACTGGAGGCCTTCATTTCTCACTGGTTGTTGATAGGAAGCTTCTGTTCTCCACCACATAGAACCTTGTCTAGGATGACTTGAGTGTCTTCACAGCATGGCAGCTGACCTCCCCAAAAAAATCTTTTGAGACGGAGAGCAAATAGGAAGTTGCAGTGTCTTTTCTGACCTAACCCAGAAGTCAGTATCAAGGCTTCCCTGATAGTTCAGTTGGTAAATAATCCACCTGCAATGCAGGAGACCAGGGTTTGATTCCTGGAGTCAGGAAGATCTGCTGGAGAACAGATAGGCTACCCACTCCATATTCTTGGGCTTCCCTTGTGGCTCAGCTGGTAAAGAATCCACCTGCAATGCAGGAGACCTGGGTTCAATACCTGGGTTGGGAAGATCCCCTGGAGAAGGGAAAGGCTGCCCACTCCAGTATTTTGACCTGGAGAATTCCATGGACTGTATAGTCCATGGGGTGGCAAAGAGTTGGACACAATTGAGTGACTTTCACTTCAGAAGTCACACATGATCATTCCTCCCATATTCTGTTCATCTGCAGGATTCATTCAATCCAGTGAATTCTTTTGTTCAAGGTGAGTGGAATTAAGCTCCAAATCTTGAGAGGAGAAATGTCAAGGAACTGATGGACACATGTTAAAACTGCCACAGTCTTGCTGTTTGGTTGGCTTAAACATTATCCACTAACAGGGAAATTTAAGCCACCACAAAGAACCAGACTGTCAAAACTACTGCATGAGAGGTTTCTCAGGTTTCACATTAGGTGGCAATTTGATGGCCCTTTATTCCTTGGCTAGAGTTGGATTTTTTTTATTTTTATTTATTTTTTATTTATTTATTTATTTATTTTTAATTTTTACTTTACAATTCTGTATTGGTTTTGGCATAGATTGACATGAATCCACCACAGGTGCGGATTTTTTAAAAAAATTAAAATAATGTGATAATAATGCAATGGTGAAGAATAACTACTGTTTTGCCTGCACAGGATCAATTCTCTTTTCTAAATTTACTTGGGAACCCCCATTTACCTCTCCTGATCCAGGCAGAACTGGCAACTGGAATTCACTTCCTTCAGGTCCAGGGATAGTCATCGTGACCCAGGCCTGGCCAATCAGCATTTTTATTACCCTAGTCACACACTGGTTCTGGGACAGACACGAAAATCATGTGGGCTCAGTGATAGCCAGTGTACAAATTTTGTTGGAAATATTGGAAGTGGATTTCTTTCTACAGGGTTTGGTAGGCGCCTGCCATCATATACGAGGCTTGTGTGAGAGTGAAGTTAGTACCAAGGCAAAATGGTGCCAAGAAACAAAGAGAGAGAGCAAGCTTCTTAATAATATCATTATTGGCATCTAGAAAGTCCAGCATAACTCAAGCCTGCTCTATGCCTGGATTTTTAAAGCCATAAGCCAATAAAATACCTACTTTTTTTAAAAAAGTTACAACCAAGAAGTCCTAAAAGAATATCATAATTAATAACATTCATCTCTTAGAACCTTAAATGGGACAAATGACTAGTTCAAAATTGAGAAAGAAGTATGACAAGACTGTTTACTGTCACCCTGTTTATTTAACTTATATGCAGAGCACATCATGACAAATGCTGGGCTGGATAAGTTATAAGCTGGAATTAAGATTGCCAGGAGAAATATCAACAATCTCAGATACACAGATGATACCACTCTAATGGCAGAAAGCAAAGAGTATCTAAAGAGCCTCTTGATGAGAGTGAAAGAGGACTATGAAAAAGCCGATTAAAAGTCATTAAAAAAAACTAAGATCATGGCATCTGGTCCCATCACTTCATGGCAAATAGAAGCGGAAAAGTTGGAAACAATGACAGATTTCCTTTTCTTGGGGTCTAAAATCACTGCAGATGGTGCCTGCAGCCATAAAACTAGAAGATGATTGCTTCTTGGAAGGAAAGCTATGACAAACTTAGATAGTGTATTGAAAAGCAAAGGCATCACTTTGCTAACAAAGGTCTGTATAGTCATGGCTATGGTCTTTCCAGTAGTCATGTACGGATGTGAGAGCTGGACCATAAAGAAGGCAGAGCATCAAAGAATGCATGCTTTTGAACTGTGGTGCTGAAGAAGACTCTTCAGAATCCCTTGGATAGGAGATCAAACCAGTCAATCCTAAAATAAATCAGTCCTGAATATTCATTGGAAGGACTGATGCTGAAGCTGAAGCTCTCATACTTTGGCCAGCTGATGAGAAGAGCTGACTCATTGGAAAAGACCCTGATGCTGGGAAATACTGAAGGTAGAAGTACAAGAGGGCAACAGAGGATGAGATAGATGGATGGCATCACAGATTCAATGGACATGAACTTTGGCAAACTCCGGGAGATGGTGAGGGAAAGGGAGGCTTGGCATGCTGCAGTCCATGGGGTTGCAAAGAGTTGGACACGACTTGGTGACTGAACAATGACAGCAACATCTCTTGTTGAGTATTTATAATATGCTAGGACATATGCTAAGACCTAAATATCATTTCATTTATCTCCTAAAGTGATAACATTTTGAAGGAGACGCTATCATTTTCCCTTGAGAAGAGGCTCAGTGAAGGTAAAATATGTCAATCATCCTTCAAGGAATAAAGAAGTTGGAATTTAAGCAAAGACTTGTGTAACTAGGCAGTCACAATCCCATCTCTGTGCTGTCCTGACCAATTTAACATTGGGGGATTTTTAAATATTTACTGAACCAATTAGTTCAGTAAGGGTAGTAATTACTACTGATCACTCAGAGCTCAGTCTGTGCTAAACTTGCATGCATTGTGTCACTGACTTTAGGATGAAAATACTGCTATGTTCATTTCACAGATAAGGAAAGTGAGGACCAGAACAGTTTAGCATCTTGTCCAACACTACAGAGCTTTGTAATCAGTAGAGATGGATTCTGACCCAGATATACTTGAGGAAAAGCCACACATACTCTCTTTAATATCAGTAAAGACTTAACAATTAAGAGTCTATGGGTACTTTGGAAAGAACACTAGGGTCCAATTTAGGATTTTAAAAAGACATTTTCTCTCATTCTATTAGGGTGACCAACACATCATGGATTCTCCATGATGCTCTCATTTTAAAAACTAAGTTACACTGGTTTCACCCTCTTGCAGAGGAGTGGCAAATGGGAAGATTAGGATGTTTGTTTTCGACTGGCAAATAGAAAAAGGGAATTGGGGCTGTGAGCTTCTTGCCACCCACTGTTCTTAGACAGAACAGACCCAGGATTCAGGGAAGGTAAGAAACCAGGAGAAACCTGCTACCTTAGCTACCCATCCATATGATAGGCTTAGAAGGCTGGACCTGGGATGTTCCAATTGAAGATGCCTTGAGCATCTGTTTCCATATACCCTGAGCCTAAAAGATAATGCTTTAGTTCCTTAGCACTTTTAGTCCTGGCAGCCAATGGCTTTTGTCAGTAAATGCACCATGCAAGGTGGGAACCTTTCTTTGAAAGAGTGGTGTGTAGTAGGCAGAGAGCAGGTCATGGGGTCTGGCGTCTTAGGTTTGCACCCAGTTAGCCACAGCTCCTGTGCTACCTCTGGGCCTTGGATTACTTCACCCCTAAAATGTTGTGGGTAGTGACTATCTTAGAGTTTTGCAGTGTAGATTAATGCATTAACATGCTTTGTATGTTGAAATATTTCTAAATATAAAGGATGCTGTTAATGCTAAGTTTCATTAGACATCACACCTCCTTGAAATCAGTTAATCTTTGTAGCTTAGGTTTTCATTTCTGTTTTCACTACTCACACTATTGAAGGATTCCATCCAAAGACAGAATTTACAAACAGCTCCACATGATAGGCGGAAGGATGGTCCCCCCAAAACGCTCATATTCAAATTCCTAGAATTTAGGATTATGTTATGTTACATGCCAAAGTTGGTACTCAGCTGACATTAACAAGGGTCCTTGAATGTGGAAGAGAGAGGTGGCAGAGTCAGTGTCAGGGTGATACAGCATGAGAAAGATAGGATTGGTCATTGTTGACTTTGAAGATGGAAGAGGAGTCACAGCCAAGGAATATGGGGCAGCCTCTAGAATTTGAAAAAGACAAAAAAGAAAAGACAAAAAGGCTCTTAAGAGCCATCAAAAGCCAATGCATCCCTGATGACACTTTGATTTTAGCTTAGTGCAATCCATTTCAGATTTCTGACCTCTAGAACTGTAAGATAATACATTTGTGCTGTTTTAAGTCAAAAACTTTGTGATAATTTATTATAGCAGCCACAGAAAACAAATAGACTCTAAAACCAAGATAATCCAGCAAGAAATATACATAGGGTTTTCACATGAAGTGAAGCAATTGCCCCTTGTGAGGTGGGTTATTTACTCATGTTTCTCTGGGCAGCCTGAGAGTGAGCCTTTTAAGAACTTAAGACATGGTGTTTGATGGATGTGTCTGCAGCATCCCCTGGGTTGTTGTAACACACAGGAAGACACAGAGGTGGAGTCTTCAGAGGTGAAACTAAAAAAATTTTTTTGGCCAATTTCACTTCTATATATCTTTCCAAAGTCATCTAAACTGCTCTTGGTCCCCCTCTCTAGTTCTACTTGAATCAGTATTTGAGGATAAATGAAAAGGCAGCTAGTGTTTCTTATGGGTTGGTTTTTAATGCGATATTTTTTTCATTCTCTCTGAAGAAGAGGCAGTCCACCAAAATGGCAGAAGGGCTGCAATCTGCAATTAGACTGGCAAGGTTTAAATCATGCCCCTACCACTTTACATGCTCTGTGACCTTCTGCAAGTTACAAAGCATCTCCAAGTCTGTTTTCTCATTGAAAAAACTGGGTTAATTAAGAGTAACTCCCTGTAGACTTAGGCATGTTCAACACAATGATAAAGAATTGTGCATGGTGCCTACCTCATGGTAAGTTCTCCAGAAATGTTAACTGTTACCATTCATTGCCTATTCCTGATCCAAAATAAATCAAGGAAAGAAAGCAGCCCAGTATTCAGAGTACCCTGTGCAGAGGAGGGCGCGGAACAACTAACAAAGGCTGAGAGTCGAACTCAGAAAACTAAAGGGGCTGGCCAAACACTGACTCAGTTGTTGACAGAGCTTTGGGATTTGGCTGACTCACTCCTGATGAAACTGTGCTCACTCTGCCAGTCTTCCCAGGCACTTGGAAACCTGTACTTAGAGAACAGCCCACAAGATGTGTGTATACAGTAAATAGTCATCAAAACTCATTTGCAGCCCAGGGTGCTAGTTTACTGGAACACATACTACCAAAGGCCTTCACAGCATTAACAGGATCCAAAGGGGCTCTCTGGAGTTTGCCTTACTCAGTGTGCAGGACAAGGGCTTTGAAGTCAAACAGACCTTAGTTGAAATCCTAAGTAGCTCTGCTACTTCTCAGCTGCCCTGTTTTCTTCATTTATGAAAGGGAGATGTTACCTTCCTCTCAAAGATGTTTTCGGGATGAAATGTGATATGCAAATGACAGGCTTGAATAGTCCAAGATGGTCTTTGTCGTAGTAGTTCATGTGTTATTGGTATGGATTATTTGGGTTCAAGACTTGATTCCAGCACTAGCTCCACTGCAAAATATGACCTTGGGGAAATCCTAAACCAATTTTGAAGTTGTTTCTCTTTCTGTACAAAGAGGATAATAAAGTGATACATCTACTTTATGGGGCTGTTATGTATGTCAGATGAGATAAGGCTTGTATATAAAAGTCTTTTTTCTTTTTTTTTCTTTAAGTCTTATGTTTGGAGTCAGAATATAAATTTTCCAGATTACACAAAAAGGTTCTGATGTTCCCCAACCCTCTCTGTTATTGGGCAGCCTACATAAATGGAATAGCTACCTCAGAGCTGCACTAAAGTGAGATTTTAGCACTTGGATCCTCGTGGATAATGCCCTATGGGGTTGAGCTCAGTAGACACAAGCTGGGAAGGTCATATGAGGATAGAGAGAGGTACAGTCAACAGACAATTCCTACGCTTCTGTGTAAACCAGTAGGATTAAGTTTCTGGATTCCAACAGTAGAGCAGGGGTCATCCGCATAAGTAACACAAAGGCCAGAATATCCAAGAAACTAACCCCATAGGGACCAGGTACTAAGTCACTCATTTTCCACCACTAGTCCAAGTTCATCTGCTCATCATCAACTCAACAGACCTGAGTTTAAGCAAACTCTGGGAGATAGTGAAGGACAGGGAAGTCTGTTGTGCTGCAGTTCATGGGGTCACTAAGAGTCGGACGTGACTGAGCAACTGAACGATAACAATCTACCCAACCACATGATCAAAGAGAAATCATTCTTCTCATTTTCTAGCAGAGAAAAGCCCAGGATGCTAAGCAAACTATCTATGAAAGAGCAAAGAGTAGACCTAGGATCTTGACCCAGATGTGTTCAGGCTCCAAAACTGATGTTCCTTCCACACATTCACGTTGTATCCCTGGAGTCCCAATGTGATGGTTTCATGACTCTTCTGATACCCAGGTCATACTGGACATCAACAGAATCCAGCAGCACAAACAGCATGCTTAAACAACTAAGTCAGAGGACTTTAGGGGACATATGGAAACTTTGATCCTGTGGGAGCCTTGCGATAGTCTCAGAACTGCTTACTTACCAAGTTTAATTGATTGTGGTGTACAAATATTGACACACTTCTCATATGGCATTTCCCAAGGCATATTCCATAAGATATTATATTATTAGTAACAATAAAACTCATAACTACCACAAGTAAACTGAAATTCAACAAACTACTATATTTAAAATTTACTGAAGGTGCCAGTTAAATGCTATTTTAAAAACTACCATATTAAATACTGAAAATGTCCTTTTGAACTAGAAACTATTATCTTTATTTTATAGAAGAGGAAATCAAGTCTTAGAGAGGTAGATTATCATTTTGAAAAAAAAATAAGTTACATTCTCAAATATATTTTGGAATCCTTTAGTTAATCCACACTGAGCTGTTTCTATTTACTACAGGACTTCTCAGAGCTTTTAATAGACTCTGAGAATCCTCAAGATGGGGATACTTATCCAGGGATTGCCAGATGTATTTGACACAGATTGCTTTCTCTACAGGACATCTCTTCGGCTGCCCTATGACTGCTAGCTTGTGTGCTCCCCCTGGGAATCAGGTCTCCTGTGTTATCTTCATGCCATTCCTTATCTGATCATCTTGAAAAGTCATGAAATTCTTTTCTTTTTCAGAAGCTCTTCTTGTTTATGGACTCTGAGAGGGGTGGAGGGAGGTGTGAATTGCTTTTTATAGAGAACTGAGTCACTGATAGTTTGGACCTAACATATGAGACATTAGTTGTCTGTTTTCCTGAAGAATTGCAGAGTTTAGTTCCGAAACAAGGAGAGGAAGTCAGCTTTCCATTTTGCAAACTGCAGAAGTATTCATGGGTAAGAAATAAACTGGGAAATTTGGTTTGCAAAGGTTGCAATGTAAACGATGCTCTGACAAAGTTTAAACCTGGAGGAAAAGTATAGGGAAGTGTGGGGTTTTTAATCCATTCTTAATTTACCTTATATAATATTTACCAAATAGCTAGGAGCAGTATGAAAAATAGGAGTGTGTGGGTTCCTTGCCCTGTAAGACCTTATGATTAAAAGTTTACATGCAAAAATCAGTAAGACAGGAACAAGATTTTATTTAAACTGCTCCCATTTTTAGTTTTGATATATTTCTAATTAATGTAAAACTTGGGGATTCCCTGGTGGCTCAGAGGATAAAGAGTCTGCCTGCAATGTGGAAGACCTGAGTTCGATTCCTGGGGTGGGGAAGATCCCCTGGAGAAGAAAATGGCAACCCACTCCAGTATTCTTGATTGGAAAATCCCATGGATGGAGGAGCCTGGCAGGCTATAGGCAATGGGGTCACAAAGAGTGTAAAATTTATCTGCTTATAAATCAGTCACCTTGCCACTTATTAACTTGTAAAGTCAACTTCCTCTTTTTGAAAATCACCCCTAAAATTCCAAGGAATACAGAAATGCAAACTCCATCTTGGATTAAAATACCTTTGATTAAGTTAAACATGTAACTCCCAAACTATAACATATGACAACAGAAGTTAGATGTAGGCATGGTAAATGACCAAGCAGAGTAGTTCTTTACTCAGATGTCAGATTGCACTGAGGAATCTCTCAAAAGCTCAGGAATTGAAGGCACCTGGTTTTCCAGACTGTGGCAGTCAGGCAGTGACTGAAAACAGGGACACATTTTGAAAGTTAGTATAAGGAGCAATTGTATCTGCAGGTTTCAAGACCTCTACCTCTAAGACCCTTCACAAGATGAAAGAATGGATGGGCCCTGATAGAAGTGAACCAAAGAGGATTCAGACTTGAGGACCCTGGCTGCAGAGGAGGGTAAGATACAATTGTGCCACATTTGAAGGTAGCTTCCAGGGATATTTGACTTATTCACAGGTAAGCCAAATGTGCTTCCAAAGACAGAAAAACAAACAAACAAACATATCACTCATGGATAAAGTCATTGGAGATTAACAATAAGTAACCATGTACATTTCCTAGGACTACTTTAACAAACTACCACAAAACTAAGTGGTTTAGTGTGACAGAAATTTATTCTCATAGTTCAGGAGGCTAGAAGTCCGAAATCAAGGTGTGGGCAGGATTGGTTCCCTCTGAAGGCCGACGGAGAAACCATGTGTCCCCCTCCGAGGGACACATATGAAGAAGTTAAAGGGCAGTGCAAAGCAATAAGCAATACAGTGATCAATTAAAGCATAAAATTCACTGTTTCAAGCTTGGGCAGTAGAAATAATGAATGTTATGAAATTTGCAAGGACTAGAAAACATGAGTATCCAGAGTCAAAGACCTTACTAGGAACACATCACAATGGTGACATACAGACCCATGCTGAGGTGTCATCATGACATTTCAGAAAATCAGGGATGAAAAGAAGACCATCAAATCATCCAGAGTGGGTGGGATACAATTCATATTAAAGAAAATGTAATCAGAAAGGCCTCAGGGAGAGTTAAGAGACAATGAGAGAATAGCTTCAAAATTCTGACAAAGTTATTTTTAACATAGAATTTTACACCTTCTTAACTATCAATCGAACAAAGCTAGTGACTATGCTTAATGACTACATTAATATTATTTAGTCTCCTTAGACTGTTTTCCTTTGTTTCAGCATTTCTCACTTCTCAACCAAAGCTAGTGGAGGTGATGGAATTCCAGTGGAGCTATTTCAAATCCTAAAAGATGAATCTGTGAAAGTGCTGCACTCAATATGCCAGCAAATTTGGAAAACTCAGCAATGGCCACAGGACTGGAAAAGGTCAGTTTTCATTCCAAACCCAAAGAAAGGCAATGCCAAGGAATGCTTAAACTACCACACAATTGCATTCATCTTACACACTAGCAATGCTTCACTAGTGATGCTCAAAATTCTCCAAGCCAAGCTTCAACAGTACGTGAACCATGAATGTCCAGATGTTCAAGTTGGATTTAGAAAAGGCAGAGGAATCAGAGATCAAATTGCCAACATCCACTGGATAATTGAAAAAGCAAGAGAGTTCCAGAAAAACATCTACTTCTGCTTTATTTATTGACTATGCCAAAGCCTTTGACTGTGTGGATCACAACAAATGGTGGAAAATTCTTCAAAAGATGGGAATACCAGACCACCTGACCTGCCTCCTGAGAAATCTGTATGCAGGTCAAAAAGCAACAGTTAGAACTGGATATGGAACAACAGACTGGTTCCAAATAAGGAAAGGAGTACGTCAAGGCTGTATATTGTCACACTGCTTATTTAACTTATATGCAGAGTGCATCATGTGAAATGCCAGGTTGGATGAAGCACAAGCTGGAATCAAGATTGCTGGGAGAAATATCAATAACCTCAGATATGCAGATGACACCACCCTTATGGCAGAAAGTGAAGAAGAACTAAGGAGCCTCTTGATGAAAGTGAAAGAGAAAGAGTGGAAAAGTTGGCTTAAAACTCAACATTCAGAAAACTACGATCATGCTATCCGGTCCCATCACTTCATGGCAAATAGATGGAGAAACAATGGAAACAATGAGAGACTTTATTTTTCTGGGCTCCAAAATCACTGCAGATGGTGCCTGCAGCGATGAAATTAAAGGATGTTTACCTCTCGGAATAAGAGCTATGACCAACCTAGACAGCATATTAAAAAGCAGAGACGTTATTTTGTCAACAAAGGTTAGTCTAGTCAAAGCTATGGTTTTACTGGGAGTCATGTACAGATGTGAGAGTTGGACTGCAAAGAAAGCTGAGTGCTGAAGAATTTATGCTTTTGAACTATGGTGTTGGAGAAGATTCTTGAGAGTCTCTTGGACTGCAAGGAGAGCCGACCAGTCAATCCTAAAGGAAATCAGTCCTGAATATTCATTGGGAGGACTGATGCTGAAGCTGAAACTCTAATACTTTGGCCACCTGATGCGGAGAACTGACTCATAGGAAAAGACCCTGATGCTGGGAAAGATTGAGGGCAGGAGGAAAAGGGGACAACAGAGGATGAGATGGTTGGATGGCATCACTGAGTCAATGGACATGGGTTTGGGTAGACTCTGGGAGTTGTGATGGACAGGGAAGCCTGGCGTGCTGCAGGCCATGCGGTCACAAAGAGTCGGACACGACTGAGTGACTGAACTGAAACTATCAATCAAATATAAGGATGCAGGGTGTTTTTCTTTCTGGCTTACTTCACTCTGTATAATCGGCTCCAGTTTCATCCATCTCATCAGAACTGATTCAAATGTATTCCTTTTAATGGCTGAGTAATACTCCATTGTGTATATGTACCACAGCTTTCTTATCCATTCATCTGCTGATGGACATCTAGGTTGTTTCCATGTCCTGGCTATTATAAACAGTGCTGCGATGAACATTGGGGTACATGTGTCTCTTTCAATTCTGGTTTCCTCTGTGTGTATGCCCAGCAGTGGGATTGCTGGGTCATAAGGCAGTTCTATTTGCAATTTTTTAAGGAATCTCCACACTGTTCTCCATAGTGGCTGTACTAGTTTGCATTCCCACCAACAGTGTAGGAGGGTTCCCTTCTCTCCACACCCTCTCCAGCATTAATTGCTTGCAGATTTTTGGATCGCAGACATTCTGACTGGTGTGAAGTGGTACCTCATTGTGGTTTTGATTTGCATTTCTCTAATAATGAGTGATGTTGAGCATCTTTTCATGTGTTTGTTAGCCATCCGTATGTCTTCTTTGGAGAAATGTCTATTTAATTCTTTGGCCCATTTTTTGATTGGGTCGTTTATTTTTCTGGAATTGAGCTGCAGGAGTTGCTTGTATATTTTTGAGATTAGTTGTTTGTCAGTTGCTTCATTTGCTATTATTTTCTCCCATTCGGAAGGCTGTCTTTTCACTTTGCTTATATTTTCCTTTGTTGTGCAGAAGCTTTTAATTTTAATATATGGAATTTAGAAAGATGGCAATGATGACCTTGTATGCAGGACAGCAAAAAAGACACAGATGTGTATAGCGGACTTTTGGACTCAGAGGGAGAGGGAGAGGGTGAGATGATTTGGGAGAATGGCATTGAAACATGTATAATATCATGTAAGAATTGAATCGCCAGTCTATGTCCGATGCAGGATATGGCACACTTGGGGCTGGTACACAGGGATGACCCAGAGAGATGTTGTGGGGAGAGGGGTGGGAGGGGGATTCATGTTTGGGAACGCATGTACACCCGTGGTGGATTCATGTCAATGTATGCCAAAACCAATACAGAATTGTAAAGTAAAAATAAATAAATAAATTAATTAATTAAAAAAAAAAAAAGAAAGAAAGAAAAAAAAAAAAAGGATGCAGGGGTGGGGCCCGGTAGGGTGACACTTTTAAGACTTTCCTATTTCAGTGCACCCTTTCTTCTCTGTTCCAGCAAAATGGAAGAATGGACTAAGCTAGGGGAAAGGAATTCAGAAAAGATGAACTTCAAACCTAGATTAAGGAAATTTCCAGAATGTTAGCTAAGAAAAATCCTGGGGTTCAAGTTGTGCTAGAGAGATGGCAGCATAGATTAAAGTAGAATTTAGGGAACAGGGAGAAATGTCTTCAAGAAACTGTTGAAACTAAGAGATTCTAAGTTTGTCATTTAAAAAAAAATGTATTGAAAAGTGTGTTGAAGAGTTATTACAAAATGTGGAGAGATTTCTTCTATTTACATAAAACAGAGCAGTAAGAAGCAGTTAATTTTAATGCAGGTGAGAAAAAAGTGGGATAAGAGATTAAATGTAATTATGGTTACATTACTTCACTGAACAGTGAGAAATATTTACACAGACATAATAGTAAAAGCATTGAAGTGCAGTTAATCAAAAATTGTGATGTAATCATACTGAAAGGGGTAGAAGTAGGGGAAATGAAATTGAATAGAACTAACATCATCCATCTAAAGAGGAAGTGAGCGGACAATGCTTGAATTTCAGAATTCAAGAAAAAGAAGTGGAAGCATATTTTCTTTTTTAGAACTATAGGGAAACAAGCAGAAAAAACAGCTAAAGGTTTTTCAGTAGGTGCCCCTGGGGAGGAGATCAAGAGATAGCAAGTAAATGTGTCCTGGCTGTGTTGAGTATGTTCTGGTGATTTGGGGTTTCTGGTTTTGTTCTTTGAGACCCACGTTTCTTTGAGTCCCTGCTCTTCTTCCAGTCTGTGAGCTGCCTCAGTTTCCTTCACTGTCACATAATCCAAAAATTATATATTCTGTTTTGCATAATACACTTTGAACTGAGATTCTGTTACAACTAAGAGTCCAAGCTATCTCAGTGATAGAGGTGGATCCCATTAATGCCTGCAACCTGATGACTCTTGTTAAAAAAATTAGTTCTGATTGATGTCTAATGTACAGTCTATTCCCTGTCCTGATCAGACCAAGCCCTTATAGATAAAAAGCTAACCACATTCTGAATCTTCCCCAGGCTTCCCTCGCATCGCCTCCAGTTTCTTGTCACACTTTTCACACAGCCAACTACTTTTAGTTCCCTACCATGTGTACTTCCTACCCCAATATCCAACCCCCTGCTCGCCCAGCATTCTCCTCTAAATTGCTTTCTCTAGAACCTCTTTCCTTTATATATATGGTTAATTCTTCTTCTTCAAGACCCAGCTCAACTGTTTCCTTCCATAGCCTTCTCTGATTTAGTAGGTTGGCCCGGATAGAACTCAACTACACAGCTCAGTGTCAGCCCTTCAAACATTATGCTGTAATTCTGTGATTCTGATTCTGTATCCTTCTTTAGACAGGAAGCTCCCTAAAGGTTAGAACTGTGTATCAGTTATTGTGGTACCCACAGCTCTCATAGCAGTTGTTCAATATATGTGTACTGTACCGACCAGCTCTGCTTCTGTCTACATGGAACATAGATAAATGTGATTATCTTGGTGTTTCCTGTGCATAAAAACACCATCTCTGAATGGTGGCTTAAAATAACAACCATTTCTTTTTTTGTGACTCTAAAGTTAGAGCATGGCAAGTGGGTACAGCTTGTCCCTTTTTTATGTGGTGTTGGCTGAGGTCACATATGTGGCTTCACTGAGCTAGGAATTCAGCAAGAGCTCAAACATCTACGATTCACCCATATGTCTGGTGTCTTGGCAGGGATGGCAGGAATGGCTGGGACTGGCTGGACCTCTGTCTCCCCAAGGATCATTTAGTGGCATCACCTGAGCTCCTTGACATGAGACCTAGATCCCTAAAGGACAAAACCGAGAAATGCCAAGAGTCTTAAAGCCTCATTGTTCATAATTCACCTTGTCTCTTCTGTTACCTTCTCTCAGTCAAAGCAACCTGTAGGCGCAGCTCAGATTCAAGGAGGGAGAGTAGGTTCCCAGGGGCGGATTGACATGACAAGCCTGGGAGAAACTGTTGTCATCCATCTTTATAACCTACATTTTATAATTTAATCATTATGGGTAACTAAATTTCATTCATACATTTCTGAGCAAAAACACTTATTTTTGTGGATAAGAGTATCCCTAGAAAAGTCAAGAAGTGTGACTGGTGAGGAGGCACCTTGTTTTGCATATGTGATTTTAATTTCAAAGATAAAAATAAATGGTTCGGTTGTGATATTTGAAGAGCCATGCTCAGACATAGTGCTGATGTTTTTTTCCTACAAATTAAGAAGGGATAAGTTGCTTTTGTAGAAAGATAATGGAAGAAGAAGGGAGCTTATGTGGTCCTATGATAACAAACTTTTCAGTAAAAATGACCTAGATGATATTTCTGAAAATATTAACTGTCCTCAGCCAAAACTTAAAATAACATTCATCTTTAAAATGATCCATTATATGTAGCCATTCTGTCTTGGGATACATTTTTGCACATTAGTGCTTTCAAGAATATGGAACTCTCAGAGAATAATAAATGGATATACCTGCATTTTAGACATGTTCATTACACTAATTAAAATCTAGTATGGCCACAGCTTTTAATTACTTTTCATCATTGTTGCAGTCAATGAAGCTCGCTTTATTACCCACTATAATGTCTCACTTGTAATAAATCTTCATAAAACCTGAAAAGAGTTTTCATTTCTGAATTCCAGAGATAGGCCTCCCTGTCTAGCTTTGCTTGGAGCAGAATGCATAAATGAGCCTTATTTTCTTGTTACCTGAAAAGATAAACAATGCAAATGAGACTAAATAGAACTATGCTTTTTCCTATCTCTATTTGAATATCCTTTTCTACATTTCATTGTATTTTGAAATTTTTGTTGATAACGATTTATCCCTTAAGAGAGACAAGTCAAAGCATTTAATGAGGCTTAAGAGAGCTAAAGGAAAGATCAGAATTCTTAAGTTCCAGTTTTGGTTCTGCCACAAACTTACTGCTCTTAAGCCTTAAGTAAGTCTCTTAAACAAACAGAACCTTATTTTTTTTCCAGTTGTATCTAAGAGATGAACTCATCTGCTCTTTCTTCACAGAAAAGACAAAGACAGTGAAAGAGCTTTGCAAATTATAAATCTCTAAGGAGATGATGTGGGGAAACACACTGGTGAAACCATAAATGAGATGGCAGAGACCGTAAAGAATGAAAGGTAGATTGAGTCATTCATTATTTACTCATTTAGTATTTATTGAGTGGTAGGCACTGTGTTCAAGGCTGGAGATCAGTGGTATATCAGCCAGTTGAGGTTCTTCCCATCTTTGAGGAACTTGCAGCCTGATAGGGGAGATATATTGAACAAGAAAGCAAATAGTTAGACTCTCTGTAATAAGTGCTAGAAAGAAGAGGAATGGGACAGTGTGAGAGAAAGAAACAAGGACAGTAAAACTTTCTGGTAAGGGAAGTTGAGTCTGGAGGGTGAGATGGAGTCAGACTGGCAGATAAAGGGGTACACAGTCAAGTCCTAAGTAAAAAGCAACTCAAAGAAAACAAATATGCCTAGATGATCCTGAGGAAGAGAGAGAGGGCAGGCACAGTTAAGAAATATATAAACTATGAAGGGTTTTGGCTCCTAAGAGCCATGGAAAGTGACCGAAGGCTTTTAAGCAGGAAAATGAAGGGATCAGATATTATGCTTTACAAAGGTCCCTTTTGCCACTGGGTTGTAAGTGTCAAAAATGGAAAGAGGAAGTTCCCTCAGAGGGCCAGAAAAGTGAAGATGTAGCCTAGTTCAGGGGCTAGCAGTAGAAATCCTGGGGATTAGATGAATTTGAGATATATGTTGGAGGTGAAACTGACAGGATTTACTGATAGAATAATTATAATTAGGAAGGATTCCAAAATTTCTGGCCTGACCCATTAGAAGGGTGGTTCTGCTGATTATAGAAGTGAGGAAGCTGGACCAAGTTTGTAAAGGAAATAAAAACATACCATTGTGGCATGTTGAAATTGACATTAAAATGGAGCTATCAAGGAGGCAGTTGGCTAAAAAAATCAAGATACGGGCTAGAGAAATACAAAAGTTGTGAGTGCAAATCCATGCTTCTAAATGACTAAGTATCTTCTGTCACAGAGTGGGTGAAAGGCCAACAACGCAGGCCATTTCTTTGCTGCCAAGCTTAGTCATGCCATCCTGTAACTGGCTGGGTAAGTGGTTTTCTTTTCAGATCAGGATCAAGTCTTTCACATTTCTCCTGGATATTCCTATTCGATTTACAAGTTCTATCCATATACCATTGACTTGAGCAGAAGACAGATATCAGACAGATGAAGTCACCCTGTTTGTGAAGGAATCAACTGGTAGACTTTCTCCTACCTACCTTCCTTCCTTCTTTCAGAACCCAAGGACACCATGCTAAGAAGTGATAAATAATAGTTACTAGTAGTCCAGGCCTAGGGTCAGTTCTACTAAATACCTAGCTTAAAGCAGAGGCACAGAACACAGATGTCAAACATCCTTCACTTGTTTGGCCTATTAAGTCTGCATATTAGAGTGGTACATAATTATAACTTTCTGCATTTCTCTATCTATAGTTGGTACTTTCTTATCTTATAATTAAGGAAAAGAGAACTGATCTCAATAAGAATACTTTATTGCTTTCTTTCCTTTATTGCCTCCTAATCTACATGACATTAGTGTTCTCCTTTTCTTTGTTACTGCTGATGACTTTAAATGATGAAACACTGTCCCCAATAGGACTCCTGTGAGCCACTCTAGACTTGACTCCAAGTGCCAGCACTTAAAAGCTCTCTGACCTTCAGCTTGTTGCATATCTCTTGGTCTTAGTCTTCCCACTTGTTAAATGATGCCAAGTACCTTCTACCAAGTAGAAGAAATACAGCCTTAACACGATGCTTAGGACAGTGTTTTAGGGATTTATGATTGTTATTATTACTGCTGCTGCTGCTGCTAAGTCGCTTCAGTCGTGCCTGACTCTATGTGGCCCCATAGACAGCAGCCCACTAGGCTCCACCATCCCTGGGATTCTCTAGGCAAGAACACTGGAGGGGGTTGCCATTTCCTTCTCCAATGCATGAAAGTGAAAAATGAAGTGAAGTCGTTCAGTCGTGTCCGACTCTTAGCGACCCCATGGACTGCAGCCTACCAGGCTCCTCCGTCCATGGGATTTTCCAGGCAAGAGTACTGGAGTGGGGTGCCATTGCCTTCTCCATGATATTATTACTAGATGGACCTAAAGCACTAATTAGTCTTGGGGCTGCACATCCCAGGGTCTTAGGAGTTCTGGTGAGGAATACAAAATCATCAGATTAACAACCATCACTGAATACTGTGAAAGTGGGTTGCTATAGTGATAGAAGTGTTGCTGACCTTGGTAGGCATCTTGAGGAAGGCTGTGCTATTCAGAGGAGTCTAGTTTGTGCAAAGTTTTCTGAAAATTTCTACCAATGAACTGATCTTGAGGCATTATCTACTTCCAAGAAGGCACTAAGTATTTTGAAGTCAGTATTATTTCCTTGTAGCTACAAGTTGGATTGGTGTCCAAATTTACCATGTTATCTCAGTAGGCTACACCCATGAGGGATGAGGATAGCCTTGGGGTCAGAGCGAGGGAGAGAAAAGTCTTGATACTTATATGCTATCGAAATAAATGACTGACAAGCAAAGAATATGTGACTGCAGCAAACTGCATTTGGAGACAGTCACACGCTACCATAAATGACTTGCTTTGGGTTTTTAATCATGCCTTATTCTTGTCTACTGATTTTCCATACCTAATGCCGTTTATTCATATAAGATCTTCAATCATTTCACAAATATTTAAGGAGCACCCATTCCATACCTGACACTGAACCTCACTCCAGCTCTGCTAGGTAGGCAGGGAAGGTTGGGGAAACTGAGTCTCAGGAGGTGACATATTTTACTTATCAGTGTCAGGCCTGTTTACTGTGGTTGCTTGGTTTTACCCTCAGGAGCTATTTCCAATGCCTTTGGGACTTAGGAAAAATGGAATATATTGGACCCTGGGAATTCAAAGTTACCATTTCTGGTTTTGACTATTTGTGAACGACCTGAAGCTCCCTGGCTTGTAACATGTGCGTATATTTTCATTTTACTGAAGCACAAGCCTGAATTGCCGCACGGCTGCTGTGTGGGAGTGTGTGTACTGTACATCTGTTGTTTTTGCCTGCCTGGCTCCTATCCTCCATTCTTCAGTAAGAGCTCTGGGGTTTACTCTGAGGCACTGTGCCTCACTGTGCTGGATCCTACAGTAGTGGGAAGGTCGGCCAAGAACCTTGAGAAGGGTCTGGATATGTGACTCAAGTTCAGTCAGTTGGACTCTGTCTTCTAGGAATTTGAAACTTGAAATAAAAGATGTAAGGATGGAAAATAATTCCATTCCATCATGATATCCTGAAAATACTATCTATCCACTTCCATTATTTTAAGTAGGGATTACCAAGCTTTCTCTGTAAAAAGATGGCTAGCAAATATTTTAGGATTTATGGGGCATTATGTCTCTGTTTGGGCTTCCCAAGTGGTACTAGTGGTAAAGAACCAGCCTGCCAGTACAGGAGACATAAGAGATGCAGGTTTGACCCCTGGGTCAGGAAGATCACCTTGAGGAGGGCACGGCATCCCACACCAGTACTCTTGCCTGGAGCATCCCATGGACAGAGGAGCCTGGTGGGCTTAGGGTAGCAGAATCAGACACAACTGAAGTGACTGAGCACGCACACGTGCATGTCTCTGTTTCAACCACCTGACTCGTAGCTTTTTCTTTTTACTCTGTGATCTCCACACTTCTCCTTCTAAAAAAATTGTTTTTTCTATTCCATGCTGTGTGTGTGTGTGCTCAGTCGTGTCCGACTCTTTGAGACCCCACGGACTGTAGCCCACGGGCTTCTCTGTCCATGGAATTTTCCAGGCAAGAATACTGAGTGGATTCCCAGCTCCTACCCCAGGGGATCTTCTTGACCCAAGGATTAAACCTGCATCTCCGGCATTGGCAGGGAGATTCTTTACCACTGCGCCACTTGGGAAGCCAGAGTTAACTTCTGTTGCTTGCTACCAAAGAACTCTACTAATGAAGGTTGAGTCTCAAGGCTAATGAGCGAGCCTAGCTGGCTTCCCAACATCAACATACCAACTGAGCTTTCTCTTTATGCCTCCTACCAAGTTTATGGAATAACAATTGAAAAGAAAGAAAAGAATGCCATAGCAAAACGGTTAGGCCTGTTGATATAAATTTTAAAAAAAGGGGGGTCTACAAAAAGAGAGGATGCTTTGTCAGATGCTTAAGATAAGTTAAAAAACAGAACATTAAATCTGTCAGTGGTTCAATTATATGACTTGAAATAGCCTTTTATAATTAAAGAAGAAAAGGTGGGTTTATAACATCGTTTTAGTAAGGATTCCAAAGATTTTTTTTAATGATCATAGAGAGATTTAAAATGTTTTAAAAATTAACATATTAAAAAAATATATTAAGGTGAGGTTTACTTGTGGTTTACTTGTTTATTCCTGAGCCTTCCATGCTGGATGATGGTAAGTCTGTACAAAGCATTGTACATTGTGAATCTGGAGTTACAAGAGGATCTCAGAGTGATTAAGAGAGACAAGAATGCACTTCTGTCAATACTTCTACTGTCTCTGTCTCTTTCTGTTCTAACCAAAAAGTAAATATTGTTAAGCATTCTATTTTGATGCAACAGATAAAAATGAAGCTATTTTTTCACAGTCTGGTATTAGAAGGAATACAAAATGAGCACTGTCCTTGCCTTTAAATAACTGTCCCTCTAGCCGAGATGAGGCTATTACCCATCCAAGAAATTCTGAGCAGTGCAAAGTGGCCAGGTCATTTAGACAGGGAACGAATGGGTCACCCAAGGTTTCTCCAACAGTGCTAAACTGTGGGATGCAGTAAACCTAGCTTCATCTCAAGCCACATTAGAAACCTTGCATCCCGGTTCCTTTGACTCCCACAGGAAACGTGAAGGTGCAGGAGAGTTAGGTAACTTTGGCTAAGGTCCTACTTCTGATCCTGGTGTCACTGCAACTAGCAATTGGTGCTCCTGATTCCTGTTCTTAGTAACTTGAATGTATTTATTCAACTTCTCAATAATCCTATGACTTTTTCCAGGTTATAGATGAGGAGACAGGCACTCACTGCAAGGTAATTTGTCCAGGGTCACCCAGTTGGAAGAGGTAAAGGCAGGTTTCAAACCCAGGCTTTGTGTTCAAGAACACCTCTCTCAAAGTACTGATACTAAGAGTTTGAGTAGCAGTATATGATGCTGCCTATGACTAGACACAGTCAGTTTTGAGATATGCTCTAGACAGAGTCTACTGAACGTAGATTCCCTTTTATTATAAAAATATTGTCCACTTTGATCAATGTCTAATAACTTTATAGATACCTACTATGTGTGAGATATTCTGTAGGTATTCTGTAGATACTATATTTGATTGTTGCAGTAACACTGCAAAGGAAATATTAATTTCCTCTGTTTGAGAGAAGGAACCTGGACTGGGTTATCTAAGAACACCTTAACAGTAAGTGGAAAAATATATATTCAGACAGAACTCTAGTTGGTTCCAAAGCCTTTGCTGCCATCCAAATCTGAGTCTGGCTTCTTTAATGCTATGTTCCAACTTACTGAGCATTTTCTCTACTTCCATCCTTATGCCTGTATTCAGAAATGAGTCGGATATTCTTGCTCAACAAATTGCATCTTATTCCAGCCAAGTAGTTCAGCCCTCAAGGTTCTCCATAGCCAAATTAACCAGTATTTGGAATGGAAGTCAGACAACAAACCCCAGGGTACTGGATTGAAAATTACAATCTAGCTGGGTTGGTGGCTGAAAAACTAATGCAAGACACATAGATAATAAACAGCAGGTTTTGGCCGGGAAAGTGCGGCATTAAATAGCTGAAGCCAGTGAAAGTGGAATGTGGGGCCAAGTCTAAGCAGCTATTTGTGAAAGTGAGAAATGGAATATCGATGTTTGGTACCAGTACTGAGAGCTTTCCGGTTAATTACATTCCTGGGTGAAGTCAGAGACAAATATGATACTTACATTTTTCAGGGAACAAAATAATTTTCCTTCATTCACTGGGAAATTGGTTAACTCTCTAGCTCTCTTATTGTCTGTAAAATCTGCAACAGCATTCCATGTATTGCGAAACACTAGATTTGTGGCCTTGACGTATCCCACTTTTATTACAAATTTAATAATTTGTAATAAAATTATTGTGCCTGACTTGCTATGTGCCAGGCAAAGATGCTTCTCAGAGCTCTTAGTTACTGCAACAGTCACAGGGACAACTAGTTCTAACATATGAAAATTACTAGACTAAGATCCCATTCTCTCCCCTTTTACTACCTTACACAGCTTTTTTCATAATATGCATCAGTACTGAAAATTATGTATTTATTCATGTATGTGTCTGCTGTCTCTCAAAACATAATATAGCACCAATCCAACAAGGATTTTGCTTCTTGCTCTGGTCCCAACATTTAGAACTGTCCCTGGAAGGTGACGGATATCACTGCTAAGTAAAATAGAGGCAACCAAAGATGAGGTGACTCGGTTTGTCCAGCATGGGTTGAGGAAAGCACCAGAGTGGGCAGAGCCTCAGAAAGTGCACCAGGATTGATCTGGAGGAGTAAGTTACGAGCATTGTGGAGAAAACGCAAGGTAGAAACAGATAGATGGGTGCATGAAACTGAATGATGTGTTTAGGCACTGAGGATACAAAGGTTGAGTCCAGGAGAGTAACTTAATAGTATACAGTGCGGGCAGATGTCGCCATAGACAACACACAACGATGATGCAATGGGTTAATCCCATTCATCTGCCCCACCTGGCTGAGACCCACTGACTTCACCCACTTCCCACTTTTGGAAACCAAAGGTACTTTCTCAATGAAGTCTTCAACACCTCTGGCTGGGCTCTAGTGTGTTAGCAAACCACACAGCTCTCTTTAGCTATCTCCATTCTATTTCCTTCAAACGTGGATACATTAACTTGCTAGACCCATCTTATGGTTCTAGCAAAAGAACTTTTAATTGACATTCCCAGTGGCAGAGCTGAAATGAATCGCTTTTGATGGTGAAGGTTTTATTAACCTAAGATAATTAGGTAGTGTTTGAAAGGCTCTGAAACAGCCTATGAGTCTCCAAATATGTCATAATCCATCATGTGTCACTTTTTGGCTTGCACTCTTTCTCTTTTTGCTTTTTCACCAGCACTGCTGTTTGAATAAGTGCCAAGCTGTTTAGAGTCAAAACTCTTCATTGCAATTAACAGAAAACAACAAAAGCTCAAATTATAAAAAGGGAGAATTATTGCAAGAACACTGTGTTAATGTTGTGAGAACATGGAACTCCAGAGCAGCTGGGCCTCTTAAATGACTTGAAAAAGAAATGTGAAACAGGCAGTTTTAATCTCTTAATCTCTGTTTCTGTCTCACTCCCGGCCCTCCCTGCTCTATTGTATCTTTGCCTCTGGCTGTCTCCCTCAGTCCCTTTGTTTTTTCCCCTTCATTTCTTCCCTTTCCCTCTCTCTCTCTTTCTTTCCATCTCTCATTGTTTTCCCTTTCACTGGCTGGCTGTTTTTCCATGTTCATAGCTAAGTGTTCCTCACAACGCTCCAGACTACACTTGTCCGTTTAAGAGACCAGCTCAGATGACTGGTGAATTTCCTAAACCTCTCAGGTTCCAAAATCCATACAAATGGGGGTCTGATTGGTCCAGCTTGGTACCAACCCATGGTCCAACCAACTGTGAGTAGCCAAACAGTCACATGACACAAATATGCCTGGGGAGTGGGTGTGCAGAAGTCCTCTGAGGGTATGGAGAGGAGTATTTCTCAGAGAAAGGGTATCACCACAAACTGAACATATAAGATAAAAGGTATCTGCTATTTCCAAGCACTGAGTCTGAATGAAAATTGATGGATAAATTAATATTCTTTTTAAACTAATGCTGGCTGAACAAGAAAGCTTGATGAGAGATTCTATTAATATAAGAAATTTTAAAACCTTGTGTAGACTGATTCTTGGGAAAGTTGTTCAACCTTTTCAAATGTCGGCCATTTAGTACATTGGTAGACTTCAAGTTCCTAGGCTACCAAATGCCAGAGTAGTCTTCACATGACCATTTGCTTTAGCGGGAACAAAGGTACCCATGAGCTGATAAGCAAGTGTTCATGCCTAACAGTGTCTCTTTGCAAAGTGGTTTCTTTCCAATCTTTGGCTTGCTCATGTGAAATGAGATGCACAGATGTGACAATCCAAGTTCCCTTTAGTTTTGGTTTGCTGTGATTCCCCACGGAGGTAAAAGAGGCCCCGCAAAGCCTGGGCTGCTGTCAGAAGGAGCTGCCTGCCTAATCATAGCTCACATATACACTTGTGCTTAGCCAGGTCCTCTGAATTCTCCTCAAAGCCGCTGCAGCTGCATTTGGGATCCTGTTTTGCTTTTTGTTTTTTCTTCCTAGGTGGTCTAAAATTAGATTTGCCGACTTTGCAGCTCCTGTCAGATGTCTGCTTCTCAAAGCAGAGATTTTTCAGACTTTTAGCAAAAAACTTTCAGCCCCCAGGGACTGTGGTTACCTTTTTCATCTCTCTTGGCAGAACTCTGAAGGACACATGGTCCTCTGAGTCGGGACTCCTGGGGTCTCTCCCCGAGCTCTTAACCATGCAGGTCCTGCACCAAAGGACCCAGCTCTCTTCAGAAGCTGTCAGCATGAGAACCCTGCATAGACAAAGTTCAGGTTAATGAGGCTGAGATTGAGTGTGAATGATTTTACCTGGAAATGACAGAATTATTCAAGTGCGGTTGTGATTATGCTCAGACTTGTCTGGACATTTGGTGGAGGGTGTAAAAATAAAAATGATAGAGTAAGGGTGCTGCTTTAGTGAGAAGTCGCCTTTAATTCTCTTCCCTCCCATGGAATGGTTTCTTCATCCACTCACTGACTGAGCGCCATGTACATTCTAGTTCCTGGATGCTGGGGAAGCAGCAATGTAGATACGCGGCTCATTCTCCAGGAAAGAAGGACAGGCAGGCAAACACATGAATATCAGTCAGGGGGCTGTGGTCAGGAGTATCTGGATTCTCTCCTGGTCTTCTCTAAATGTTTGGTGGAATTCACTAAGCCATCTGGTCCTGGTTTTTTCTTTGTTGGGAGGTTCTTTGATTACTGATTAAATCATCTTGTCATTTGTCTGCTCAGATTTTCTATTTCTTTATGATTCAGTCTCATTAGCATGTACATTTCTAGGAATTTATCCATTTCTTGTAAGTTAACAACTTTATTGATGTATAATTGTTCATGGCAGACCCTTATGAGCTTATTTATTTTTCTGGCATTGTAATGTCTCAACTTATTTTTATTTTGAGTCTTCATTTTCCTTAGTTAATAAAACTATGCATTTATCAATTTAATCTTTAAAAAACCAACTCTTGGCTTTATTGATTTTTAACTTGTTTTCCTATTCTTGATTTCACTCATTTTTGTTCCAATCTTCACTATTTCTTTACTTCTGCTAACTGTGGGATTAGGTTTTCTCCTTGTTTTAGTTTCTAGAGGTATAAAATTCAGTTGTTTAACATCTTTCTTCTTTTTGTAATGTAGGCATTTATTGCTTTTCTCTTAGTACTGCTTTTGCTAGAGCCTGTAAGTTTTGATACACTGTGTTTTTGTTTTTGGTAAAATCATTAAAAAAAATCTGAGAGAAAGCTTCATGATGACAGCCTAGGCAATGTTCTCTTTGGATATGATACCAAGAGCACCAGCAACAAAAACAAAAATAGGCAAATGGAACTACATTGAACTGTAAACCTTCTGCCCTGCAAGAGAAATAATCAACAGAGTGAAAAATGGACCCTATGAACAGGAAAAAATATTTGCTAACCACATCTGGTAAAGAGTTAATAACCAAAAAAACAACTCCTATAATTCAATAGCATAACAACAACTCATTCTAAAAATTCTAAAATATTGGCAAAGGACTTGAATAGACATCTCTCTAAAAAAGAATACGAATGGCCAACCAATATATAAAAGGATGTTCAATATCACTAATCATCATGGAAATGCAAACCAAATGAGCTATCATCTCATACCTGTTAGGATCCCAATTATCAAAAAAAACAGAATACAGTAAGTTAGAGAAACTGCAACTCTTGTACATGGTTGATGGGAATGTAAAATGTTATGCTCCCTAGGGACAACAGTATCTAGGTTCCTCGAATGAAAAAATAGTACTCCCATACTGTCCAGCACTGCCACTCCTGGGTATATATCCCGAAGAATTGAAATCAGAATCTTGATGAGATTATCAGTCTTGTCATGTTCATTGTTCATTATTCACAACAGGGAAGATACAGAAACAACCTAATTGTCCACTGACAGATGACGGGGCAGAAATAAATCGGTATATACGCACTATGGACTATTATTAGCCTTAAAAACAGAAAGAAATCCCACTATATGTGACAACCTGGATACACCTGGAGGATACTATGCTAAGCAAAATTAGCCAGTCACAGAAAGACAAATACTGCATAATTCCACTTATATAAAGGATCTATAAAATAGTCAAACTCATAGAAACAGAGCAGAATGGTGGTTTCTAGGGTCTATTGGGAGAGGGGAATGTGAAATTGCTTCTCAACAGGTAAAACATTTCAGTCATACACAATGAATCAGTTCTAGAGACGTGCAGTATTACAACATCACACCTACAGTTAATGATACTTTTAAGTGCTTTGCCCTTAAATCTGGTAAGAGAGTAGATCTCCTATTAAGTACTCTTACCACAATAAAAAAGTAAATCCATTCCCCTCCAAGGAAATAAAACAGGATTTAATGTGACTTTCTACCACTCTTAATTCTTAGAAGCCAAAGGCCTCACAGCCTTATGAATGCTATTCTTCTAAGAAATGAAGGTATTCTTCTGGGAAGCTCAGGTCTTGCTCTTTGACAGATCTTTCTGACTATTTCAGGTTTTTCAAAGGCCCACGAAGAAAGCAAGAAGAGCTCAGCTGAGTCTCCTAAGAGGCCTGCTTGTCATCTTTGAATTCAGGTCAGTGGCCCTTCCCCTTTGCCCTGTGGCATCCTCAGAGCCCAAGTGCCCTGCAAGATGACCCTTGCATCTGCCCCAGGCTGTTATTCCAAAGACTGTTCTTAAGGAAATACAAAGGCCGCTCAGAAGTACTATCCCTCCTCAGCATGGTCCTGAATGCAAATTGCTTTTTAGGCAGGGAGAAGCTTCTGGCTAAAATGGAAGAAGGCTCTGCATTCAGGACACCTAGACTTGGGGTCCTGTTTGGGCAGCGTAACCCTTGTCAAGTCCTGCAGCCAATCTTGGTGGTCTTTCCCAGCCGGGGGAATGGGTGGTCAGCTCATTTCCTGAGCTTTACCATTGTTGGACTTTGATTTTAAACAGACCTGAGTTTAAATCCCTGCTTTAACCCCTGGTGACTCTGGAAAATTCTGCATAAAATTGTTTTGTCTACTTCCTATTTCATGTTAAAATAGTTGCACGGGTTTTCCACCAAATTTAGTTGGATGGTCTGACTTAAGATTTAAGACAGATCACATGATCACAAGAGCACACTCTATATCCAGGGTAAGAAATGACAAAAAGGACAAACTGAGAAGGTACTGTGCTCCACATACTGTACCGGGCACTTGATGTGTGGTGTCTCTTTTATTCTTCAGAAGCTCAGGAGATAGTTACTATCATTATCTATTCTTTGCAGAGAATGAAGTAGCAACTGAGACTGACAACCCTTGTTAGCACAGTTAGTTGTACAAGTCGCCTAGCACAAGCACAGTGCTTGGAAACTGGCCGTAATTATTACTACAGCTGCCTAGTAAGTAACTGACTCCAATTATCACAGAAGAAATCAAATAGCAGCTGTCTGTGCAAAGGGCCATGATACAGTTTTTTTTTTTTTTTTTACTTGAGAAACCAAGCACCACACTTGGAGAGTTGGAGAACTCAGGTTTTTTTTTTAAATATCTCAATACAGCTGTTATTTTTTTTTTTTTTTACTTTATATTACTTTACAATACTGTATTGGTTTTGCCATATATCAACATGATACAGTTTTGGTTTTGTGCAGATTCAGAGAAGACTTTATGGAAAGACAATGACTGAGGTGAAACCCTGAGACGGGGTTTTGGGGCTTCCCTTGTGGCTCAGCTGGTAAAGAATCTGCCTGCAATGTGGAAGACCTGGGTTCGATCCCCACGTTGGGAAGATCACCTGGAAAAGGGAAAGCCTACTCACTCCAGTATTCTAGCCTGGAGAATTCCATGGACTGTATAGTCCATGGGGTCGCAAAGAACTGGACACAACTGAGCAACTTTCACTTCCTATGAAGACAAAAGTATTGAGGCATGCACAGGGGAGGGTGCCTAGAAGCAACAAGAATGGCAGAAGCAAAGACATCAAGGCATACAAGCGCAGGATATGTCTGGGGAAACAGAGCGATCCCAGATTGCTAGAGCCATTGTGGGGAGACAGCAGAGTCCCACCTGGGATGCCAGCAGGTCTCCCATGCTGGGGAAACCCTGAAATTTACGTTATGGGTCACAGGCCTCAAGTTAGTAGGCCTCTGGCCACATCCAGCCAACATGTGTCATTCATGTGGGCTACCAGAGCTATTTTCTGTTAAATTTTGAATTAATTACTAACATTAAAAAAACGTTTTCAGATTTCATTTATCCCCATTTCTAGATTTTCCAAAATGGAAATATTGGACCATATTGATTCACCCTTCAGTTTGGGGCAATGTGGCGTAATTAGAGGTTATCTAAAAATGATTTATTGGGCTTCCCTGGTGGCTCAGAGGCTAAAGCATCTGCCTGGAATGTGGGAGACCCGGGTTCGGTCCCTGGGTCGGGAAGATCCCCTGGAGAACGAAATGGCAACCCACTCCAGTACTCCTGCCTGGAGAATCCCATGGAGGGAGGAGCCTGGTAGGCTACAGTCCATGGGGACACAAAGAGTCGGACACAACTGAGCGACCTCACTTTCACTTTCACTTTATTGTCTACCCCTCTGCTGGAGCAAAGAAATGTATGAATCATTGCTGTTTCCTTTAAGGAACTGTCACTCTAGGGCTGGGCTGACTAGTATGGTAGACACTTGTCACATGTAACTATATAAAATGAAATTAAATACAATTTTAGTTCCCTCAGTCAACACTAACCACACTGCAAGTGCTTAGTGACCACATGTGGCTAGTGATCATTATATCCAACTGTACAGATACAGACAGTCCCCTTATGGCAGAAAGTTCCCTTGGACAGCACTGCTCAGAGAGCAGCCAGGGCTGACACACATGAAGCGGTCAGAAAAACATACAACATAAAATACCAACCAGCTTGGATGGTGCTGGAGAGGTTGGGAGGAGGCGGAAATTCTCATGAGCCGTACTGAGAAAGAAACTTTTTGGAAAGAGGTTGCTTGAGGATGGGTAAGATTAGACTGGAAGAGATAAACAGCGTTAAGGTATGAGTAAGAATAGAAGGGGTTTCTATCTGTTAGGAATACTTTGGCAACAGATGATAGGACGAACAATTAACAAGAATTTAAGTTTACTTTTCTTACATAACAAGACATCTGACATTGGTTCAGGGACCCGGTGATGGCAGGGCCAGTGTCTCTGACATTCTCATGGTCTTAATTGTTCTCATGGTTCCTAACTACTGGAAGTTGGATGTTGGAGATCTAGCTTTCATGTCTTTAATCAAGGTAGGAGAAATGAGGAAGGAGGGTGTGCCGGCCAACTTCCATTCACTGGCCAGAGCAGAACAACGTCATGTCACATGTGGAGGAGCACCGAGGCTTTAGGACAAAGAAAGTTGTCACTGGCAGTTCAATAAAGCCATTGGCTGTCTGCCACAGCAGGGGACTGGGGAGGCATGCTGGGGGAAAAGGCAGTGGGCTGAACCCAGAGACATGGGTTATAACTGTCACTCAACTAGTTGTGTGAGATTTAGAAAAGTCATACTTATAAACCTCCCAAATTTTATCCCTTTATGATACTTAAGGCCCTTTTTGAGGTGGCCCACAGTTCATGATATCATGATATCGTGAAACACAAAACAAAAACCAGTTGAGAAATGATGCTGACTGTAACTCAATCACAGTAGTAGACTGCATTAGCTTTCTATTGTTGCTAAAAAAAATTACCAAAAATTCAATGAGTTAAAATAACACAAATTTATTACCTTACAGTTCTGTAGGTTAGAGATCTAACATAAGTCTCACTGGACTAAAATCAAGATGTTGGCAGGGTTATGTTCCTTTCTTGAAGTTCTAGGGGGGAATCCATTTCCTTGCCTTTCCAGCTACAGGCTGCCCACAGGCCTTGGCTCCTGGTCCCTTCCTTCATCTTTCAAGCCCACAAAGTTGCATCTCTGTGTGTCTTCCTCCTGTACTCACATCTGACCTTCTCTTTTGCCTCTCTGTTTTACTTTTAAGAACCTTTGTGATTATGCTGGGCCCATCCAAATAATCCAGGATAATCTCCCCCTTTTTAAATTTATCTGAATAGCAACCTTAATTTCATCTACAACCTTAATTCTGCCTTGCTATGTAACCTAACATTTTTACAGGTTCTGGGATTTAGGAGGTCAACATCTCTAGGGACTGGGAAGGGGGCATTATTCTGCCTGCCACACAGACTTTGGCACAAACTAATTGGATATTAATCCAGAAATTCCACTTTTAAGAATTGCCTAAGGATACAAGGACAGGGAGATAAATATATATGCATTATAACTTACTGTGCAGATATTTACAACTTCAAGAATTCAAGAGGAAAAGCAATGTCCATGAAAAGGCTGGTGTCAAATTATGGTCCAGCTGTAGGATAGAAAGTTCTGCAGTCATATATGTTTATTGACACAAATGGAGTCAATATGTCAATGTCAAGTGAAAAGCAGATTATCGAATAATGATATGGTATTAGCCTATCAATACTAAATCTATATGCACACGGAATGTATGTATATACATATGTTGAATGACTACTAGTGATTATTTCTAGGAGTGGCATATTTGAGAAGCAAGAGATTTTTACTATTTTTAGAATGATATTTTTTTTAGAATGATAATATACATTCAGAGAAAGATTAAGTAATGTCTTTCTAAAAAGAAAAACTTAATGTTGTAAAAAAAATTACTTTTGTTGTTGTTCAGTTGCTAAATCATGTCCAACTCTTTGTGACCCCATGAACTGCAGCATGCCAGGCTTCCCTGTCCTTCACTATCTTCTGAGTTTGCTCAAACTCATGTCCACCGAGTCAGTGATGCCATCCAACCATCTCATCCTCTGTCTCTCCCCTTCTCTCCTTGTCCTCAATCTTTCCCAGTACCAGGGTCTTTTCCAGTGAGTTGACTCTTCGAATCAGGTGGCTGAAGTATTGGAGCTTCAGCTTCAGCACCAGTCCTTCCAATGAACATTCAGGGTTGATTTCCTTTAGGATTGACTGGTTTTCTCTCCTTGCTGTCCAAGGGACTCTCAAGAGTCTTATCCATCACCACAGTTTAAAAGCATCAATTCTTCAGTGCTCAACCTTTTTAATGGTCTCAATCTCATATCCATACGTGACTAATGGAAAGACCATAACTTTGACTATACAGACCTTTGTTGGCAAAGTGATGTCTCTGCTTTTTAATACATTGTCTAGGTTCATCACAGCTATTCTTCCAAGGAACAAGCGTCTTTTAATTTTGTGGCTATGCTGCAGTCACTCTCCACATTGATTTTGGAGCCCAAGAAAATGAAATCTGACACTGTTTCCACATTTCCTCCATCTATTTGCCATGAAGTAATAGGACCAGATGCCATGATCTTTGTTTTTTGAATGTTGAGTTTTAAGCCAACTTTCATCTTTAAGAGGCTCTTTAGTTCCTCTTCACTTTCTGCCATTAAAATGGCATCTTATGCATATCTGAGGTTGTTGATATTTCTCCCTGCAATCTTGATTCCAATCTGTGATTTATCCAGCCCTGCTGGATCAGTTCTGAATTATTCACCAGTAGGTACTTCTACTGACAAGTAGAAGTCTTTCTTTCATTTGGGATTCAAACAACAGAGTCTAAGTGAAAAATAAGATGTATATCTGGGAGCCATTTTGTTTGTCTACATTCAAAAATCACAGAGAAATCACTGCTACTTTAACTATCTCACTCTTCTATGTTTTTAAATAATCTTCCAAATGCTGTTCCCATTTGCCAGCCTAAAACACAGAAGTTCATTCCACTCAGAATCTTGATGTTCATTTGCTCATTTCTCACCTATAAGATAAACTTTAGGCAGCTTGATATTTTGATTTCCAGGGGTCTTCAGAGATGTGTTTACCATCTCAACAACCAAAATTTAGCAAGAGCCTACTATGTGCCAGTTGTGATGCTGTCATTTCTGGTTCATGTGGGATGCTCTTATTTTCTTTTCTTAAACCTTTTTTTGCATGAGATGGTTTGCATGTATTTCCCTTTGCAACAGTACATATGCTAATTCAGTTAGCAATTCCCAAACTTCATTTCTCAGTATGGGTGCTCTTTGTAGTATAATATATAGGTACTCTAAAGATAACATTCATTTTTTCTCAAATATGGGTGCACACACACACAAATGCACATAAGTATATCATAAAAAAAGAGGTATGACTTGGGAAATGGTGTGCCATTCCCATGATCAAAAGGAACATGCAAGGTTGCATCCAATTCATCAATGCTCTTAACCTGTAAACTGATGCTTAAGACATTTACCAGCTCACTCTAAACTGGTATACCACTCTATTAACATTCTCTGGTCTCTGTTATGTATCTTATGCCTTATAATTATAACATATTTGTGATATTTTATTACATATTAAACAGAATAATCAAATGTTCATTGTTTTCTTTCCATAGTTACTTCATCTGCAAGAACATTTTAATCTTATCATGAATTCTAATACACAACCATTTTACAGTCCATCAATCCATTATAATTTTAAAAGGAGCATGATGGTCAAATCTTGAATTGTTGGCTATAAATAAGTATCAAGTTTAAGAAGGATGATGACATATGTATGTATATGAGAGTCATGGAGACATTCTTATAACACAGTACAGTGGTATTCAAGCTTGAACATAGACTGGCCACACCTGGGCAACCTCTGCTAACATACAGATGCTTGGACTTTAGCTCACATCTAATAAGTGAAAGTTTTCCATGCGAGGAATCCTTGAATTTATATTGTTCAAAATCTCTCTATGATTCTTCCACAGTATGTCCTACAGTATGACCTTGTTTACAATCCATGAGTATATTCCACTTTGTTACACTTTTTAAAGGAAATTATGCAAGATTAAAAAAAAAAGATTTTTACTATTTTGAAGAATATAGTAAACTAATGAAGTCTTTTAAGTGAACAAATAAAATGTAGCTCTTTTTGGAAAGCACAAAAATGCTTATTAATATTACAGCATGTCGAATTAATACTTCTTATTGAATAGTATAGCCTACAACTTAGGCCTTAATAGAATCCTGTTTAAATTATCCCATGCAACTGATATGCACCCACCTCAGCAACAAAGAAAGAATTAATTAGAGAATATAATCTTGGTTGGTTTTATAAGTAAATACAGCCCCTTTGAAAAGTGGTTTGGCCTTGTGTACCAAGAACCTTAAAAATGTTTATTATCTTCGCACCAATAATTTTTACTGCTAAGAAGATCCCCTAGGGAAACAATCAGAGAAGAGAGCAAACGTATTTAAATAAGGCAACTTCATTTGTAATATCACAAAGTGTGAAGTAACCAAAATGTATAAGTGTGAGGGCATATTGTAATAAATGATCATGTGTAAACATGATAACACTATGCAGCCATTACAGTTATATTTATGACATTTGGTGACAAAGGAGAAAAATGCTGTACAATCTAATACTGAAGCAGAAGCTTTAACACTCAAGGGACGCCTAAGGCTGCCAATTTTGCTAGACATAGAAAAGATGTCCAAAAGAGGGGCTGGATTTTGTTTATTTATGTAGGAATGGGGACATACACTAGAGAGAAAATGAAAATAGTTTAAAGAAAATGCTGTGGGAGGTGAGGAAGGAAAGGCATTAGGTGAACAGAGGATCCAGAGGCCAACCTCCACCCTCATTCTATCACACAAACAGGCATCTGAAGGTCAAGGCTGGTGTTTCTCAGCCTTGGCTGCACACTGGAACCATATGAAAATCCTGGTGCTCAGGCTCCATCAGGTTTCCCTGATGTCTCAGCAGTAAAGAATCTGCCTGCAATGCAGGAGACTAGGGTTCGATCCCTGGGTTCGGAACATCCTCTGGAGAAGGAAATGGCAACCCTCTCCAGTATTCTTGCCTGGGAAATTCCATGGACAGAGGAGCCTGGAGGGAAACAGTCCATGGGTCACAAAAGAGTTGGATGTGACTTAGTGACTAAACAGCAGCAGGCTCTATTAAGCCTGTCAGATTGGAATTTCTAGGAGTTAGGACACAGGTATATGTTTTAAGCTAGGTGATTCTGATGTATAGCCAAGTTAAGAACCTGATTAAAGAGAGTTCACATGAAGGATTACCCTTGTGCATTGTGAGGAAAGGGAGTAATTAGGTTACAGCACCTCAGATCTCTTCTCCTTCCAACCTCTTAATCTCTCAGTAGAGCTTTGATAAAGTCCCCTGAAACTCTGAGTGACAAACTGCTTAAACTATCATGAACTTTGTCCTGGGATAGACAGGAAGGAGGTATCCTGTAGCTTCCCCCTTTAGAAGAGACCTCCTTTCTTCGAGAACCCAAGATTGGA
This sequence comes from Oryx dammah, assembly GCF_014754425.2. Lineage (NCBI taxonomy): Eukaryota > Metazoa > Chordata > Mammalia > Artiodactyla > Bovidae > Oryx > Oryx dammah. The sequence continues at coordinate 22,189,614 of NW_024070193.1, forward strand.
TGCTGACCCAGGCAGATCTTCTCTACAATTCCTTCCCAAAAGACAGCTGGAGACACACCCTGGGGGTTTAGCCAAGCTAAAGGTGACACAGCCACCTTCTCCTTTGCTTTAGTAGAAGAACTGAATAAGACAAATGACGCTGGTGTCAGCAGAAAGAGATATTGGGAAGATGCCTCAGCCGCAAATTCCAAGGGAAGGAAAGAAGGAAAGACAGAAGGAAGGAAGGAACTAAAAATAATTTTCAAGCAAAGATTCATTGTTTTCCTAAATTAGGATCTGCAAACTGGCATCCCTAGGCCCCATCAAACCCAAAATTATGTTGTGTTAAGCACGTTTACAAAAAACTTGAATCTGATCCTGTTAAAAGGGGTGTGCGATCTCCAGCTCACCTGTCAGTCCTCACTACTACATTGAGGCCACTTCATACACTCATGTCACGTGACTGGCCTCAGCACACTGAGTGATCCATGACCACTAAACTCTCTATTCTTTAGCAATTTAAATTCTGGATTTATCTTCAAAGGTTGAGACGGAACACTGATCAGTGTGACAGAGATTTCAGCCAAGAACCACCTTCTGTATCCTCTTCTTGAAGGATCTTGGACACAAAGTTGGATCAACTTGTGAATTATTGGCCAATGTTATTCTGAGAAACAGCTTTCCATTTCTGCAGAAACTAACCCAAACTAATTAGAGGATTCACCAGGGAAAGAGCCTGTGGCTCCATCTGACACCATGCCATCAGAGCACCAGCTGCTGAATTCTTTTCTTTTGGCCTCAAGAGACTGAGCAGCAGACCATCAACAACCATGCTGCGGGCTAAGACAAGAGAGGAGCTGGCCAGTGTCCAGGTCCCCTGCAAGGGGAGCCATCATCCCCCACTTTTTCCTTTTGAGCAGAGGTCTGCAGTGAAAAGGAATACACCTTCCATTATGTGACATGAAAGTTTGTAACTGTTTCTTTTGTTTTTTGGAAAGTCCATAGAAAGGAAATGTAAATCTTCACTTTCTTATGTGCCCTTTGTTCAATAAACAGAATTCAAGACAGATATTGTTTACGATGTTATCTTCCCACCAATCCCAGAGCACTGATTCATACATAAGAAGAGTTCAAATATTAGCTGAATGAATGAAGGAAGGAACCCACCCTTGGCCAAGCCTATGTAGTCAAGTATCTATACCTCAGGGCAACATCTGATATGTTCTGTAGCTGCTACAAATAAAATCTGCTACAAACAAAACCTGCTGGGTGTTTAGAGAAGAAAGATTCCTTTTTATTAAAGGAGGTTAGGAAATATTTTTAGAAGAAATAATATCTGAGCTGTTCCTGAAAGGATAAGGAAGATGCACATTCCATCAAGAATAGAGAAGTTGGGAGTATTTTGATATAGGAGCAAGAGCAAAAGGAAATTACTATGTCATTAAAGGGAATCCATTTCCAGTGGGAACCAAAATTTCCTAAGTAAATGAAGGAAAATTTGATTGGAGATTTTTCTCAAAAATGAAACAAAAACTTAAAAAATAAGTAATTTATATTTTATGCTCTGTCAAGTATAATCACAGCAATTTGCTAAGTGAATAGACAATGGATTGGGGCTTCCCAGGTGGTGCTAGTGGTAAAGAAGTCACCTGCTAATGCAGGAGACATAAGATATACAGGTTTGATTCCTGGGTCAGGAAGATCCCCTGGAGGAGCACACAGCAACCCACTCCAGTATTCTTGCCTGGAGAATCCCCATGGACAGAGGAGCCTGAGGGGCTACAGTCCGTAGCGTTCCAGAGAGTCGGACATGTTTGAAGTGACTTAGCTGAGTCAATGCACAAAAGCAAATAATGGATCAAGGCTGGGGTGTGCATGTGATACTTTTGATACAATTATATGGTATCATGAGATGACTGACCTTTTTCACTTTATACTTGACTTTCACAGATTGGCTATGAAGAGATCATATACCTTACAGCTTTAATTCCCTTTTGAAAGCATCACTACAAAGACTCTGATACATTCTGAAGGAATAAGGATCACTTGTAGCTGACTTTGGAATATAAGAAACATATTGAGAAGTTGTGGGTAATAAGGATGGCCAGGTTGACTGGGGCCTTGAACACTGAGATGATAAAGTGGGGCTTTATTTCCTTAATAGACAATAGGGAGCCAAAGAAGGCATTCGCACATGAAAGTAAACAAAGCCATTCTTCAGGAAGACTTGCCCAGCAGTGCTAAAGAAGATGGGTTGCTGTGGAGGCTACAGGTGTGCCTACAGTCAGGAGACTGATGTCATCCATCAGCACTCATGTTTCCTGATAGAATGTTTGTCTATGGGGAAAGGCAAAGATTCCTCTTTTATCAACGCTTTCTGTCCTCCTTTGACTTCCACTGCAATTGATGGCGATGCATACATTCATTTATCTTGGTAGGATGAGAGACATTTTTCAGAGCCATTTGCATGTTTTAAGCATCCCACACAGAGATGAATGTGGTTGGCGATTTGGAACATATTGTTTGGATTCAGCTCCAGAACCAAGCCTGAGGGAAGAAGGGTTGAGTAAGAAGGAAAACAGCTCCCTCTCACCCTTTACCACAACTATGAAAACACAAAATTAATGTTTCATCTTGTGATATTTGCTTTAGAAGGTAAACTAAATGAAAAGACTAGATCTCTATTTTAGGTTACAGACTCAAGTAAGTCCCTGAGATGAAGAAGAACCAAATATAGAGTTGTTATTTTCTAAACCTCTTTCTAAAGCAATTTATTTAATACAACTGCATGTTATGCTTTTAGGGCCTTGAATGGACTGCTATAAATGATGTCCTTTTTCCAGAATGTTACATGGAAATATTTTCAACTATGGTACTTTTAAAACTGTGAATATATCCATTTCTCCTTTCATTTTTTCCTTCAAAGCTCCTCAACCCTCAAATACATACACACACAAACACACACACAAAAGCACACACCTACTGGCAAAACGCAGGATATATTCTCGGAACAAGATAAATTGTGGTTCAGTAGAAGGAAATTAACACCTTCCAAATAAGAAATTCAGAAATTAAGCTCTTATTCTCTCAATTATAAGTTCTAAATACAGGTACTTAGCCACCTATGAACCACGAATGGGTCTATTTCCTTTAGCAAATATTAACAATGACAGTGAAGGGAAAACAGGGTAATTTCCCCTTTTGAAACATCAGTGTTTCCAAGGATATTGCTAGCAGGTAGAAGGGCCTCACATCTTTTGGCCCATCTCACTTTCTAAACCTTTCTGGGCTAAGAGATTTTGAAACAGTTTTACAGCCTCTCTACTATAATCAATACTAAATCTTATGAAAACCAGAAAAATCCTAAAATTGAACATAAAGAAGACTTTTTTGTTTTTAATCAGGTCCTTTACCCTAAAGGCTTAGCTACCTTTTCTTAGCAGGATGATGAAGGCAGAAAGCACATTTCCTCTCCCCTTATCAGGCAGGCAATAATGGTACTGAGATTCTAGTGCATGTTGGCAACGCTCTAGCCATGAACCAGGCAGAGGTCGCTGCCCTCAAAATATTAACTTTCCTGAGGGAGGAGAAGAAAAAAGAAATGAATGCAGTAAATTTCATAGCTGCTAAATGCTGCGAAAAGATAAAAGCAGGAGCTACTTCCTGCCAGGTCATCTGGGTAAACCTCCTTGAAGAGGTGACAGCTAAATGGACTTAATTTGACTTGAATTCCTGTTTTGGAGTCAAAGTCAGGTTGAGTACATTGATCTAGGGTTTTAGTTTTCCCAAGATGAAATCTTCATTTCAAAAACCAGTATTTAAATTCTGCAACCTCACCTCGGAAGGTCCAGGCTTCCCAGGTGGCTCAGATGGTAAAGAATCTGACTGCAAAATGGGAGACCCAGGTTTGATCCCTGGGCTGGGAGGATCCCGTGGAGAAGGGAATGGCCACTCACTCCAGTATTCTTGCCTGGAGAATTTCATGAGCAGAGGAGCCTGGAGGGCTACAGTCCAAGGGGTTGCAAAGAGTTGGACACAACTGAGTAACACACACACACAAAGGTCCATCCTTTCCACCTTCATGGCATGGCGCAAACAGGAGCTTTTGCTTTCACAGACCTCTTTGTAGGGTAAGAAACTCTCTTATCAGTTTTTACAGCAAAGGTTAAATAAACAACAATGTTGTGGGATTTATTATTCCCATGTTATGGATGAGGAAATAGACTTCAGAAAGGTTGAGTTAACGGCCAAAGCTTACATGCACAATAGGTAGAACAACATTGGTAGCTTAGTATAGTGTTTCTTGAAGGTTCTAAAGGTTCTTTGTCATTTTCAGTTGCTCACTTATGTCTGACTTTTTGCAAAACCATGGACTGCAGCATGTCAGGCTTCCCTGTCCTTCACCATCTCCCAGAGCTTGCTCAAACTCATGTCCCTTGAGTCAGTGATGCCATCCAACCATCTCATCCTCTGTCATCCCCTTCTCCTCCTACCTTCAATCTTTCCCAGCATCAGGGTCTTTTCTAACAAGTTGGCTCTTTGCATCAGGTGGCCAAAGTATCGGAGATTCAGCTTCATCATCAGTTCTTAAATGTTGATAATGTATTAGTCCTCTATTGCAGCATAACGAATTACCTCCAAATTTAACAATTCAAAATAAACACTATCAGGGACTTCCCTGGGAGTCCAGTTGCTAAGACTCTGCTCTCCCAATGCAGGATCTGGGGTTTGATCCCTAGTCACGGAACTAAATTCTACATGCTGCAATTAAAGAGTTTCAATGCAACAACTAAGACCTGGCACAGCCAAATAAATACATAAATATGAACATATTTTTTTAAAAACCACTATCTTCCTTGTCTCTCTGAGGCAAGGCCTCTGACTTAGGGTCTCTTACAAAGCTGTGATCACAGTATCAGCAGGGCTGTGGTCACTTCAAGGCTTGACTGGAAGAGGACTTGCTTCCACCACCACTTACATGGTTGGTACATCGCACAGGCGATTGGCCAGAGGTACCAGATCTTGCCATGTTAACCTCCACAAAACACAGCTTGTTTCCTCCAGAGCCAGGACTCAGAGGGATGAGAGAGATAGGATGGAAACTGGAGTCCTTTGTAACCCAATCACAGATGTGATCTATTTGTTCACTGTTGCCATATTCTATTCATTAAATCTGAGTCCCTTAGTCTGGTGCACGCCAAAGAGGAAGGGATTACACAAAAGGCATGGTAACAAGGAGGGGTGTTTGGGAGCTATTTTAGAAGCTGTCTACCAAAAAAAGTTATTTTCAAAGTGGTATATCAGTTCAGTTCAGTCACTCAGTCGTGTTCGACTCTTTACGACCCCATGAAACGCAGCACGCCAGGCCTCCCTGTCCATCACCAACTCCCGGAGTTCACTCAGACTTGCGTCCATCGAGTCAGTGATGCCATCCAGCCATCTCATCCTCCATCGTCCCTTTCTTCTCCTGCCCCGAATCCCTCCCATCATCAAAGTCTTTTCCAATGAATCAACACTTCACATGAGGTGGCCAAAGTACTGGAGTTTCAGGTCTAGCATCATTACCTCCAAAGAAACCCCAGGGTTGATCTCCTTCAGAATGGACGGGTTGGATCTCCTTGCAGTCCAAGGGACTCTCAAGAGTCTTCTCCAACACCACAGTTCAAAAGCATCAATTCTTCAGCACTCAGCTTTCTTTATAGTCCAACTCTCACATCCATGCAATACTGCTGAAAAACCTTAGCTTTGACTAGACAGACCTTTGTCAGCAAAGTAATGTCTCTGCTTTTGAATATGCTATCTAGGTTGCTCATAACTTTTCTTCCAAAGAGTAAGTGTCTTTTAATTTCACGGCTGCAATCACCATCTGCAGTGATTTTGGAGCCCAAAAAAATAAAGTCTGACACTGTTTCCACTGTTTCCCCATCTATTTCCCATGGAGTGATAGGACAGGATGCCATGATCTTCGTTTTCTGAATGTTGAGCTTTAAGCCAACTTTTTCACTCTCCTCTTTTACTTTCATCAAGAGGCTTTTTAGCTCCTCTTCACTTTCTGCCATAAGGGTGGTGTCATCTGCATATCTGAGGTGATTGATATTTCTCCCGGCAATCTTGATTCCAGCTTGTGTTTCTTCCAGTCCAGCGTTTCTCATGATGTACTCTGCATAGAAGTTAAATAAGCAAGGTGACAATATACAGCCTTGACGTACTCCTTTTCGTATTTGGAAGCAGTCTGTTGTTCCATGTCCAGTTCTAACTGTTGCTTCCTGACCTGCATACAGATTTCTCAAGAGGCAGGTTAGGTGGTCTGGTATTCCCATCTCTTGAAGAATTTTCCACAGTTTCTTGTGATCCACACAGTTAAAGGCTTTGGCATAGTCAATAAAGCAGAAATAGATGTGTTTCTGGAACTCTCTTGCTTTTTCCATGATCCAGCGGATGTTGGCAATTTGATCTCTGGTTCCTCTGCCTTTTCTAAAACCAGCTTGTACATCAGGAAGTTCATGGTTCACGTATTGCTGAAGCCTGGCTTTGAGAATTTTGAGCATTACCTTACTAGCGTGTGAGAAGAGTGCAATTGTGTGGTAGTTTGAGCATTCCTTGGCATTGCCTTTCTTTGGGATTGGAATGAAAATTTACCTTTTCCAGTCCTGTGGCCACTGCTGAGTTTTCCAAATTTGCTGGCATATTGAGTGCAGCACTTTCACAGCATCATCTTTCAGGATTTGAAATAGCTCTACTGGAATTCCATCACCTCCACTAGCTTTGTTCATAGTGATAATATCTTCTGCTTCTGTTAGGTCTATACCATTTCTGTCCTTTATCGAGCCCATCTTTGCATGAAGTGTTCCCTTGGTATGTCTAATTTTCTTGAAGAGATCTCAAAGTAGTATATAGGTCAAAATATATTTTTCATTAGACAACTATTTAAAAATGCAATACTATGCTTGAAAGTGAAGTCACTCAGTCATGTCCAACTCTCTGTGACCCCTTGGACTGTAGCCTACCAGGCTGCTCTGTCCATGGGATTCTCCAGGAAATAGTACTGGAGTGGATTGCCATTTCCTTCTCCAGGGGATCTTCCCGACCCAGGGCTCGAACCCAGGTCTCCCGCATTGTAGACAGGCGCTTTACCATCTGAGCCACCAGGGAAGTCCATATTATGTTTAGCAGTACACAATTAAATTTAATGACTTATCAAACTAATGATTAGAGTTTAAGAAATAACTTTATTGTTAAAAAATGGAAAAAGAAAAAACATAAAATCGATAATCATTCTGACCTGAAATTGAAAGATTCAGACTCACAAGGGCAACTTAAAACCTGCAAATTATTTTTTCACTTTATTACATTTAACATCTTCAATTTAATTCCATTAAAATAAAATCATCCATCAAGTCATGTCAATTTGGATTGTATAGTTTGATTGTTTTTGCCGCCTTTATTTGTAAACTTTACAGCAACACTTCAGGTCAAGTTCTTAGACCGACCTTGCTCTACAGCTGAGGGGCATATGCACCAAGGTGAGGTGACTTGCTCAAGGTCAACAGTAAAAGCTAGAGGTCACCAAGGGAAATTTGACTCCAGAGTCCACACTCTCAACAGTTTTGGTGAGATCATGACATCATAAGGAAAATAAACATTTTAGTCAACACAGGTTGCCAGCTCACTTGCGAAGGGACTGCGCCACCCTATATTTGTTGAGGTGCACTGGACCAGAAATAGGTGGACTCCTTTCTGCCCTGTAGTCCAATAGAACCCACTTTGCTAGAGCTAATCATTCAGGAAACATCTTATATCACACACTTATCCTACATCCAACCATCCATCCATCCACCCATTTACACTTCCAACACTCCTGATTCATCTACATACCTACCACTCATCCACCCACTCACCCATTCATTTTTCCAACACTCCTAGTTCATGTGCCTTAAATCTATGTTTCTGAAACTGCAGCCATTAACACTATGTTCTCAACATTTATAGTTATATCTACACACTAGTTTCTCTAGTAAGTAAGTGGCTCCTCTGATATTACTCTAACAGCTCTCAAACTGAGGGCTTTATATGCAAGTTTATTTTTCTTCAAAGACACTTTAAAATAAATTCACAGGAGTTAATTTTTTTTAAAGGGAGTGGGGAGTTTTACCTACCACAACTGCCCAACTTTGGGACTCAATTTGCCCCTGTCCTGAAGTGTTCAGAAAGAGCAGCGGGGAGTGGATGTGCCCTTTGTTTTTATTTCAGGACCTCCCCCACCTAGGATAGAACCGGGGAAGTATGTGGATCCAAAGACCCAGCTTATCCTGAGGCTCCAGGGAGGGGGCAGGGTAAAGGGCTCTCTCCCTCCCCCATCTACCTAACCTCCAGTCCTGTGCAACTGACTGGTTTGAAATGGGATTGTTTTCCTGAACACCTGTGGAACCATCCTTGAGTCAATATTTCATACTCATTAACTAATGAACAGCTGGATATGGGTAAGTGTTTCTGGGAAGCCTGCTTCCCAAGCTTGCTCAATCAATACCCTCCCTGGATGGTTCCCCGTCTAGTAGCCCATGTGGCTCCTTTCTGAATGTTCACTGCTAGGCGTGGACACTGACACCCATGTTGGAGCCTCTCTGCAATATGCGTATTTGGGCTGTTGTGTGTAAGAGAATAAAGGGAACACTCACAACTCAGATCTATGAAGATCTTTTTGAAGGCTTAGGAGAAGCTTCCCCCTGGCCCCTGCTTTCTCTTGGCTGCCCTGTTCTATCTCCTCACACCCTCTTCTCCATTTCTCCCCCTTCTCCCCCACCTTTTTTTCTCCACGCCACGATCCTATCTTTCCCTCTTCTCTTTATCTACATGTCTTCTTCCTCTTTGTTCTCAATCCGTTTAATTCCATGTCGTTTCTAAAAAAATAATCGATCTGCTTATTTCAGATCTGTCCTTATGAAGGAGACTATTTAGATCAGCCAGAAAAGGGGCTAGTTAAAATGATTCCTTAGTTACTGGAGTTGAGGGGAGGGAGGTTGAATGCCTACCTCAGAGTTGCAATACAATTTTTTTTAATTAAAAAAAAATGATTTTTGCTGCATAGAGAGGCACGTGGAACTTCCCTGACCAGGGATCAAACCCATGCCCGCTGCACTGGAAGCATGGAGTCTTAACCACTGGACCACCAGGAATTCCCACTGATCATAATACTATATTCACAGACACATGATTGGCATATAGAAAGTGCTCTATAGAAATTTTATTATTTCCTTATTCATACTCATTAAACAAAGATAATAACTCTGAGCACCCTTTTCCACTAAACCAGCGTGACACTTCGATTAAATTATTTGGGAATATACCATGTTTGACAGATACTAAGTTTTATTTTAGGCTTTGCCTTGTTTCTTACAGAGGACTTGGGCATTCCCGCTCTTTAGCCCCAATCATGGAGATCTGTAGAATGATTTTAGCTGCAAAACAGACCGTGCTTTGCTTTCCTGTGTTTGAGAAAAGGCATTCATTGTAGTATTGTAAAGTGTGTTAGAGCGATGGTTTGCTGCTACTTAAATATTCTTAGGGTGCCCTCTTCTGCTCCTGACAGTAATAGTACAGATAATTATATCTTAGTCTGGAAAGTCAGATGCAGTTATTCTGTATTAACAAGGAGAGGGAAGACAATATCCTTGGCATTCTAGAAGCAGAAGGAAATGTATACAGAGCACAGACTAATACATGGAGATATATTACCACTCTAATTCAAATTGATTCCTGTTACTTAACCCTGAGTCCTACCTAATTCATGGATTTTTCATTGGGCAGCCTTGTGGGTTATTAGTCTCTCCCACACCTGAGCCCTGATTCTAGTCTTGTTTTCTTCCTTCGATTTATTCTGGAAATTCCAGCAAAGAGGCTGATCTTTTTCAATAGTTTTTCTGCTGTTTCAAACAAGGGCATTGGTAGTGCCTAAGGCCTGGCAGGCATCTAGAAGTACAGGCCATTGTAAGAGGTTGGTTTATCTTACTGGTACTTTTTCATATACGGAGACAGGGAGAAGTCTCAGAGAAAGAGAGTGCCCAGAAATCTGGGTAGCATCTGAGTTGAGTCACTAGCCTGCTAAAGCTAGGAAGAAACCCTGATATGGGGACCAGAAGTATCCAGCTGGGGCCTGGGGCATGGAGACCCAAAGGGGAAGAAGGAGAAAATCAGGGTCTCAGGTGGGCAATTGCTGCAACTTTCACTGGTATTTATGGCTATAACTGAGGCTGAGAGCAAGTGATTTATAGCCTGGTCAGCCAGCAGTTAACTGCACCTCAGGAAGTCTTCACTTAAGCCACTTAAGTTGCCTCAAGAAGGGGCCTCGGCAATCCACAGCTATGTCTGAGCAGCTGTACTCCATCATGGAATTTTGTTAAACTCAGATTTGTTTAAAATATTTGCAATATAATTTTGGTAGAGATAAATTTATCCTCTTTAGTGCACTGTTCTATGAACTTTCATAAGCACCACACATTCATGATATATAATATCTCCCTGAATTCTCATGCCCTTTGTAGACAGATCCTAACCCCACCCCTGGCCCCTGGCAATCACTGATCAGTTTTTTGCCTATTCCAGAAAATCAGATGCAGCCTGTTGACTCAAGCTTCCTTCACTTAGCATAATGCTTCTCAGAGTCATCCACATAATGTGCTTTATTAATTTGTTCCTTTTTTCTTACTGTGTAGCACCACAGAATGGCTATGCTACATTTTGTTGATCTCTTCACAGGCTAAAAATTATTTTGTTGTTCTAGCATTTGATGATTATGAATAAAGCTGTCATAAACATTTGTGTACAAAACCAACCCAGAGGCATTCTCATTTGAATCATGAATTCTATAATTTCACAGTACTTTAGGACTTCATAGTAGCCTCCTCAATATGTCAAGTTATATGTATACACACACAAGCATGCATGCTCAGTCGCTTAGTCATGTCTGACTCTTTCTGACACTATGGACTGTGGCCCTCTGGGCTCCTCTGTCCATGGAATTTTCCAGGCAAGAATATCAGAGTGGGTTGCCATTTCCTATTCCTGAGGATCTTCCCAACCCAGGGACCAAACCTACATCTCTTGCCTCTCATGCATTGGCAGGCAGATTCTTTACCACTGCGCCACCTCGGAAGCCCACACACACAAATAAACAAAAACATACACTTACTATTTAAATAACATGAATATATCCATATATGCCTGCTACTTAATATGTAAAATTATTAAAATGTTTTCAGCTATTCACTCCTGGAACACCCAGTCCATGATTATCAAGAGCTATCCATTTGAGTTTTTGACCTCATTCATTGACTTTTTCCCCCACATATTCTGTTCCCAACTGGTATTCACACAAAGCAAGTAATGTAGCAAGCACTCCCCTTCCTTTTCATCCCAAATCACACTGGTCTGAGCTGGCTTGCTAAATCCCTGCACTGCTCTAGCTGAGATGTTTTATCTCTGGCGTCATGATGATGAAGAACTTGCTGTCAATGCTTCCATGAAATAAAGAAAAACTGGCATCTTTCTTTTACTTTTACCCAGGAAACTACAGATACATCTCTGGGTTTCTTTTTGATTACTTGCTGTTTAATACAGAGACCCAGATTTCCTATCTTTTTTAGATATCTAAAGAGACTGGGAAGTGCTGTTATTTCAGCTGTCATGCCAGCCAACTAGCTAGGACAAAGGCAAAAGCTTCCCCACTGGTAACATGATTAACCTTCTTAGTTTTGTCCTAGAAGAAAAGCTGGCAATCAAGCTAAAATAAGCAGTTTCACAAAATTCACATCTCATGTGTGATGGCTGTAGAGTACAGACTTCAACTTACTGTATGTTTCTTGATAGCCAGAAACAGCTCAGCTTTGTCCTTTCCTACTGACAGTCCCCATAGCACTTCCTGACTGTTTAATGGAGGAGGAACATTCACCAGAGAGAATGTTCTTTCATTTCTGTTCCCAAGCACTGGGTTCCTCTTATGCATTCTGGGGGACTGAATGGCGAAAGTCCTGATTACAAGTGAATCAGAATTGACCTCAAGTGTCTCAAAAAAAAAAGGAAAATAACATGAATAGTAATAATAACTGATAGCATTTATTGAACACAGGCTACTTGACTGACGGTGGGCTGAGCACTATGTATTCATTATGGTATTTATTACTCCCAAAGACAACTCCATACATTAAATGCTATTATATTATCCCCTTTCTACCAATGAGAAAACTCAAACTCAGAAGTTAAATAGCTTGCTTAAGAAGGCATACTTAGCATGTGGCAGAGCTAGGATTGGAATATAGCTGTATTTGACTCCAAATGTATACAGTTAAGCACTACATTTAACTGCTTCTTGAGTCTGTCCAACATCCCCACAAATCTTATATCTATAGGTAACAGTGGAATAGATATGGCCTATATACTGGGCTGAAGGAAGCACAAGCTGGAATCAAGATTGCTGGGAGAAATATCAATAACCTCAGATATGCAGATGACACCAACCTTATGGCAGAAAGTAAAGAGGAACTAAAAAGCCTCTTGATGAAAGTGAAAGAGGAGGGTGAAAAAGTTGGCTTAAAGCTCAACATTCAGAAAACTAAGATCATGGCATCTGGCCCCATCACTTCATGGCAGACATATGGGGAAACAGTGGAAACAGTGGCTGACTTCATTTTTCTGAGCTTCAAAATCACTGCACATGGTGACTGCAGCCATGAAATTAAAAGATGCTTACTCCTTGGAAGGAAAGTTATGACCAACCTAGATAGCATCTTCAAAAGCAGAGACATTACTTTGTCAACAAAGGTCTGTCTAGTCAAGGCTATGGTTTTTCCAGTAGTCATGTATGGATGTGAGAGTTGGAGTGTGAAGAAAGCTGAGCACCGAAGAATTGATGCTTTTGAACTGTGGTGTTGGAGAAGACTCTTGAGAGTCCCTTGGACTGCAAGGAGATCCAACCAGTCCATCCTAAAGGAGATCAGTCCTGGGTGTTCATTGGAAGGACTGATGTTAAAGCTGAAACTCCAATGCTTTGGCCACCTGATGCGAAGAACTGACTCACTTGAAAAGACCCTGATGCAGGGAAAGATTGAGGGCAGGAGAAGGGGATGACAGAGGATGAGATGATTGGACGGCATCATCGCCTTGATGGACATGGGTTTGGGTGGACTCCAGGAGTTGGTGATGGACAGGGTGGCCTGGCGTGCTGCGGTTCATGCAGTCGCAAAGAGTTGGACACGACTGAGTGACTGAACTGAACTGAACTGAAAGTTCAAAATTGGGCTGAACTGAACTGAACTGATATACTGGACTGAGTATTTTTATTTTCTTAAGTTCTTATCCATGAACATAAGTATCCCCCACTATGCCATTCTGTGGAGTCCACTTGCTGTCTATTCTGTACTTTTCCCCCAATGCATTCTTTTAATGATACTGTATTTAAGTCTAGATATTACAGACTCAGGATGACAAATTCCTTTAGGTTAAACTTTCACAAAGAACTTTCTTTTAGATAGTTTTAGACAGCTGGCATTTAACGTCTGAAGTTACATGGAGTTGAATTCTGAGGTTCCAAGGAGCCAGAGGTGAGAAGGGGAAGTACACATGCTGAGAGCTTTGATGGGCCAGCAACTAAATACAAATGTTGTCAAGCCTCAGTTCCTTTCCCAACAGTATTTTCAGTCAATATTATCACTCTTATTTTACTGGTGGGGAAACTGAAGCTCAGAATAAAGAAGAAATTCATCCAAGGTCCCTCAGCAAATATGTAGTGGGTCCATGATTTAGACCCTTGCTTCTTTTTAATTTTTCCTTCTTGACCTACATTGGGCTTCTGCCTGAATTCGAAAAAGAATGCTGACTGTAATTCCTCAAGGTGTTTATTGCCAGAGGAGTGGCAGCATTTTGTAGGCAGCTTTCCAAGCATTTTGAAAGATTTATCTGCTTTCTGAGATGAGAGAACATTAGGACCTAGATGTGCTTTTAAGATTGGCCTAAATAGGATGGAAAAACATGCTGTCTAAACAGAAGCAGCAAAATGGGCCAGTAGAAGGCAGATGGGCTTGAGTAAATCGAGATGTGTCTAGGCGGCATCACTCCTATTTTACCATGACAAAATTTCATCTGGAAGTCTACATTTTGGGTGTGGATTAGGTTCTAAAACTAACTAGTAAAAGAGAAAATTGCAGGGAGCCCTAAATTATCCTTAAAAATTCCTGAGAAAGGAGAAATTGTTACCGAACAATCACCTTGGGTTCCCTTAGCTTGCTATGCTCCAGGATTAGAACAAATTGCTCTTCCTTGGGGGCAGTACAAGGCAGAGAAGCAGGTCTGTGTGAAGAGGCTGTGTTGCATGAACACTGCTTCTCTGAGTGGCTGTAAGAAGTGCACACCTGGAGAGATGCCTGTGGGTGTCTCCCAGTCGAAACTCCTGCTCAGGCAGCACCACCTAGAGGGAGGCATCTTCCCTCCTGCTGTGCCCCATTACCTTGTTTGAAAGGCTGCGGTCTAGGTGCTGAGTCACAAACGCAGAACATGTATCTGTGTGGGGCAGCAATGACAGAATGAGTGGAAATTGACTTCCATAAAAGTAGTGATGAGGACTTTTAGCAGCCTGGAGGGTAGAAAGAGTGTAGACAGCAGAACATGACTTTACTCTCTTAAGTGGGTGGTACTGATTAGAAGAGACTTTCTATTTGCAACTAGAGATTGCAGAAGGAAAGGAGATGGAAGTAAAAAAACCCCAAAGCAGGTATTTTCAAAGTCATTTTCTTAATATTTTCTTGTTTAAAGGACAGAAACTCCTTAACCAAGAACAGAAAACTTATAATGAATACATAAAAACGTCAAAGGGGTTATTTTGTGGTAATGAAGGAAACCATTTACATGGCACATGGATAACGAGAACATTAAACTTTATTGGGTGTTATTTTTAGAGTTTATTGCATTGATTAGCATTATTCAGAGAAGGTATATGCTACTGAGACTCCTGAATTAGACTGTCTTCTTGGTGATCTTTATATTTCCTATTAACGTTGGGATCAAATGCTGTGTCAGGAGTCTGTGTAAGTTTTTTTTATAAGCCCCAGATGGCATATTTCAAGAGAAGGTGGGCTGAGAGTAAACACCACTGACCTCCTCCTGGCTATGTTATCCCTACAACTGTGTGGCTTTGGTGCTGTCTCTGGCTATCTATGCCTCAGTGTGTGTGTGGGGTGTGTGTGTGTGTGTGTGTGTGTGGGGTGTGTGTGTGTGTGTGTGTGGGTGTGTGGGTGTGTGTGTGGGTGTGTGGGTGCGTGTTAGTTGTAATTCTCCAGGTAAGAATACTAGAGTGGGTAGTCATTCCCTTCTCCAGGGGATCTTCCCAACCCAGGGATCGAACCCAGATGTCCTGCTTTGCAGGCAGAGTCTGTATCACTGCGCCAACTGGGAAGCCGAATGCCTTAGTTTATTTATGAGCAAAATGAGCATTTTGTACCAAATGACTCCTTGAATCCTTACCAGGTATAGTGTTATTTGCCTTTGTAATGAAGGCCAACATTTTGAAGTTTGGAGCTACCCATTTCAAATTGCACCTGATGGTTCAGACATTTTTTCCCCCATCCTCTGCCTGTAAAATTGCTTGAGGGCAGATTCCTCAAGGGAAGCTCAGATGGGAGAAAACAAAGGAAAGGAGATTTGAGCTTCACAGGTTGTCGGCAGCTATTCCCCAGCAGGCTACATACTCAGGGAAGAAGAGTTAACAGCAGAGCAAGCTTTCAACTTAGAATTGGGTAGAATTCCCTGGTTTCAAAAGTGGGTTGAGAGCATGAAAATATTTTTCAAAAAATCTCTCTGCATGTCCAACTGCACAGATTAGGCTCGTAACAGGTAGTCTCACATATTCCCGGTTTTCGTTTGACCTAGGGGTACTGCATGATCAAACATATTTGGGAATTCGGGTTCAACTTTCTTTACTGTAGAACTTTCCAGAGACTTCAACATGTTAATACCCATTATGACTCTGCAAGAGGAAACACAAAGGAGCTTAGTATTTCCAAATCTTCTTGGACCATGGAACACTTTTAAAATGTGTTCTCAGAACTAGTGTTCCATGGAATACCATTTGGAAACAGGGGCTTTAGGTGTCCAATATTATCAAGCACAGAAAGCATGATTCCTACAATCCGGCGTAGCTGGAGGAATACACTGATATATCTGGGTAGCTGTTTTGAAAGGTCAGTGATTTGTAATGTTGTCTAACTAACTCTCACGTATTTCCAATACATTTAATGAAAAAAAATTCAGGTGGCCATAAAGGCACACTGGTTCTCACACAGCACCCAGTCATTATCACTTCACTGCTTCAAAACGCGCATCTAACTCAAAGAGAAAGGCCCTCAATATTATCTTCCAGGCCCTGTGTGCTCTGGCCTGATCTGAACTCCAACTGGTTAAACACCAGTCTTATTTCACATGCTGGTTTCCTGGGGCTGGCCATAACAAACCACCACAAACTGAGAGGCTTAAACCAACATAAATCTATTTTCTCACACTTCTGGACGCTACAAGTCTGAAATCAAAGTGCTGGCAGGGCCACTACATTCCCTCTAAGGCCTGTAGGGGAGGATCCTCCCTGCTTTTTCACCTTCTGGGGTGTCCAGGTGTTCCTTGCCTCATGGTAGCATAACTCTAATTTCTAGCTCTGTTTTAACATGGCCATTTTCTCTATGTGTCTGTTTCCTCGTCTGATAATGACAACAATTTCACTGGATTAACTAACAACAGTTAGTTGACGTGTTTGACAGTTTAACAGCTTGGGCTGTTTAATAGTCCAGTTTGACCTGATCTCAGCCAGTTACATCTGCAGTTACCCTATTTTCAAATAAGGTCACATTTTAAAGGTATTAGGGGTTAGGACTTCAGTGTATCTTTTTTGGGGGGGACACAATTCAACCCACAACAGCATCTTTCTCTCTCCTCTGTTAGGAGTCTTCATCAACTTCTTGAATTATCTAGACATCTCCCCCACACACCGCACCCCAACACCTTTTCAAAGGATCATTTCTCCATTTCCTAGCCTCCCACAACACTGTCCTTTTCATTCCTGTCATTTTCTATCTGTGATGACTGTCTTCACATCATCTTTCTCACCTTCCTTCCTCACTGGCAGAGGCCATGTCAATTTGGCATCCAGGTGTTTCCCTAGCATGAACACAGTTTCTGGCACAGCTTAGTGAAAACTGTGCCTTCATATGCTTACAGTATCTGGATAGACAAATGAATCACTGAAATCAATGCAACTGGAGCCTCTCTGAACAAACATTCCAGAAAGAAGTCTCTTCTATCTTTTCATGTACCACCTGGTATCTAAAATGAAAGAAACAGAACTGCCCTCGATGTGGTGTGTTTCTTCTCATTCACAGTGGTGGAGGGTATGCCTCTGGAATTTTGGAGTTGCTGTTAAGCTCCAGTCATTGTTACAGCTGATTCCTACAAAACAGTGAAATAACTGTCACACTTCTGCCTCTTGAATGCACACTACTGTCTGTAGCCGCTTTGTGGAGCGTTTGTATGTTCTTCCCTTGACAGATGCTTGAAAAGAGAAGTTGTATCATATTCATTCGGTGGATCTCTGAGGAAAAGTGAGCTCTGTCTGACTGCAAAAGCTGGCTTTGTATTTACAGACTGTATGAGCAATAGCTCTGTTTCCTGCCTGGCAGGAGTACATAATGTACTATCTACTGCAGTTAGAAACTCATCTGAAATAAGATGCTGCACATCCTTTCAGAAGAATAACTGGACAAATCAGACCACAAGCCCCCAAAGCAGGTGACAACCCACTGGAAACTTTGGTTCAGGAATAAGGGTTTTAGGGTTCTCCTCATGGTTGAGAATGTTTATATCAAGGGAAGGATTTGCCAGAAACAATACATGAGTGGTTTTCTTCTGTCCTCCCTGCCACTGAAAACCCTTCTCTTAAATTCGTAGCCCCTGATTCATTTTTTTAAAACTCTAGATTCCTATTTTTTTCAAACTGTTTTTTCAAACCCATATACAGTTGAATCACCTAGTGAGAGCATGTATAGATCTTAATTCCACAGGTACATTAGTTTTCAGAAGACAAGAGATGGTTGTTTTAATTAGCCTCACATCTAGAGTGATACTCTTCTTTGAATAAAAACTGCACCCAAATAGATGTCATACCAGGATCTAATTATTACAAAACTAGCATGGGGTTTAAATTACTTGGAAAACATTAAATGATTTATCTCCAGAGTTGGTGTGAGGAAAGAGGTGGATTTCTACATTTATATCAAGAACTCCCTAATGCTGTTATCAAATCCAGCAGAGAAGGGGTTATCATTTCTCACTCTGGGACACATAAGGTCTTCTTCATTAGTTAAAAGGGGCATCCTACCACATGTCATCTAGTTTGTCCTCCTAAAAACAAGGACTTGCCTGGCATTTTTTAAAGTATCTTTAAAAAAAAAACTCAATCTAAGTATTAGGGGAATGACTAGTACTGATTCTTCTAGGTAAGACTAGCAAGTTATTTCTCGAACAATGTCCTGGGGTGCTCTGCTGAAAAAGTATTCTGTACTCAAGTAATCCTGGGAAGTCCTATAAAGGCTATTTTCCTCTTGCAGGATTACAGTCCAGGTTGGCTACACGAGGTCAGGGACTATGTCTTTCATAGTCATTCTATACCCCTTGGATCAGTCTGAGATTGATATGCAGTAGTTTGGTAAGAAATATGGATTTAACAGAATAATAAAGGCTCAGAAATAGTTAGCCTGCTATTTCCCCCAAAAGTTTGACCAAAGAATTTTCTTTAAAGGGAACACTGCAACACAGGAAGAGCAGAACTACTACCATGTTGAAACTGCCTCCCTCATTCTTTAGGGGATCTGTTCTATTATTCGAGCCCTACATGTCAAGAGTTAAACGTCAGAAAAGAGTAGAGAAATGTTCCTTGTGCTCAAGGAGCTCTTAAGAAAGTTCCCATCCCATGGTCCCAAGTTTACTGTTGCTGTTGTTTAGTCACTAAGCTGTGTCCAGCTCTTTGTAACCCCAGGGACAATAGCCTGCCAGGATCCTCTGCCCATGAGATTATCTTGGCAAGAATACTGGAGGGAGTTGCCATTTTCTCCTCCAAGGAATCTTTCTAACCCAGGGATTGAAGCCACATCTACCACATCTCCTGCAATGGCAGGTGGGTTCTTTACCACTGAGCCACCTGGGAAGCCCCAACTGAATAGTTATTTATTTGCTTAATATCCCTCTTTTCTATCGACTAGAAGCTCCACAAGATATGGATGGTATTGATCTTGCTCAGTGTTGACTAAAAACCTGTACTTGATGTTTGTTAGACATTTGTTGGATTCATTCTGATTTTGCAATTAAATGGGGCTTAGACATCAAATTGCCAACATCCGCTGGATCATGGAAAAAGCAAGAGAGTTCCAGAAAAACATCTATTTCTGCTTTATTGACTATGCCAAAGCCTTTGACTGTGTGGATCACAATAAACTGGGGAAAATTCTGAAAGAGATGGGAATACCAGACCACCTAACCTGCCTCTTGAGAAATCTGTATGCAGACCAGGAAGCAACAGTTAGAACTGGACATGGAACAACAGACTGCTTCCAAATAGGAAAAGGAGTACATCAAGGCTGTATATTGTCACCCTGCTTATTTAACTTCTATGCAGAGTACATCATGAGAAACACTGGACTGGAAGAAACACAAGCTGGAATCAAGATTGCCAGGAGAAATATCAATAACCTCAGATATGCAGATGACACTACCCTTATGGAAGAAAGTGAAGAGGAACTAAAAAGCCTCTTGATGAAAGTTAAAGAGGAGAGTGAAAAAGTTGGCTTAAAGCTCAACATTCAGAAAACGAAGATCATGGCATCTGGTCCCATCACTTCATGGGAAATAGATGGGGAAACAGTGGAAACAGTGTCAGACTTTATTTTTTTGGGCTCCAAAATCACTGCAGATGGTAACCGCAGCCATGAAATTAAGACACTTACTCCTTGGAAGAAAA
This sequence comes from Oryx dammah, assembly GCF_014754425.2. Lineage (NCBI taxonomy): Eukaryota > Metazoa > Chordata > Mammalia > Artiodactyla > Bovidae > Oryx > Oryx dammah. Next base: position 22,209,634 of record NW_024070193.1, read on the forward strand.
GTTATGACCAACCTAGATAGTATATTCAAAAGCAGAGACATTACTTTGCCAACAAAGGTCCGTCTAGTCAAGGCTATGGTTTTTCCTGTGGTCATGTATGGATGTGAGAGTTGGACTGTGAAGAAGGCTGAGCACCGAAGAACTGATGCTTTTGAACTGTGGTGTTGGAGAAGACTCTTGAGAGTCCCTTGGACTGCAAGGAGATCCAACCAGTCCATCCTAAAGGAGATCAACCCTGGGATTTCTTTGGAAGGAATGATGCTAAAGCTGAAGCTCCAGTACTTTGGCCACCTCATGCGAAGAGTTGACTCATTAGAAAAGACTCTGATGCTGGGAGGGATTGGGGGCAGGAGGAGAAGGGGATGACAGAGGATGAGATGGCTGGATGGCATCACGGACTCGATGGACGTGAGTCTGAGTGAACTCCAGGAGATGGTGATGGACAGGGAGGCCTGGCGTGCTGCGATTCATGGGGTTGCAAAGAGTCAGACATGACTGAGCAACTGAACTGAACTGAACTGAACTGAACTAGAAAATTCCACAGAACTCGTGGTATCTAACAAATGTTTTTTTCCCCCTAACAGGACACTGTTTTTACTGAGGAAAAAAATAGAAGTCAAACATCATTGTGGAAACAGTTTTACTAATTAAAATAGGTTCAGTTCAGTTGCACTTGATTCACTAAAGAAAATTATTTTCTTTATGTCTGGTCAGCATTGGTTGTTGAGTACTGAATCACCCACACTACTTAACTATACACTGGGTGCTGAGAATAAAGCAAAGACTATTTTTAGTGATCACTTTCCTTCAGGAGCAAGTAATCTAGCTGAAAGCTAAGTCCTCATGGAAATTAAGACTGATCGGGGCCAAGAGAAATTTCATTCTGTCTAAGGGAAACAGATTGCTGATGAAAATCATCTTATACAAGTTCTCTCCTTTGAATTCCTTATTTTCTCTGTATCTGAGGATCAGTTTTGAAGGTTGCTCTAAATCATGTTTGCTGCGACTAAAGTAGATTGATTGGTCTGGGTTCCTACAAACCTTACTTATTTTCCACCCTCTTTTCCTTCCTTTTTAGTCATTTTCACAATCACCATTGCTGTGCTTTTAATCAGCTGTTCAGAACACTGAACAACATGAGGTGGCTGAATAATGATGGAGAGAGGAAGGTGAAACCACTTAGGTTTTTTAAAAAGCCATCTGTCTTGATTTTCTGTAAGTTGTTTATTATTCCTTTCCCATCTTCCCCCTCTTCCTTTTATTTCTTTTTAACCTTTGATTCTTTCCATTTTTCTGTATGTGCTTCCTTTGAATCTTCCTAGTAAATATCTGAAAGGTATTTTAGCTGGTGCCACTCCCCAACAATATACTATTTTGTGGATTTTCAAGTGTTTATATGCCCAACACATGATCCTAGCAAAAATTCAATGTTAAAGGTGAATCATTAGCAAATTCATTAAACTAGAATTTTGTTTACATTTCATCTGACAAATCCCATGTAAGATTCTCTCTTCATTAGACTTTTTTAATAGAAAAATTTCTACCTATTACTGAAAGCTGTAATCAAGTCAATAGATCATCTGTTGTTGTTCACTTACTAAGTCATGTCTGACTCTTTGTGACCTCATGGACTACAGCTGGCCAGGCTCCCCTTTCCTTCAGTATCTCCCAGAGTTTGTTCAAATTCATGCCAATTGAGTTGGTGATGCTATCTAACCATCACATCCTCTGCCATCCCCTTCTCCTTTTGCTGTCAATCTTTCCCAGCTTCAGGGTCTTTTCCAAAGAGCAGGCTCTTTGCATCAGGTGGCCAAAGTACTGGAGCTTCAGCTTCAGCATCAGTCCTTTCAATGAATCTTCAGCGTTGATTTCCTTTAGGATTGACCAGTTTGATCTCCTTGCTAGCCAAGGGACTCTAAAGAGTCTTCTCCAGCACCACAGTTCAAAAGCATGAATTCTTCTGCACTCAGCCTTCCTTATGGTCCAACTCTCACATCAGTACATGACCACTGGAAAAACCACAGCTTTGACTAAGTGAAAAGTGAAAGTGAAAGTTGCTCAGTCATGTCCGACTCTTTGGGATCCCATGGAGTATATAGTTCATGGAGTTCTCCAGGCCAAAATACTGGAGTGGGTAGTCTTTCCCTTCTCCAGGGGATCATCTCCACCCAGGGATCAAACCCAGGTCTCCCGCATTGCAGGCAGACTCTTTACCAGCTGAGCCAAAGGGAAGTCCAAGAATACTGGAGTGGGTAGCCTGTCCCTTCTCCAGCGGGTCTTCCCGACCCAGGAATCGAACTAGGGTGTCCTGTATTACAGGCAGATTCTTTACCAACTGAGATATCAGGGAAGTCCTAGCTTTGAATAAATGGACCTTTATCAGCAAAGTCACGTCTCTGCTTTTTAATAAGTTGTCTAGGTTTGTCATAGTTTTTCTTCCAAGAAGCATGCATCTTTTAATTTCATGGCTACAGTCTCTGTCAGCAGTGATTTTGAAGACCAAGAAAATAAAATCTGTCACTTTTCCCCCATCTGTTTGCCATGAGGAGAAGGGATCAGATGCCACGATCTTGTTTTTTTCAATGTTGAGTTTTAAGCCAGCTTTTTCACACTCTCCTTTCACTCTCATCAAGATGCTCTTCAGTTCCTCTTCACTTTCTGCCATTAGAGTAGTATCATTTGCATATCTGAGATTGTTGATATTTCTCCCTGCCATCTTGATTCCAGGTTGTGATTTATCCAGCCTGGCATTTTGCATGATGACAGGCTCAGTAATATGTGCCATGATCTTGGGAGGACGCACAGAGGTTAAATAAACAGAACAACAATATACAGCCTTGTTGTACTCCTTTCCCAATTTTGAACCTGTCCACTGTTCCATGTCTGGTTTTAACTGCTGTTTCTGAACCTGCATACAGGTTTCTCAGGAGACAGGTAAGGTAGTCTGGTATTCCCATCTCTTTAAGTATTTTCCACAGCTTATTGTGATCCACACAGTCAAACCACTCCAGTATTCTTGCCTGGAGAACCTTGGACAGAGGAGCCTGGTGGGCTTCAGTCCATGGGGTTGCAAAGAGTCAGGCATGATGGAGCAACCCTGAACAACACAGTCAAAAGCCTTAGCACAGGCAATGAAGCAGAAGCAAATGTTTTTTCTGGAATTCTCTTGCTTTCCCTATGATCCAACAAATGTTGGCAATTAGCTCTCTGGTTCCTCCGCCTTTTTTAAACCCAGCTTGTACATCTGGAAGTTTTCAGTTCACATACTGCTAAAGACTAGCTTGAAGGATTTTGAGCATTATCTTGCTAGCATGAGCTCAAGTGTATGGTAGTTTGAGCATTCTTTGGCATTGCCCTTCTTTGGGATTGGAATCAGATTGATTACATTCTTTGCATTTGAAGATGGAAAAACTATAAATCACAGGAAATCTGTAGTCAGCAATAGATCATAGGAAAGTTGAGAAATTCAATGGAGAAAAAATGCTACCTCATATAAGAAAAACTATAATACCAGAAGGGAACCACCTGAGGGGAACTTTAGCCAGAGTTTGTTTTGTACTGGAAATACTCCCAGTTCTATAAATTCACATTTAAATTCTGGAGAATCCTCAAATCACCTAATTTTGTAACTTTGTCTTTTTAAAGCAGTGGAACACATTTTTCAGAGACAGAATTAAGAGCAAGAAAAAAGACTGGAGCCGCTTGGGCAAGGAGACGGGTACAGGACATCTGATATGCCCATTCTCCTTCCTCCGTGTCCCCTTGGGAAATTATAAAGTTCAGCAGAACTCATTTAAAAAACTTCAACTTTATCCTACTTGCAGATGAACATCACTTTTGGTAACCTAACTTAAGATTTAATATCTTCCTAGTACTTTACTGATACCTCACACTCGGTATGCAACAAACTCTTATTGTTACCCTTCAACCTCTTCCCCAGACTCTCATTTACTTTCACAAATTACGCTTATAGGGCAGGGACCACATGCCTTCCTTCAGTTTCCATCTTTCTCCAAGGAAACCCAAGGTGACAGCCTTTTGCAGAAATAGTATTCTGCTGAATTCCCACCAGCCCTATGTCTCCACAGATGAGTCCTGCTCTGATTTTGTTCTCTTTAGTTTTCAACTGCCTTGGTAGAAGATAGAGACTTTTGAGTGTTCAAGCAATTTTCAATTTCAGTGAAGAAGAAAAAGTAGCCTGACATTTGGGCTTCCCCGTATGACTGAACTAGCTTTGTTTCATCCAGGGCTCAGCAAACCCTAAAGCTCAGACCCTGAGGTTTGCAACAAAAAAGAGATTTAAGAGAAAGACAGTGAAGAGAGAAGACAGAAGAACAAATTTCAAACCCACCACCTGCCTGGAAGGCAAAAGGCTGGAAGTGGGACAGGGTGGGGTATTTATGGGCAGGCAGAAGTATGGAGGCATGAGAAGTGTTTCTCCAGAGCATCTTTTGAAAAAACTTGAATAAGCTTTTTGGTCAACCTAATAGTTTGGATCTTTCTTCAGCTGGGGCTTTTATGCTGACAGACTCCATAACACGCACCATGATCTTGGTAGAACACATTGTTAAATCAAAATTTACTTTATTTGGGGTGGATTTCCCCAACTCCATCCAAAAGCACTTGTTAAACTGCTCAGTATAGGAGGCTCCCTAAGAGGAACTGCAGATCCATGCCTTCATGAGAGAACCTGAGATATATCCATTCTTACACTTCCTCTCTTATAAATCTTATTTCCTACTAGCATCTTTATCTTTTTACTTATTTCTTTTGGCTTAGTTGTTTTTCTCCAGTTAACTTTAAAATTCTCAATGGCAGGACCATGTCTTCTATTTACTCTGCTGCTGCTGCTAAGTCGCTTCAGTTGTGTCCGACTCTGTGCGACCCCATAGACAGCAGCCCACCAGGCTCCCCCGTCCTTGGGATTCTCCAGGCAAGAATACTGGAGTGGGTTGCCATTTCCTTCTCCAATGCATGAAAGTGAAAAGTGAAAGTGAAGTCACTCAGTCGTGCCTGACTCTTAGCGACCCCATGGACTGCAGCCCACCAGGCTCCTCCATCCATGGGATTTTCCTAGAGCTGAACAAATTGTAGAGGTAAAAAATTACAAAAATGCATCACCTGATAATCCTGTCCACTAGTAGTTAATAAAATGCGTGCCAAGATTATGCTGTCTGTATCTCTTCAGTATTCTCTGCAGACTGTTAGCTATTTCTCCAATAGATGGACAAAAGGGGATAGGTGAAAATGTGAGAGCTAATATTTACTGTGAACCTACTCTGTGCCATATATATCAGATGCTTTGTGTGTTTTATTTCATCATATCTTCCAACAATTCTGAAATGTCAGAATTGTAATCTTCACTTCAATTGTAATCTCACTTCACAGATGAGAATTGGCATTGGAATCCAATCTTTTTAGAATTCAATGATCTTAGCATTATCTCCAACTTAGGATGCCTCCTGTGGTCTCATAAAAAAAGGACCCATAAATCCTTTTTTCTTTGCATTTTGAGAGAATAAAACTTGATTCTAAATACGCTGTGGCTAAAAAATGTTTTTACTGGAGTTGAACATGAAGCCAGAGAAGATCTGACTGAAAGTATGTGTTCCTCAATCTGTATTAACAAAATCAAGTTCTTAAGGAGTGTTGAGAGAGATTATGTGAAGAATGATTCTGTGGACAAATAAGATGGGGTACGTTGGATTAAACAACATTAAACTGACTTCTTAGGGGCGGTCCTAAGATGGCGGAGGAATAGGACGGGGAGACCACTTTCTCCCCAACAAATTCATCAAAAGAACATTTGAACACTGAGTAAATTCCACAAAACAACTTCTGAATGCTGGCAGAGAACAACAGGTACCCAGAAAAGCAGCCTATTGTCTTTAAAAAGAGGTAGGAAAAAATATAAAAGACAAAAAGAGAGACAAAAGAGGTAGGGATGGAGCTCCGTCCTGGGAAGGGAGTCTTAAAAAAAGAGAGAAGTTTCCAAACACCAGGAAACACTCTCACTGCCGAGTCTGTGGCGAGCCTTCGAACCACAGAGGGCAACATAACCAGGAGGAAAAATAAATAAATAATCAAAACCCACAGATTACGTGCCCAGTGGTAACTCCCCCAGCGGAGAAGCAGCACAGGCGCCTGCATCCACAACTAGCAAGCAGGGGCTGGGCAGGGAGGTGCGGGCTGCATTGCTTAAGAGTAAGGACTGGGCCTGAATGCCCTGAGGGCAATCTGAGGGAACTAACTTGGGCTAGCAAACCAGACTGTGGGATAGCTACCACGCGAAAAGCCTTAACCTAAGACACCACCAGAACAAAGGACTGAACAGAACTAGCCGGCTGCAGACCATCCCCCTCCAGTGACAGGCAGCCAGAGCCAGAACGGGGCAATCGCAGCCCCAGAGAGACATTATCTACCAAACTGCAAGCAGGCTTCTTTGTTAACTGAGACTTCTTGGGATTCTGGATGGTCAACATCCGCCTGAGAAGGTGTGCTGGTTGTACACCCAGAAAACCGAGCGGCACGGACAGGGGAGGTGATAAGACGCAGTGACCGCGCTCACCAAACACCTGGTCACCTGAGCTGCTTGGACCTGGGAAGGGCACAAAACGCAGGCCCAACCAAGTCTGCGCCTCTGAGGACTACCCGAGTGCCTGAACGTGAGCGGCTTAGACCTGGGAAGTGCATACAACTCAGGGCTGGCCTCAGACAGTTCTCTGCCGGGAACTATGTATAGGAAGGGGCCTACAGATCTTGAGAAATATAAGCCTGATCAAGGAACTATCCGAAAATGAACTGACCCTACACTGCCCACAACAACACCAGAGAAAGTCCTAGATATTTTTACTATCATTTTTTATTTTTTTATTAAAAAAATTTTAAGTCCTCTATTACTCCTTTAATTTTCACTTTTATAACCTACTATTACTTTGAAAAAAAAAAAAAAGAGAGAGACCACATTTTTTAAAGCAAACTACATATATATATATATTATCATTTTTGTGACTTTTTTTCTTTAATATTGTATTTTTGAAAATCCAACCTCTACTCTAGATTTTTAATCTTTGCTTTTTGGTATTTGTTATCAATTTTGTACCTTTAAGAACCCAATCTTCAGTACTCATTTTTACTTCGGAGCAAGATTACTGGCTTGACTGCTCTCTCCCACTTTGGACTCTACTTTTTCTCCATCAGGTCGCCTCTATCTCCTCCCTCCCCTTTCTCTTCTCTATCCAACTCTGTGAATCTTTTGTGTGTTCTGTACGGTGGAGAACACTTAGGGAACTGATTACTGGCTGGATCTGTCTCGCTCGCTCCTTTTGATTCCCACCTTTATCCTCCTGGCCACCTCTGTCTCCTTTCTCCCTCTTCTCGTCTCTGTATACCTCCATGAAAATCTCTGAACGGTCCAGACTGTGGAGCACACATAAGGAACTGATTACTGGCTAGCTTGCTCTCTCCTCTTTTGATTCCACCTCATCTCATTTGGGTCACCTCTAACTTCCTCCTCCCTCTTATCTTCTCCATATAACTCTGTGAACCTCTCTGGGTGTCCCTCACTGTGGAGAAACTTTTCATCTTTCACCTAGATGTTTTATCAATGGTGCTGTATAGGTAGAGAAGTCTTGAGGCTACTGTAAAAATGAGACTGAAAACCAGAAGCAGGAGGCTTAAGTCCAAATCCTGAGAACATCAGAGAACTCCTGACTCCAGGGAACATTAATCGACAGGAGCTCATCAAACACCTCCATACCAACACAGAAACCAAGCACCACCCAAGGGCCAACAAGTTCCAGAGCAAGACATACCATGAAAATTTTCCAGCAACACAGGAACACACCTCTGAGCTTCACTATACAGGCTGCCCAAAGTCACTCCAAACCCACTGACATCTCAAAACTCATTACTGGACACTTCATTGCACTCCAGAGAGAAGAAATCCAGCTCCATCCACCAGAACACCAGCACAAGCTTCCCTAACCAGGAAACCTTGACAAGCCACTCATACAACCCCACCCACAGCGAGGAAACTCCACAATAAAGAGAACTCCACAAACTGCCAGAATACAGAAAGGCCACCCTAAACACAGCAATATAAACAAGATGAAGAGACAGAGGAATACCCAGTAGGTAAAGGAACAGGACAAATGCCCACCAAACCAAACAAAAGAGGAAGAGATAGGGAATCTACCTGATAAAGAATTCCAAATAATTATAGTGAAAATGATCCAAAATTTTGAAAACAAAATGGAATCATAGATAAATAGCCTGGAGACACGGATTGAGAAGATGCAAGAAAGGTTTAACAAGGACCTAGAAGAAATAAAAAAGAGTCAATATATAATGAATAATGCAATGAATGAGACCAGAAACACTCTGGAGGAACAAATAGTAGAATAACCAAGGCAGAAGATAGGATTAGTGAGGTAGAAGATAGAATGGTAGAAATAAATGAATCATAGAGGAAAAAAAGAAAAATGAATTAAAAGAAATGAGGGCAATCTCAGAGACCTCTGGGACAATGTTAAATGCCCCAACATTCGAATTATAGGAGTACCAGAAGAAGAAGACAGAAAGAAAGACCATGAGAAAATACTTGAGGAGATAATAGTTGAAACCTTCCCTAAAATGGGGAAGGAAATAATCACCCAAGTCCAAGAAACCCAGAGAGTCCCAAACAGGATAAACCCAAGGTGAAACACCCCAAGACACATATTAATCAAATTAACAAAGATCAAACACAAAGAACAAATATTAAAAGCAGCAAGGGAAAAACAATAAACAACACACAAGGGGATTCCCATAAGGATAATAGCTCTTTCAAGAGAAACTCTTCAGGCCAGGAGGGAATGTCAGGACATACTTAAAGTAATGAAAGAAAATAACCTACAGCCCAGATTACTGTACCAGCAAGGATCTCATTCAAATATGAAGGAGAAATCAAAAGCTTTACAGATAAGCAAAAGCCGAGAGAATTCAGCACCACCAAACCAGCTCTCCAACAACTGCTAAAGGATCTTCTCTAGACAGGAAACACAAAAAGGGTATATAAACTAGAACCCAAACAATAAAGTAAATGGCAATGGGATCATACTTATCAATAATTACCTTAAACGTAAATGAGTTGAATGCCGCAACCAAAAGACAACGACTGGCTGAATGGATACAGAAACAAGACTCCTATATATGTTGTCTACAAGAGACCCACCTCAAAACAAGGGACACATACAGACTGAAAGTGAAGGGCTGGAAAAAGATATTCCATGAAAATAGAGACCAAGAGAAAACAGGAGTAGCAATACTCATATCAGATAAAATAGACTTTAAAACAAAGGCTGTGAAAAGAGTCAAAGAAGGATACTACATAATGATTAAAAGGATCAATCCAAGAAGACAATATAACAATTATAAATATATATGTGCCCAACATAGGAGCACCACAATATGTAAGACAAATGCTAACAAGTATGAAAGGGGAAATTAACAATAACACAATAATAGTGGGAGACTTTAATATCCCACTCACACCTATAGATGGATATCAACAGAAAATTAACAAGAAAACACAAACTTTAAAAGATGCAATAGACCAGTTAGACCTAATTGATATCTGTAGGACATTTCACCCCAAAACAATGAATTTCACCTTTTTCTCAAGTGCACATGGAACCTTCTCCAGGATAGATCACATCCTGGGCCATAAATCTAGCCTTGGTAAATTCAAAAAAATTGAAATCATTCCAAGCATCTTTTGTGACCACAATGCAGTAAGATTAGATCTCAATTAGAGGAGAAAAACTATTAAAAATTCCAACATATGGAGGCTGAACAACATGCTGCTGAATAACCAACAAATCACAGAAGAAATCAAAAAAGAAATCAAAATATGCATAGAAATGAATGAAAATGAAAACACAACAACCCAAAACCCGTGGGACACTGTAAAAGCAGTGCTAAGGGGAAGGTTCAAAGCAATATAGGCATACCTCAAGAAACAAGAAAAAAGTCAAATAAATAACCTAACTCTACACCTAAAGCAACTAGGAAAGGAAGAAATGAAGAACCCCAGGGTTCCTTCTTTCTGGAAGGAAAGAAATCTTTAAAAATTAGGGCAGAAATAAATGCAAAAGAAACAAAAGAGACCATAGCAAAAATCAACAAAGCCAAAAGCTGGTTCTTTGAGAGGATAAATAAAATTGACAAACCATTAGCCAGACTCATCAAGAAACAAAGGGAGAAAAATCAAATCAATAAAATTAGAAATGAAAGGGAGAGATCACAACAGACAACACAGAAATACAAAGGATCATAAGAGACTACTATCAGCAATTATACGCCAATAAAAGGGACAACTTGGAAGATATGGACAAATTCTTAGAAAAGTACAACTTTCCAAAACTAAACCAGGAAGAAATAGAAAATCTTAACAGACCCATCACAAGCACAGAAATTGAAACTGTAATCAGAAATCTTCCAGCAAACAAAAGCCCACATCCAGACGGCTTCACAGCTGAATTCTACCAAAAATTTCGAGAAGAGCTAACACCTATCCTACTCAAAGTCTTCCAGAAAATTGCAGAGGAAGGGAAACTTCCAAACTCATTCTATGAGGCCACCATCACCCTAATACCAAAACCTGACAAAGATGCCACACACACACACAAAAAAGAAAACTACAGGCCAATATCAGTGATGAACATAGATGCAAAAATCCTTAACAAAATTCTAGCAATCAGAATCCAACAACACATTAAAAAGATCATACATCATGACCAAGTGGGCTTTATCCCAGGGATGCAAGGATTCTTCAATATCTGCAAATCAATCAATATAATACACCACATTAACAAATTGAAAAATAAAAGCCATATGATTATCTCAATAGTTGCAGAGAAAGCCTTTGACAAAATTCAACATCCATTTATGATAAAAAACTCTCCAGAAACCAGGAATAGAAGGAACATACCTCAACACCATAAAAGCTATATATGACAAACCCATAGCAAACATTATCCTCAGTGGTGAAAAATTGAAAGCTTTTCCCCTAAAGTCAGGAACAAGACAAAGGTGCCCACTTTCACCATTACTATTTAACATAGTTTTGGAAGTTTTGACCACAGCAATCAGAGCATAAAAAGAAATAAAAGGAATCCAAAATGGAAAAGAAGAAGTAAAACTCTCACTGTTTGCAGATGACACGATCCTCTACATAGAAAACCCTAAAGACTCCACCAGAAAATTACTAGAGCTAATCAATGAATATAGTAAAGTTGCAGGATATAAAATCATCACACAGAAATCCCTTGCATTCCTATACACTAATAAGGAGAAAACAGAAAGAAAAATTAAGGAAACAATTCCATTCACCATTGCAATGAAAAGAATAAAATACTTAGGAATATATCTACCTGAAGAAACTAAAGACCTATATATAGAAAACTATAGACACTGGTGAAAGAAGTCAAAGAGGACATTAATAGATGGAGAAATATACCATATTCATGGATCAGAAAAATCAATATAGTGAAAATGAGTATACTACCCAAAGCAATCTATAGATTCAATGCAATCCTTATCAAGCTCCCAACGGTATTTTCACAGAGCTAGAACAAATAACTTCACAATTTGTATGGAAATACAAAAAACCTCCAATAGCCAAAGAAAATCTTGAGAAAGAAAAATGGAACTGGAAGAATCAACCTGCCTGACTTCAGGCTCTACTACAAAGCCACAGTCATCAAGACAGTATGGGACTGGCACAAAGACAGAAATATAGATCAATGGAACAAAATAGAAAGCCCAGAGATAAATCCACACACCTATGGACACCTTATCTTCGACAAAGGAGGCAAGAATATACAATGGAGAAAAGACAATCTCTTTAACAAGTGGTGCTGGGAAAACTGGTCAACCACTTGTAAAAGAATGAAACTAGAACACTTTCTAACACCATACACAAAAATAAACTCAAAATGGATTAAAGATCTAAACGTAAGACGAGAAACTACAAAACTCCTAGAGGAGAACATAGGCAAAACACTCTCGAACATAAATCACAGCAGGATCCTCTATGACCCACCTCCCAGAATATTGGAAATAAAAGCAAAAATAAACAAATTTGCACAGGATCATGTCATCTGCAAATCTGGGACCTAATTAAAATTAAAAGCTTCTGCACAACAAAGGAAACTATAAGCAAGGTGAAAAGACAGCCTTCAGACTGGGAGAAAATAATAGCTAATGAAGCAACTGACAAAAAATTAATCTCAAAAATATACAAGCAACTTCTGCAGCTCAATTCCAGAAAAATAAATGACCCAATCAAAAAATGGGCCAAAGAACTAAACAGATATTTCTCCAAAGAAGACATACAGATGGCTAACAAACACATGAAAAGATGTTCAACATCACTCATTATCAGAGAAATGCAAATCAAAACCACAATGAAGTACCATTCACGCCAGTCAGAATGGCTGCGATCCAAAAGTCTACAAGCAATAAATGCTGGAGAGGGTGTGGAGAAAAGGGAACCCTCTTACACTGTTGGTGGGAATGCAAACTAGTACAGCCACTATGGAGAACAGTGTGGAGATTCCTTAAAAAACTGGAAATAGAACTGCCTTATGACCCAGCAATCCCCCTGCTGGGCATACACACCGAGGAAACCAGAATTGAGACACGTGTACCCCAATGTTCATCGCAGCACTGTTTATAATAGCCAGGACATGGAAGCAACCTAGATGTCCATTAGCAGATGAATGGATAAGAAAGCTGTGGTACATATATACAATGGAGTATTACTCAGCCATTAAAAAGAATACATCTGAATCACTTCTAATGAGGTGGATGAAACTGGAGCCTATTATACAGAGTGAAGTAAGCCAGAAAGAAAAACACCAATACAGTATACTAACGCATATATATGGAATTTAGAAAGATGGTAACAATAACCCTGTATGCAAGACAGCAAAAGACACAGATATATAGAACAGTCTTTTGGACTCTGTGGGAGAGGGCAAGGGTGGGATGATTTGGGAGAATGGCATTGAAACATGTATATCATATCAGAAACGAATCACCAGTCCAGGATAGATGCATGATACAGGATGCTCGGTGCTGGTGCACTGGATTGACCCAGAGGGATGGTACAGGGAGGGAGGAGGGAGAGGGGTTCAGGATGGGGAACAGGTGTATACCAGGTGGTAGATTCATGTTGATGTATGGCAAAACCAATACAATATTGTAAAGTAATTCAGTTCAGTTCAGTTCAGTCGCTCAGTCGTGTCCGACTTTTTGCGACCCCATGAATCACAGCACACCAGGCCTCCCTGTCCATCATCAACTCCTGGAGTTCACTCAGACTCACATCCATCGAGTCAGTGATGCCATCCAGCCATCTCATCCTCTGTCGTCCCCTTCTCCTCCTGCCCCCAATCCCTCTCAGCATCAGAGTCTTTTCCAATGAGTCAACTCTTCACATGAGGTGGCCAAAGTACTGGAGTTTCAGCTTTAGCATCATTTTAGCCTCCAATTAAAATAAATAAATTTATAATTAAAAAAATAAACCGACTTCTTGGAGCTTTTGATTAATTCATTCTACAAATATTTATAGATTATCTGGCAGTGCATTATTTGTTAGAATACAGACACCAATCCTGCTCTTATGAAACTTATAGTCCAGTAGGGGAGACATATGTCTACAAGGAATACACTTACTTAAAATTCTTGCCTGTCCAAGAAACTGAAATTTGGTCAATGTGTCCAGAGCACAGAGAAGGAAAGGGAGAGCACAGAGTCTGCAGAGGCGGGAAGTCATTCCATCAGACTAGGCTTTATACTTGATGGAGAGAGTTTGGCTTTTGTTCTATTTGAAACAGAGAAGCTTCTGAAGGGTTTTAAGCAGCTACCCAATGTAAAGTCTATTTTAATAGAACCATCGTGCTACTTTGTGTCAACAAGAGTAAATAAAATAAAGCTCTGTTAGGACAGGTTTCATTTGGTTTGTTCACTATTACAATCAAGTGCCTGGGTCAGTGCCTGGTGCATACAGGATGCTGCACAAACCTTTCTTGAATGAGTAAGTATCAGTAATTTGGGAGAAAGCCAGAGTGAAATTCAGAAAACCAGTTAGACAGATACCGCCAAAGTCAAGGTGAGAGGTTATAGAAACTTAGATCAAGTTTACATGGAGAAAGAAGGAAAAAAGTCAACAAAATTAAGGACTTGTTTGCTGCTAAGTCACTTCAGTCATGTTCGACTCTGTGCGATCCCACAGACAGCAGCCCACCAGGCTCTGCGGTCCCTGGGATTCTCCAGGCAAGAACACTGGAGTAGGTTGCCATTTCCTTCTCCAATGCATGAAAGTGAAAAGTGAAAGTGAAGTCGCTTAGTCGCGGCCGACTCTTCACGACCCCATGGACTGCAGCCTACCAGGCTCCTCCATCCATGGGATTTTTCAGGCAAGAGTACTTGTTTAGGGAGAGTAATATTATGTCTTCCTGGTGGATATGCTGCTGTAGTTAAACATGAAGAAAGAACCAAGGATAATTGAATCACTGTGTGGCTAATAACTGATAGTTTGATTATTCGGTAATTGTCTCTCAGCTTGAAGGTCGCCCTTCTACACTCTGCCATGTGGGGCTGAGACTGAACAAAGCACTTTTCTATTTTCCCAACTGTTCCATCAAATTCTGCCAATAGCAAGTGTGACAGAAAGACTGAAAGGCAGAAAGAAAGAGAAGGGCCTGGGTCTTTCTGTAGGTTTTCTGCTCCCATAAGTCATTGCAGCCTCCACCTTCTTGACCTCAGCAGAAGCTCTTCCTGCCCATGGCAGAGGCTAAGCCAGGTGGCAGCTTTTGAATACTCACAGAACCAGCCTCATCGCCCTCCCATTGGAGTCACCACACCAGCTGGCACTCCTTTCTCTGGTGTCTGATCTTTAACTCTAATTTAATGAACTCTTTATGGTAAAAACTTCTTGTTTAATAGACATTGTGTGTCAAGCTTCTACCATTTTATAAACCCTTTGAGCAAAATATTATTCCTAATAAAGGAACTAACAAGGAACAGTTGTAACCATGGCCTTGCCTTTTCTAGATCAAAGAGCTCGACTCCTAATACAGTGTACTGCAAAGTCTTCAGATGATTCATGGCTCAGCCAAACCCAGAAGGAAGGTGATAAATGGCAGAATCCAAGAACAGAACAACATCATGAAAATTTAGAAAGACTGATCCAGAGGAAGGAAGAACTGATGTTATGCCTTGAGTTTGAGGAAAAGGGTCTATTTCAAATTTCAAAATGATTCTCTTCTCAAAGGCCTCCTCAACTTCTGTCTTGTGACTTTTAACTCAAGGGGTCGGGGGAGTCTACAGGTGGCTAATAAGAGACCAATCCCATTCTTTTTATCTTGATGAGCAAAAGGCATTTCAAAATGAATACCACAAAGTTTTTGTTGCATCTGTGTGGTCAAAACCCTGGGTAGGGCAGGCTAGCTTTAGGCATTGGTAATAACTCCCAAACCTCAGTGGTTAACACATAAAAATGTATCTCTTGATGACACACAATTTGCTGTAGATCAAACACTTCCTCAGGCTGCTGTACCCATGTGATGACTCAGCGATCTTGTGTCTCCACTTTTTGAAACCTAGGCTCCACACAGAAAGGTAAGAGGCTCCAGACAAGCACGGGGAGGATTTATTGCTTGAGCCTGGAGGAGACACAGGTCCTCTGAAAGTTAAACTCCCTAAGAAGATTCTTAGATGGTGATTAAAATGCATAGGATTAACAAAATATGAAAAAAAGCTTTCCCAGAAAGACCTCACCAGAAGTCCTCCCCTTATATTTCATTATCCATAAATGGGTTGTCTGGCTACTTCTAATTCACCTGAGTCCAGGGACTTGAGAATTTGTGATGAGCTCATGCTGTCACTGAAAGTCACTCAGTCGTGTCCAACTCTTTGTGACCCCATGGACTGTATAGTCCATGGAATTCTCCAGGCTAGAATACTGGAGTGGGTAGCATTTCCCTTCTCCAGGGGATCTTCCCAACCCAGAGATCGAACCCAGGTCTCCCGCATTGCAGGTGGGATTCTTTACCAGATGAACCACAAGGGAAGCCCAAAATACTGAAGTGGGAAGCCTAGCCCTTCTCCAGCGGATCTCCCCTACCCAGGAATCGAACCGGGGTCTCCTGCATTGCAGGTGGATTCTTTACCAACTGAGCTATGAGGAAAGCCCCTAACAAAATATAAATGCTGCCAATAAAAACCCACACAGGGTTAGGGTCGAGTCTAAGAGGTGAATGCTGTCACTTAACAATCTTCCTAAAAGGTAGGAAAAGAGATTTTTCTGTTTGAAAGGGAAGATCTGGGATGCACAGCAGAGCACATCTGTATTGAGTGGGATGAGTAGTAACATAAAAAATAAAATCAGAGAGACAGAATATTACGTATTTTTTGCAACTTGGAACAAAAATCAGACAGCAGTCACTTAACTGAATATATGTGTATTTAGGAAGAGGTAAGTGGTCCAAGCTGGTATCACATTCCATGCTACCAGGGCCTCAAGATACTTTTATCTTTTGTTTCTCTATATGGAGCATGTATCCTCATGGTCATGAAATAGTCACTCTCCCTGCGGGCATTCCATTCCTAATTAATGTAGGAAGAAAATGGCTAAGGATGAAAGACACATGCATGCTGAATTTGTCCTTTTCTAAAATGATGGGGGGAAAAAGCTTTCCCAGAAAGACTGCACTAGAAGTCTTCCCCTTATATTTCATTATCCACAAATGGGTTGTCTGGCTACTCCTAATTCACATGAGTCCAGGGAGTTGAGAATTTGTGATGAGCTCATGCTGTCACTGATAGCGTCAGATTTCTGCTCATAAGAAAGAAGAGCCCATTGATAACAGCACTGGATAGCCAACCAGCATTGTATGTCACGGGCAGGGAGACACCAGATCATGGAGGACGTTGGCATCCACAGAAAGGAGTTTTGATTTTTTTACTCTGAATGCAAAGGGTAACCACTGATGGATTTGAAGAACAGTGCACGATTTAGTTTACACAGGCAGTTGGAGAAAAAGAGAGGGAGAGGGGAGGCTATCAAAAAGGCCTAAGGTCTTAGGTAACAAGGAACACTAGATGGCTCAGGTGAGCGGCTCAACAGTGCACATGGGGTTTATGATGAGTCTCTGAACTTGAACATGTGACTGCCACCTTGGGCAGATATAACTCATTGTGCTTAGAATCTTCCTCCTGTGGGGAGAGAAAGGATCCTAATAGGTAAACAGGGTATCAATTTGATCAGTCCCTTTAACAGAAACCTGAGGTCCTGGAGCTGGAAGCTAGCCTAAGTCATCATGCCCCGCTTTCTTCCAGGCAGATAAGGAATCATTATCTTCATTTTATAGATGAGAGAGTTGAAGCTGTGAGCGACCATTGTTGTTCTTGTTTAACTCCTTAAGTCGTGTCTGACCCTTTTGCGACCCCATGGACAATAGCTACAATGGGGTTGCAAAGAGTCGGACACAACTGAGCAACTGAAATGAACTGAGCTGGACCATAGACAACCAAGTTCCTCTGTCTGTGAGATTTCCCAGGCAAGAATACTGGAGTGAGTTGCCATTTCTTTCTCCAGGGCAATCTTCCCGACTCAAAGGTCAACGCGTATCTCCTGTATCGGCAGCCGGAATTCTTTGCCACTAAGCCACCAACAGAAGCCCAATAGTGGCCACACCACCTCTTTAACTTATGATTAAAGGCAATTCCAATGGTGGGGGCGGTATGTGAGTTCAATCCCTGGTTGGGGAACTAAGATCCCACACGCCACAGGGCACTTGAGCCCGTTCCACACCTAGAGAAAAGCCTGTGAGCCGCAACGAAGGTCTCCTCTGCCACGACTAAGACGAATATTTTTTAAAAAACCAATTACTTGAGTTTGTTTCTGAACCTGAGGTTTGTGACAATTTGCTGGGTATCACATTTGTTCCCTCCCTCTACTTTTCTCCTTATTTCCTTTCTCCTTTATTTTCTCCTCAGTTTACTACACTCAAGATTTTCAGATTTCCCATTCAGTACCTTTTTATGGATTAAACCCTGACTGAAAATATTTATAAACAGCAAAGAGGAGAAAACTCCCTGGTAACCTTGTAAATATAAAAAAGAAAAAGTTCCTGGAAGTTTTTCCAGTTGAAAATAAACAAACATAGGCCATCTGGCACCACCAAGTGGCAATTCTTGAAATTGCATGGGTAAAAGTAAAACATTTTTTGCTTCCTGCCCACCTGAGACCCTGCTCTGTGTGTTAGTTGTTCAGTCTGTGTCTGACTCTTTGCAACTTCATGGACTGTAGTCCACCAGGCTCCACTGCCCATGGAATTGTCCAGGAAAGAATACTGGAGTGGGTAGCCATTCCTTTCTCCAGTGGATCTTCCTGACCCAGGGATGACACACTGGTCTCCTGCACTGCAGACAGACTCTACTGTCTGGGCCACCAGGGAAGCCCAAGACCCTGCTAGGATAACAGATAATAGCTTGACTGCATACATCTTGGAGTGATGATACTTCATTAGTCTCCCCGAGCCCTGGGATTGTCTCATGTAGATTTGGAGGAGAGGAAATAGTCTTTGTAAGATGGAGGAAAGGATCATTGCTTTAGATTTTTTCTTTGACTTGATATATTCTTATTTCCATACATGCTGAATCCCAGAGAGCTTCTTTGATTTATCAAAGGTCCCATATCTGGTAAGCAGGAACATTAGGATTTGATCACTCCTTCCTGGCTCTTTATCCTGTGATCTAATAACTAAGGTGCCATAAATGATTGTTAAACATAGACAACATTGGCCAGAAAGAATCATGCACTTTGGATCATAAAATCAGTCCTGACAATAGGTTAGGGATAAAGATTGGAACTTCTCTGATTCCTATATCATTCACTGGCATTCTTTAATAATTAGTAACCTCTACATGATAGGAACTCTTCAAAATGTATTTTGAATAAATGGATGAATGAGTCTCCTTTCTTTTCCATTTACTGTAGCTGGAGAGCAAGCAAACCATGTTCCGCTATTCTGCAGATGATCATGTCCCAGAATATTATTTAACTCTGTTTCCACTGGGCTTGTCTCACGGGTGTTTCCTTGACATAGGAGAACAACTGTGGAAATACCATGATTATAATGTTTGATTCAAGCAATCAGTCAAAAGCTTTCAATATCAGTCTAGTTCCTCAAACTGCCAGGTTGTTGGATGTCAATGGATGTTGCAGAAAAAATAAGCCTGAACAGTTCTGTAAGTATGGGGATGGCCGTCAGAATCCTGTCATTATCTCAGTAGCTTAACTTTTGAGAAAGCCTTTTCAATAACTGGCAGGAGATTCAGTAATGGGACCTTAGCTGTGAAAATTTAATACTCAGTCTCAATTCTGGCCTAATCCTAACATGGCCCACCAATAAGTCTTATATGATTGCATCATCTTTTCTTTTAACCTCAGAGCCTTGATCTTTCTTCAAAGAAAATTCTGCTGACTTATCTTTCTCCTATGCCTATGTGTCTGTTTAGAGTTCTCCACTTTCATTTTATCAGAAAACAGGGTAGCATAGTAGAAATAGGTGACATTTAGAACCAAAGAGTTCTGTATCTGAATCCTGGTGTTGGGACCTTATGGATTTGTAGCTTTGGGCAAAAACCTCAATCTATCTGACTTCAACAACAAATTCAGTTCAGATCAGTTTAGTCGCTCAGTCGTATCCGACTCTTTGTGACCCAATGGACTGTAGCATACCAGGCTTCCCTGTCCATCACCAACTCCCAGAGCCTGCTCAAACTCATGTCCACCGAGTCAGTGATGCCATCCAACCATCTCTTCCTCTGTCATCCCCTTCTCCTCCTGCCTTCAATCTTTCCCAGAATCAGGGTCTTTTCCAATGAGCCAGCTCTTCATATCAGGTGGCCAAAGTATTGGAGCTTCAGCTTCAACAACAGTCCTTCCAATGAACACCCAGGACTGATCTCCTTTAGGGTGGACTGGTTGGATCTCCTTGCAGTCCAAGGGACTCTCAAGAGTCTTCTCCAACACCACAGTTCAAAAGCATCAATTCTTTGGTGCTCAGCTTTCTTCGCAGTCCAACTCTCACATCCATACATGACTACTGGAAAAACCATCGCTTTGACTAGATGGACCTTTGTCAGCAAAGTAATGTAAAACAAATTAGTGGTATTCATACACTGAAAGAAAAAAACCAACAAATTAGGAGTACTCATACACTGAAAGATTAAAGATGCATAAAGTATCAAGCACAACATCCGATGTATACATACATACATACATTATGTACCAAATTACACGGGTGCAATTTAATCATTATTACCATGTTATCATTAAGGTAGTTTCCATCAGAAAGAGTTATCTACAAATCTACTTTTTTGAAATTGGCCTGGGTACATCAGGTCATTAGAGTAAGTATGTCTCTTCTCCATGTGGAGATATTTTAGGTCAGGTAAAAGATCAAGAGAGGGTATTTTCCCCTCAGGACTATCATGTAACAGGGGAACTAATTAGCTTCTATTTGTGATCTCTTGGGTCACTTTTCCATGTTTTGCACAGTTGTAATTCTTCCACAGTCTGGAAGCTTAAACTATATTAACAGGGAAAATCTGCATGGATGTGTGACAATATAAAAACTATCAACTGTACTTGTAGTATCTGTCTGCTGGAGAATGTACATTTAGTTCAAGTACGTATGCATTCAGTAGCACTTTCATTGAATTAGTTCAAGTTAACTAAACTCATAATTAATCATGACAGCATTTTTATGTTTTTGTAAATCAGTCATATGCTTACCATTAGGAATGTATTGACTCAGTCTAAGTCAGTGCTGAGTACATGAGTTCTCAGATCTTTCGTGGCAATACCAAGGTCTTTTATGGGTCCACAGTCCCTGGAAGGGCCTCTCCAATTTGGTCTAAACCTCACATTTTACAGTCAAAGCTACTCTGAATTAGAGGTGTGAAATGGCTTACCCCTGGTCATATGGTTGGTCCATATCAGAACCAGAATTTGGGCCCACATATCTAAAGCCTTTATAATACACTGATTCTGCCATACTAAAGTTTCCCAACTTCAATCTCTCTTACAAACACCTTCAAAATTCTTCCCATATCTATCACTATAAATATTATTCACTTAATATTTTTGTTCTAATCAAATTTAAGATTGCTCACTCATTAAAACCCAGACTTGTCCTAAGAAATATCCATAAAAATCACTGGCTTTAAAATGCCAGATTCCTCCCCCAAAGACTCATTTAATATGTAAGTATTAACATTTCTTTGTAAAAATGTGTTCATGTACCATCTTGCATCATCTCAGAAGCCACCTGTGGTACACTGACCACCCAGTACATAACTAGCCCAAATACATCACCGCCTCCTTGGAGTAGAAACTTCTGTGTTTCTCTTTCTTTTTAGTGCTTTTCTTTTCCCTCTTGCACATTTCAGTGAGCACTCTGGATAATTTTGTAAAGATAGAGCTTTAAACTCTTGTGAATTGAGGCATATGTCTTCATGCCCCAGAAACGTAATCTAAGATACATCTGAAATAACACCTGTCTCTAATGTGAATACACACCACATGTCTAGGTTCTGCTCCTTCTAACATATTTGCTATTTATTCTTCCTGTTTTTAGAGATTCTGAAGGAAGGATTCCAGTCGGCTACAGTAAATAGAGCATGAAAATCCGGTCTGGCTTGAATTTTATCCTAGACATTAACCCTATCTCAGCTTTTGCAGGCTATTCCTACTGGTTGTGAAAGATAGAAAGAGTTAGTTGCTCCATTGTGTCCAACTCTTTGCAATATCATGGACTACAGCCCGCCAGGCTCCTCTGTCCATGGAATTCTCCAGGCAAGAATACTGGAGTGGGTTACCATTTCCTCCTCCAGGGGATCTTCCCCACCCAGGGACGGAACCAGGTCTCCTGCATTGTAGGCACATTCTTTACCTTCTGAGCCACCAGAGGAGGTGTGGCCAATAATTAAACTTTATTTCCCCTGCTAAGGCAATGGCACCCCACTCCAGTACTCTTGCCTGGAGAATCCCATGGATGGAGGAGCCTGGTAGGTTGCAGTCCATGGGGTCGCTGAGTCAGACAGGACTGAGTGACTTCACTTTCACTTTTCATTTTCATGCATTGGAGAAGGAAATGGCAACCCACTCCAGTGTTCTTGCCTGGAGAATCCCAGGGACGGGGGAGCTGGATGGGCTGCCATCTATGGGGTTCGCACAGAGTCAGACTAGACTGAGCGACTTAGCAGTAGCAGCAGCAAGAACACCTTAACCTACCCTTTATTTCCCCTACTAAGAACAACTTAACCTTAATGAGAGGATACATACATATCATGTTTCAGTCTTAAATGTAGTTCTACACATAAGCATTCACTGGATACATTTCTCTCTGTATTGCCATCCCAAGGGCTGTATATATTCAGCATGGGAGAGCAGATTGGTGATGTGCAGGCACTTGTACTCTGACTGTCTGGATTTAGGTAAAGACTCATCTACTTCTCATCAAATTAATTCCTGAATCCATGTGAGTCTCAGTTTCATCATCTGTAAGATGAGGATGATGAAAGCACCTACTTCATAAGGTTGTTATGAGGGACAGATAAGATTTGATGAATAAAACTCTTAGCCCATTGCCTGACATTTACTAGGAGCTTGGCAAATTTAGACTTTATTGTAACAGCAAGGCTGGTAATTTAGGTTTTTGGGGAATTTGGGAATTTAGGGTTTTATGACCTATGCTTTAATGTAAGTGGGATGCTTGGGAGATACCATTTTAATGAAATGACTGGTGATTTTCCATTAAAAAGGGGAAAACGTTAGGTTACTGCTTAGTGACTCCTTCTTATACCTCAATTCTTAAGTCTCTTAGGAAATTACTCCCATCACAACAAAGAAATAACACTACTGCCATTTCCTCATGGGATTAATACCATTGTTGGGCTGGTCAAATACTAGGAAAGTGGTCAGCATCCTTCTATGAAAAGGCCATTTTTACTTTTAGCAGGTCTTAGGGGTGAGAAACATGCCAAAAAGAAAGCACATAACTTCACCAGACACTAAGCCATTCAGCGAAGCAAATGCTTTGTGTCAGAAAAAAAAAAAATCATAGCTTTTGCACATATTTCTTTATCAAAGCCAAGACCATTTAAAATATAAACTGGCTGAATTACTGGAACATTTATATTTATTTCCCTTATTTGACAAGGCTTACTTGCTATTGTTCTTTTAAATCCTAATTCATGTTGTCCTGACTTCGAAGCTATGTTTCCACCATTTAAAAGAGACCAACAATGAAACAATGTACACATTGGATGAAGAGACAAATCCAAGAGTTATAACTCAGAACTGGTCTAATTCAGTGGGAAAAAAAGAAAAAGAGAAGTGGGGAGCCTCATCCACAGAGGAGACACCAGATTTATAAAGTCATAAAGCAAGGTTACTTCATACAGCTCTCAAGCCTGCTTCAAATGAATATTTCAAATTCTGACTCTTACTGGAATTATAGCTAAAAGAACTAAAATCTGATAACGCAGTATTCCCTTCTCCATCCTCAGCATTCCCCAAAATAAACTTTTTATAAGATGGTTTATAGAAAATAATGTTGAATTGATGGTCAGGTCACCTGGGTTCTAGTCCTAACTCTACTACAACTGTAGACGCCTTGATCTAGTTTCTTTGGGGGGCTTATGTCCCTCATCTGTAAAACAGAAAGTATTATCACTAACATCCTATAACTACATCACTCAGAATGACAATGAGGTAGCAACTGAGGAAATATTTTAATCTGAGCAAGTCATTTGACTACACTAGGGGGAAAAAAAAGAAGGCAAAACAGTTTCCCAAAGAAAGCTTTTTCTTTTAACATTTCCATGTAGAAAAAAAAAATCCACATTAAAAAATGTTTTAAACTCTGATTCTCAAAAAAAAAAAGACATATACACTATCAAATGTAAGACAGAAAGCTACTGGGAAGCTGCTATATAACACAAGGAGCTCAGCTCCGTGCTTTGTGATGACCTAGAGGGGTGGGATGAGGGTAAGGACAAGAGGGAGATGGATGAGGGAGGGGAGATGTGTGTGTGTGTGTGTGTGTGTGTGTGTGTATGTAGAGGGAGGGGAGATGTGTGTGTGTGTGTGTAGAGGGAGGGGATGTGCGTGTGTGTGTGTGTGTGTGTAGAGGGAGGGGAGGTGTGTGTGTTTGTGTGTGTGTATATGTAGAGGGAGGGGAGATGTGTGTGTGTGTGTGTAGAGGGAGGGAACGTGTGTGTGTGTGTGTGTGTGTATGTAGAGGGAGGGGAGGTGTGTGTGTGGGTGTGTGTGTGTAGAGGGAGGGGAGGTGTGCGTATGTGCATGTGTGTGTACTGTGTGTGTATTGTGTATGTGTGTGTATTGTGTGTATGTGTGTGTGTATATACTTATGGCTGATTTGCATTGTTGTATGGCAGAAACCAACACAAGATTGTAAAGCAATTATCCTCCAATTAAAAATAAGAAAAAAGAAAAAAAATCACACAATTTAAACGTTTTGTTCAAAACTCAAAATTTTGATTTACTACCCTCTAGTGGAGACTTTGGAGAAGGCAATGGCACCCCACTCCAGTACTCTTGCCTGGAGAATCCCATGGATGGAGGAGCCTGGTGGGCTGCAGTCCATGGGGTCGCTAAGAGTCGGACTCGACTGAGCGACTTCACTTTCACTTTTCACTCTCATGCATTGGAGAAGAAATGGCAACCCACTGCAGTGGTCTTGCCTGGAGAATCCCAGGGACGGGGGAGCCTGGTGGGCTGCCGTCTATGGGGTCACACAGAGTTGGACACGACTGAAGCGACACAGCAGCAGCAGCAGCAGAGATTGGAGAGACTTCCCTGGTGGCTAAGATGGTAAAGCATCTGTCTACAATGCGGGAGACCCGGGTTTGATCCCTGGGTCGGGAAGATCCACTGGAGAAGGAAATGGCAATCCACTCCAGTACTATTGCCCGGAAAATCCCATGGACAGAGGAGCCTGGTAGGCTACAGACCATGGGGTCGCAAAGAGTCAGACACGACTGAGCGACGTTCCTGTTTCTGTATAGTCGAGACTAAGAGCCAATGTTGTTAATTCCCTTTGAAAGTACATATCTTCGTTCATAGGACAGGAGTAAGGGGTGCTTTGTTAACACTGTAATCATACACAGTCCTCTTCAAAGTATAATCCAAAGACCTGGGTCTTCAGATAAATCCAGCTTCCCAGAATCCACTCAAGAGCAACTCAACCAAGCTCTTTGAGGGTGGGGTCCAGGGATTGGCATGATTAACAGAGAACTCAGTTCATTCCTAAACTCACTGGAACTTGAAAACCAATGTTCTACCTCCCTGAGAGGCATGGAATGGATGCGGGCATTATCATAAATCTAGTATATAGTTGGGAAGCGAATCTCTAAACCTTGAGGAGAGATTCAAATTAAAATTCTCTTTTCTTCCTCTCAAATAAGAGGAAAGTAAGTATCATCAGTTCCCTGTCAATTCCAAGGTAAGGATCATGTTCTTTTGACCCCCACACAAGGCCTTACATGGTCCAGACCCTACATCCTCAGCCATGTAGGCCCTGGTGATTCTGTTACTCTTTGCCTCTGCCCCCATATTAATACCACTGCCACCATTAAATTCCACCTAGAACTCTTTTAAATCCTAAATAGTGTCTAGGAAATTGATTCTGAATTTTTAAACATGCTATTCACTCTACACGAAATATACCTTCCTCCAACTTAAATTTGATTGGAAATATACCATTTTTCGTTATCACCAATGAAACTGAAAAGGACAGTGTTGCATGAAATTGAGATCAATGGCAGGAGCATCACGAGTTGTTCTGTGAACTGCATTTACTCTATCCCTTCTCCATATGCCATTTTTTCCAAGCGTTTGCTGTGTAGAGACAGTCCACAGTAATGTTGGCCAATGGCAGTGATTATTCCACTTCCCAATCATAAGGCTGACCTCAAGCCCCTTCTTCTTGACCTAAGTTCAGAAATATTTGGGAACTACAGATCAAAATGTCAACTTTATTTCTGACAAAAGCTTGGTTGGAGACAGTAGCGAGATCTCTGGATACCACTGGAGGGAAGATTTAGGACTACAGAACCAAGAACTTCTGCCTTGCATGTTTCAGGGTCAAAATAACAGAAGGTGGAAAAAAAGAATTCATATTCTGATGTAGCAGTCTTTCAGTAGTTTGGCATGCCCCAATTCATAAAATGAACAAAACCTGTCTCTAAGAAGGGTCTGCTCTATAGAAAGTCTGGAGCTGTCCCTCTGTGGAACTGTTAAATAAGAAAAGTCGATCTTCTAAGCTCTGAAATGTATTTTTCAATATCTATGCAAATGGAGACTTGCCTATAGTCAGAGTTCCTGTTAACAGAGCGCATTATGTTCTGTTCTGGGTCAGTTGGTCTGTGCTGATGGCTTGTTTCTCATAAAAGATGCTGTTTTTACAGGAGAGAGTAAAATCCGGTAGTTAAAATTTCAATTATTAATAGGATAATAAAAAGCTATTTCCTTTTTTAACGAAGTTTTTATTGATGTGATTGTAGGTTCACATGTAATTGTAACAAATAACATAGAACAATCCTTATACAATTTGCCTTACTGTTTTTCCAGTTTAGTTTCTCTCTCATGCAGATTGGGTGAGTCCTACTGCGTCCTCAAGTTCACCACTTTTATCCTGTGTCATCTCCACTCTTCTCTTGAGCCCATCCAGTGAATGATTCATTGGTGCTGTTGTATCCTCGAGTTCTATCACCTCCATTTAAAAAATAATCTTATTTCCCTGCTGAAACTTTCTATTTTTCCATTTATTACAAGAGACTTTGTAATTGATTGCTAAATCATTTTTATGACGACTGCTCTAAAATTCTGGTCAGATAATTCCAATTCTGATTTATTTCCATGGATGTTGCCATCTGTTGGTTGTCTTCTCTGATTCAAGTTGTGATTTTCCTGGTTCTTGGGACAATGGAAACAGTGAGAAACTTTATTTTGGGGGGCTCCAAAATCACTGCAGATGGTGACTGCAGCCATGAAATTAAAAGATGCTTGCTCCTTGGAAGAAAAGTTATGACCAACATAGACAGCATACTAAAAAGCAGAGACATTACCAACAAAGGTCTGTCTAGTCAAAGCTATGGTTTTTCCAGTAGTCATATATGGATGTGAGAGTTGGACTATCAAGAAAGCTGTGTGCCAAAGAATTGATGCTTTTGAACTGTGGTCTTGGAGAAGACTCTTAAGAGTCACTTGGACTGCAAGGAGATCCAACCAATCAATCCTAAAGGACATCAGTCATGAATATTCATTGGAAGGACTGATGCTAAAGATGAAACTTCAATACTTTGGCCACCTGATGTGAAGAACTGACTCACTGGAAAAGACCCTGATGCTGGGAAAGATTGAAGGCAGGAGGAGAAGGGGATGACAGAGAATGAGATGGTTGGATAGTATCCCTGACTCAATGGACAGGAGTTTGAGTAAACTCCAGGAACTGGTGATGGATGGGGAAATCTGGCATGCGGCAATCCACGGAGTTGCAGAGTCGGACACGACTGAGCAACTGAACTGAACTGAACTGGGATGACATGATTTCAAGCTGTAATGTGGACATTTTGTCTACTACGTTAGAACTCTGGGTCCCATTGAAATCTTCCATTTTAACAGGCAGTCATCCACTTAGGTGTCATTTACAGGCCGTGGATTACTTTGTGGGTTGTGGGTCCAATGGCAGTTTAATTTCCAGAGCCTTCGTGGTGTTACTTTGGTCTGCTTGGTTTATGCTGATATTGTCAGCAGCACTCGTTCGTTTTCCACCCGAGGAAAGAAAAGCCCTACCTGAGCTGCATTCTCTTGTCAGATCAGGGATTAGGATACAATGGGACTGGGTCATCTGCCTCTTTCAGGGGACACCCTGCAATTATTCTGTTCTTTAAGTCCTGAGAAAACCATCTCACCTTCCTCTTACAAGCGTGTGCTATTCCCAGGGTTTATGTTTCTGTGGAGTCGGTGGGGGGAGCAAGGAGAAACTCTTCTACACCATCTTGCCCTAACTCGAAGTCACTCTATTTCATTTTAAGAAGGAAAAAAGCTCCATTTAAAAAAATAATTCCTTTTTTTTTTTCTGTGAGTCAGTTTCAATCTGCCACAGAGAAGAGGCAACGTTATTTAGCATTGCTGGTTTTGACCCTTTTCCTCCTCAGCAGTTCCTTCTTTTCCATTCTCCATCTCCTCTAACCTGTCTCCCCACCATTATTCCTTCCATCTGTCAAGGTATAAGTTTGAAGTGATTTTTCAACAGGAGAAACCAGTGGTAACAAATATAAGCATGCGCGTGCACACACACACACACACACACACACACACACACACACAAAACCTCTGTGTTAGGTTAAATACAA
The DNA here is from genome assembly GCF_014754425.2 of Oryx dammah. Classification (NCBI taxonomy): domain Eukaryota; kingdom Metazoa; phylum Chordata; class Mammalia; order Artiodactyla; family Bovidae; genus Oryx; species Oryx dammah. The sequence continues at coordinate 22,238,137 of NW_024070193.1, forward strand.
AGGCAGCTATAAAACAGGGAGTTTTAGGTACCAGTGGACTTGTAGTACTATTAAATGAATTCTGTGATTTCCAATAAGAAGAGATCTGACATTTATTCACTTAATTTTAGTGGCTGACGAGCTTATATGTTTCAACATTTTTAGAGGTTATTTGGATTTAATAGGGATCAAAGTGAAACAAAACAGACCCCTAAAGGCATAATTTCAGAGAGCAAAGGAGTGAGGATGTTATTTCACAACAGTGAGTTTTCAAAGGTGGTAGAGGATAATTCAGTATATTTGTATCTTGGAGGAAGTTATGGTATGTTTAAAGACTGGATTCTAAAATTATCACTGCTTTGTTATGTTTTTAATCATAATATTTAATTTAGTTTGAACTTTCAAAAAGTTTAAGTCTTTCAGAGTTTAGATGTTTAGGTGTGATCAAAACCAAGATTGAGAGACACTGTTCTAGAGAATCAAGGGAAACAGACTATCTTCCTATGGGACTGACCAAATTAGGCTGTAGAGTGTGGGCTCCTGTCCGTTGAGTGTAAGCTGTGATATGTGTTTTCCAGCTCTCTATAGATGCGGACTCAACATCCGTCCTTGTGGACACTGTCATCTAATACTCCAGCACCTTTCCTTCAAATCCACCTTCTCTACCCTGTAATAGGTGTTACGCAGGTGTCTTACCATTGTTAAGCAATGGTTTAACACTTAAAAGATTTATAGAAAAATATTATGACAGGGACTTAGCTCCTTAAAAACCTCATTTCTTTCTTTCTATCCCTATTGGGCTAAGGAGACTCAGTTTAATTAGGCTGGAGTCATATGTACATATGTTGTTGTTGCTCTTCAGTTGCTAAGTCATGTCCGAATCTTTGTAACCCATGGACTGCAGCACATCAGGCTTTCTTGTCCTTCACTATCTCCCAGAGTTTGCTCAAACTCGTGTCCATCGAGTCGGTGATGCCATCCAACCATCTCACCCTCTGTCATCCCCTTCTCCTCCTGCCCTCAATCTTTCCCAGCATCAGGGTCTTTTCCAGTGAGCCAGCTCTTCACATCAGGTGGCCAAAATATTGGAGCTTCAGCTTCAGCATCAGTTCTTACAATGAATTTCCTTTAGGGTCGACAGGGTTGATTTCCTTTAGGATTGACTGGTTTGATCTCCTTGCAGTCCAAGGGATGCTCAGTCTTCTCCACCACCAAAGTTGGAAACCATCAGTTCTTCAGTGCTCAGTCTTCTTTACGGTCCAACTCTCACATCCGTATATGGTTACTGGAAAAACCATAGCTCTGACTATAGAGACCTATGTGAGATAGGGCAGGTGTTTATTTATTCCATTATATCTTACTGCTTCACTGCTCATGAGTTTTTTTAAAACTATTTTTTTAAAAATATAGAAAGGATTAAGGCCATATCTTGCAAAGCAATCAATACTGGCAAGAGAAGAATTTATTTATTTAACAGGATACAAACGTGCAATCTTATTCTAAAAACTTATTTATATTTTTCACTTTTTTGTATTAGAAGCATACACCCCACTTTAACAGGGCACTCACCTCCCTAGTCTACACTCTAGGAGAAAAACAAATGATTTCCCTCATCACACAAAAAATGTTAAAGGGAGTTTTTCCTGCACTCACTGAAAGAGAAACAGTTTTTCCTATGGTTTATGATTTGTGCTCTGGATGTCCCCTGAAGTCTAGAAGGAAATAAAAGAAGAGATAGTTTTTGTGTGGAGGGATAAACGAGATGTGGAGGTGGTTCTGGAGGTGGAGAAATTAAGTGAGGTGATTGATAAATTCAAGTGACCTCACCATATGGCACTTGTTCTAGAAGGCACTGTCGCATAACCCAGGATATGTCCAGTGAGTGAATCAAGAGGAGGATAGTTGTAAAGGAAACATGCTAAAAGTTCCATGACCCACAGTGTCTTGGAGGCATTACTCATAATGCAAGCCACGCAGCCTTTTCCAGTTGGGACTCTAGTTTGCACCAGATGGAAACCTTGTTCGCGTCCTACCAGTACATCACCAGCTAATTTTCCCTCAGTGGTAGCATTCCCCTATGCCATGAGACTTTATACTGTCCCCATCCGATGATACCCATGCATCTCTAGACAATGCCATGGACTTCTGAAAGATGAATTTCTAAAGCAGGACAGGGATGAGTATGGACCCTATTTAGCCCATGTATGGTTCAGTGTGAAGATGTTAAAACATCTAGGTTTTCTATAGGCTGTAAGGTGGTACTGATTATGAGGTTTCACCATCACTCTTACAGGGCACAGATAGAAACAGTGGTAGTGTCGAAGGTTGCTTGTGTCTTAGCAGGGCTGGGGCTGGGACAGGAAACAAGATTGGCAAACCCAGGAGGGAAAGAGCCCAGATCTGGACTTAATGTTGACTCTGAGCACCTGACCTTGCCCGAGAGCTATTTCCTGATCTCCAAGGTAAGAAATTTCTGATATTGTTCAGTTGTGAGGAAGACCTGTACTTCAGGGATGCCTGGACTCATACCAACCTCAAAGTCAGTCTAACATGATGTCTGCCATTTGGGGTAACTCTATTTCCCTTGCCAGTGATCGTTTTGAGAAGGAGCCTACAACACATTTCTAGCTAATTAGAGATGAAGGTTACACCACAAGGATTTCTAGAATTTCTTCCTTTCTTTTAAAAAGAAAGATCTTTGGAAGAAATAAGTTCCCTTCTTCTGTTTCCTCCATCTTGATATATATTTAGGTTCGACATGCTGGAGACTGTTGCTGTCATCTCATGATCATGCGGAGAAAGCAAGAGATATAAGAAGAATTTAAACTGGAACAATAATTCTCCAAGCCACGCTTCAGCAATACATGAACCATGAACTTCCAGATGTTCAAGCTGGTTTTAGAAAAGGCAAAGGAACCAGAGATCAAATTGCCAACATCTGCTGGATCATGGAAAAAGCAAGTGAGTTCCAGTAAAACATCTATTTCTGCTTTACTGATTATGCCAAAGCCTTTGACTGTGTGGATCACAATAAACTGGGGAAATTCTGAAAGAGATGGGAATACCAGACCACCTGACCTGCCTCTTGAGAAATCTGTATGCAGATCAGGAAGCAACAGTTAGAACTGGACATGGAACAACAGACTGGTTCCAAATAGGAAAAGGAGTACGTCAAGGCTGTACATTGTCACCCTGCTTATTTAACTTCTATGCAGAGTACATCATGAGAAACGCTGGGCTGAAAGAAGCACAAGCTGGAATCAAGATTGCCGGGAGAAATATCAATAACCTCAGATATGTAGATGACACCACCCTTATGGCAGAAAGTGAAGAGGAACTCAAAAGCCTCTTGATGAAAGTGAAAGTGGAGAGTGAAAAAGTTAGCTTAAAGCTCAACATTCAAAAAACGAAGATCATGGCATCTGGTCCCATCACTTCATGGGAAATAGATGTGGAAACAGTCTCAGACTTTATTTTGGGGGGCTCCAAAATCACTGCAGATGGTGACTGCAGCCATGAAATTAAAAGACACTTACTCCTTGGAAGGAAAGTTATGACCAACCTAGATAGCATATTGAAAAGCAGACACATTACTTTGCCGACTAAGGTCCATCTAGTCAAGGCTATGGTTTTTCCAGTGGTCATTTTTGGATGTGAGAGTTGGACTGTGAAGAAGGCTGAGCACCGAAGAATTGATGCTTTTGAACTGTGGTGTTGGAGAAGACTCTTGAGAGTCCCTTGGATTGCAAGGAGATCCAACCAGTCCATTCTGAAGGAGATCAACCCTGGGATTTCTTTGGAAGGAATGATGCTAAAGCTGAAACTCCAGTACTTTGGCCACCTCATGCGAAGAGTTGACTCATTGGGAAAGACTCTGATGCTGGGAGGGATTCAGGGCAGGAGGAGAAGGGGATGACAGAGGATGAGATGGCTGGATGGCATCACTGACTCGATGGATGTGAGTCTGAGTGAACTCTGGGAGTTGGTGATGGACAGGGAGGCCCGGCGTGCTGCGATTCATGGGGTTGCAAAGAGTCAGACACGACTGAGCGACTGAACTGAACTGAACTGAATAATGAAGTCAAGCCACTGAGTTCACCCACTCTGAAATGGCCCCATGTTTAGTTCTAATATTGATAAGAAAATAAGTCTTTCTTAGTGTTTAAGCCAATTTTAGTTGAATTTTCTGTTACCTCCAGCCAAAAGCATACCAAATGAATTCATTATTGATGAAAAAATAAATCCTTTGCATCCTTTCATGAACTCCTTATGGATTTATGATCAGCTAAGGGTAGCAGGATCTTCTTTCTGGTATTAGACTATCTCTCCACCCTGTTCCAGGTGGTTCTGAGACTGCATAGGCAACATTCTATGAAAGAATCTTTCTGTAATCACCAAGCACTTCTTCTTTCACTGCAGATAATACAGGGAATAAAACTGAGGAAAGGACTCTCCACTCCCAATTAGATTCTGAATTCATAAAATATTATATGAGAAAGTAAAAGGTGCATACATACAAATTAAAAACCAGAAGACAGAAATACTCACTTTCAGAAATGCAAAGCAAACACAAAATCAAAGAAGTGATAAGGGGCTTAAGTGAAAATGTGTTAGGGTCTTATGAGAAGCAGGTACAGGCTCTAGTAGCTGCATTTGGGTGTTTGGATGCTTGTGCATAGAAGGTAGTATAGGGCACAGACACTTGTCACACATGAAACTAGGGTTTCGATATCTGCAACAAGTCAGCATTCACAGGGACGGGCAAACGCCATCCCTGCCAGGTGGGGGAAGGAGCGAGGAAGCTTGCCTTATATGCAGGATTGAGTTTAGAAGAAAATAACCCAGGAAATTCAAACCCATTATCACATGAGTGAGCAGGTCCGAATTCATATCATCAGTGTGGAGCAGAAGTTCCTAAACGAGAAATTAACAAAAAAAATTGGACCTAGAATAACTGAAATCCATGAATTCTCAGAAGAGGCAAAGCCAGACTAACCCAGTTAGGAGAATTCCACAGTTCAGGAAACCCAGGATGCTGGGGAATTAAGCCTCCACTAAAGATGAGCACCCAGATGAAGATTCCATGGAAGGAAGTAAATCACTGGGATGGAGAATAAGATTGTGCAACATAAAGAAAAAATTGTACATTAAGAACAAGAAATAATGGATCCGTCTAAAATAAGTTTTAAATAATTATTTTGTAAATGTTTACATAGGTAAAGTGAAAACAGAGATAAAGCAAGCACAAAACAGTATAAAAAAACAGATGTGCAAAATGAGAAAGGTTACAATGGAAATCTTTAAATGATCATCATAAAATCATCACAATTTAAAAAAATCAATTAACTGGTTGAACAACAGTACAAATACATACAGAAAAATAATGTATATATTGAAACACAGATCTAAGGAACTGACCTAGAGTGTGGAAGAAAAAAACAAGAGAAGTTGAGGCATGTAAAACAGGAAGATGGAGTCTAATATATGTTTGACAGAGGTTCTAGGATACAATAAAGTGAATGTGGGAGACCTAAAGTTGTAAGAGAAAATAGCTGAGATTTTTCAGAATTGAAAAAAAAAATCACCTAAGGCATCCTAAGCCTTAAGGAGCATCCCAAGATCCATTTAGGACAAACAAAAACAAATTCATGTCTAAAAGAATCACTGTAATAATTCTTCAGAAAATCAGAGACAAGCAAAATTCTTACAAGCTTCCAGAGACTAAAAGACATATTCCTACAAAGGAATGACTATTCGATTGACAAAAGACTTTCAGTCAACAGTAAGAGCTAATATTTTTGAGTGGTTGAGGTGGGCTGGGCAGTATTTTAAGTATCTTTCATTTAATGTTCATAACAATCTGATGGGGAAAAAATACCCTTACTATCCCCACTGCACAGATGAATACAGAACAATGAATTAAAGACAGTGGAATAATATATTCAGAGTGGTGAGGTATAAACAATTCAATCTGTAATTCTGTCTCCTACTACACCTTCTTCAGGAGAGGAGCTTGAAGGTTGTTTCTTTCCTGACATACATTTAATAATCCATAAACATTTGAAAGTTGAACAATGATACAAAAAATGTGTTAACTATAACCATCCCAGAAGTGTCATACTGGGATAAGTTCGTCAGAGTTATATATATGGGTATTGTGTGTGTGCAGGGGCAAGGCAGCAACTGGTGGTGAAGATATATTTTTAAACAAATCTTTGCTTTTTCACTGCCCGACCAGATTGGTTTAAAGAAGTTATGCATTAAAATATTTGGATTAAAGTAGAACAGTGTGTCCCCTCCAAATATCCTAGAGCACAAAAGATGGTTTTCTATATCAGTAAAAAGAGAGCCCTTTAAGTATTTGAAACCAAAGGAATCGAGTACAAAGGACTGCTTACTCAGATAACAGAATAGCTAGGGAACTGATGAGTACTATGAAGCAACTCTGCATTTAGCAAAAGCAAGAGAGCTATTATCAGCCTAGGGCTGGAGTGAGAAAAGTAGGAGGTTGGCTGTATCAGAGCTCAGGGTCCCTGGTGGGCCTTTCTGATGAGAACTGAGACCATGGAAGGAGTGAACATCTTCCAGGAACTGGAGCCACACAGGTATTGCAGCCATCACTGGGGTTGCCACCTGAAACAGAGCAGAGGGGTAGGTATTTTGATTTTTTCCCTTCTGGTTCTCCTTGCTTCCACATAGAGCCTTCCATTAGCTAAATCCATCTAAAAGCTGAAAGCAAGACAGCCTGGGAAATGTAGTATCCTCCAACACACAACCAAGGAGAGAAGGGCAGAGAATGAATAGATCTGAGAACAAAAGTCAAGGGATGGATTCAGCTCACCCAAGCTGATGAATTCAGGTTAAGCTGCTGCAACGACTTTCAGCATAAGGGGAGATATACGTGTCAGAGGCCTCTTTGGTGTCTACAGTATTCTCTCACTCTCCCATCTGCCTGAGTTCCACTACTTTAGCTGGCTCGTCAATGTTGGCTTGAAAATGGCATGTGCATTTTGTGTGTGAATGACTAAACAGACTCCTCTTTCGGGCAGAGGCATTGTTTCCTTCCAATCGGAGCCCTGTTCTACAAGCTAAAGGGAACTTCATTTAAGACCATCCATATGTTGAGCTTGGGGTAATGCATATATCCTCTCAAACCCACTATGCCTAAAAGCTAATAGTGGAATGTGAAAGTAGCTTTCCGGGTTGGAATGGCTTTTCTCATTTGTATTCTAAGTAACTCACTGAGGCAGACATCAAAACCTCCTCTTACTTCCATTTATTTTGCTCAAGAAAATTTGCAGTTCACATGACTGTTCTGCTTCAAAGAAATGAGAAATCATCAAAATACAAATTGCCTGAACTATCAAGGCAGGAGCTCAGAAAACCTAGCAGAAAAAAAGAGCAATTAGGGCACATTTGAAACAGAAATGAAAAGGGTTTTTGCCATGGCTGTCTTCAACTAATACCTCCAAAGCACAAATAGAAAGAATTTTGAGAATTACTTACTTCATGGAAATTTCATCCTTTCTGAAATTTCATTTTTGAATAAGTGAACCAGAAAAGATGTCAACGTTAAAAGGCTGTTTTCATTTGGAGCTGATGAATAGAAACTATAACATGATTTTTCTGGAATCAGGTTTAAGCAATAACTAGTAGTCATCTTCATCTACCCTCAAAAGAAAAGCCTTTAAGTGAAGAATATGCAAGGAATCAAACAAAAAAATGTGATTTTTTAATTTAAAAGATATTGGCTATAATTTAAGCAAATTTTTTTTTCCTGTTGTTCATCTTTTGATTGAGGTGAATCGTTTAACGAAATATCACTATTATTTCTGGTGGGCGTTTTGAGTGCTAGAAAATAGGCTACTTTTGGTGGTGATATGGTTAATTGTTAACTAATCTATCCAAAACTGAGGTAGATTTTATAAACTGTCCCAATTTTTAAAAACTTTAGTGATATCATTAGGCAATTATTTTTACTTTTGAACTGCCTGTGTTTATAAATTCTCTATTCAATGTTCAATGTATAGAGTTATTATCACTTGATCACTTATGTAAGAAAGCTTTGTTTAGTGTGTGTCTCTGTGTGTGCCTGTGTGTACACTTCATAAAGAACATTAGCACCCTCTTCTGGATGACTTTTGAGGCTATAAAAACATTCCTACAATCTTTTTTCATTTCTTAACAATGAACAGCTTAAATATTCATTATATTTGCTCCTGCTTAAAGCACAACCTCTAAGTAATTTAATTATACTGTATATTTCAGAAACACTGATAAGTACTAGCGTCAAAAGACATTTCATCGCTAAACATTACTCACTAGGAATAAGTGTTGGCTTATGAAAAGGGAAAAAAAATGCTGCTTCTACATTTCTCAGAATGAGTATTTGCAATGATTTAAATATACAGACCTATGCAAGGAAGAAGGGAACCAAGGACGGACAAGGAGCGCAGACTTGTACATTCTTCTCCCAGCTGTCAGGGCTTGAAGAAAAATGGATGCCCTCCTATGCTTTAATACCAGCCCCTGACACAATTAAATTTTCTTTTATTCTACTGTATTTTTTAAAGACAATCAGACACTTTTAAATTAGACTTCCTGGAGTCCCCCAACTGCTCCTGAAAGATACTGTATGAGGCTGATGATAGAGATGTATCTGAACTTGTTTGACTCATTCACTCACCCATTCATGCTACAAATATTCTGTGAGCATCTCTCCTCATAGAAGGCACTCTTCCAGGCACTGGAGATGCACGGAACAGATTCAAGTGCCCGACCTCACAGAAATGACATTTCTAGGGAGGAAAGATGGTTACAATGCAGAAGTACATGCATAATATGTCTGATGATACATTCTATGCAGAAAAATGAGGCAGGCTGAAGGGGATCAGAAGTGTGGGAGTACAATGGCTGAGTATTTTACAAAGTGGCTGGAAAAATCCTCACTGATAATGTGACATTTGAGCAGAGACTTGAGGTCAGTGAAAGTTTAAACCTCACGGATATTTAGAGAAAGAGTATCCCAAGAGGAAGAAAGAGTACAGCAAGCCCTCTGAGGTTGGACCCTTCAGTTCAGTTCAGTTCAGTTCAGTCGCTCAGTCATGTCCGACTCTACAATGCCATGAATCACAGCACGCCAGGCCTCCCTGTCTATCACCAACTCCCAGAGTTCACTCAGACTCACGTCCATCGAGTCGGTGATGCCATCCAGCCATCTCATCCTCTGTCGTCCCCTTCTCCTCCTGCTCCCAATCCCTCCCAACATCAGGGTCTTTCCCAATGAGTCAACTCTGCGCATGACGTGGCCAAAGTATTGGAGTTTCAATTTAGCATCAGTCCTTTCAATGAAGACCCAGGACTCATCTCCTTCAGAATGGACTGGTTGGATCTCTTTGCAGTCCAAGGGACTCTCAAGAGTCTTCTCCAACACCACAGTTCAAAAGCATCAATTCTTCGGCACTCAGCCTTCTTCACAGTCCAACTCTCACATTCATACATGACCACTGGAAAAACCATAGCCTTGACTAGAAGGACCTTTGTTGGCAAAGTAATGTGTCTGCTTTTCAATATGCTATCTAGGTTGGTCATAACTTTCCTTCCAAGGAGTAAAGGTCTTTTAATTTCATGGCTGTAGTCACCATCTGCAGTGATTTTGGAGCCTCCAAAAATAAAGTCTGACACTGTTTCCACTGTTTCCCCATCTATTTCCCATGAAGTGATGGGACGAGATGCCATGATCTTCGTTTTCTGAATGCTGAGCTTTAAGCCAACTTTTTCACTCTCCTCTTTCACTTTCATCAAGAGGCTTTTTAGCTCCTCTTCACTTTCTGCCATAAGGGTGGGGTCCTGCATATTTGAGATTATTGATATTTCTCCCGGCAATCTTGATTCCAGCTTGTGCTTCCTCCTTTAATTCCCCTTAAATATTTCAAATGTGGTCTAGGGGCTCAGCACATCACAATAGTTAAGAGCCTGTATGACTTTGGCACTTGAAAACTGGGGTAAGTTCTGTACATTAGCCACTGACAAATGACTTGAAATCTCTGAGACTTTCTTATCTCACCTATAAAATGGGGATTTTATACAATTTCCTTCTTCCTAGTATTACTGTAAAGCTAAATGACAGTGCAGACAAAGATTAATACTATAATTGGCATTGTAGTGAGTTCAGTAAATGTTAGCTATGACAAGGGAAAAAATGCTTCTCAGGGACATTTGAGTTTTCCATAACACTTATGTATTAATATGGATCACAAATGTTGAACTGAAATTCTCTCCTATATATTAGTTCAGAATTATAACATGAGTAGAAAAAAATTGTTTCTGTGTGTTCCTGGACAAACTGTTTTCCTTTATGAACCTTACATTTTGCAAAATGAGGAAATTACATTAAATGGGTCACTTCAGTCTCAAGTCTTCAGATAGTATGAAAGCTAATATCCCTGTTTGAAAATCCCTAAAAATGAAATTTTATATTTACTTCTGATAAGGACAACGAGGGACTTGATGACCATCAGGCTTGCTTGAGGCTGAATTATGAAGCATGGAATTTGGTCATTAATGCCACTGGATGTAGAATGTAACAGTCAAGCCAAGATAATATCCCAGAAGGTTGTCAAATTTACACTTACAGAGTAATGATTTCCTGAAACTCTTGTCCTTTAAAGATATTTTCAAAGGGCTCCATCATCCGGTCTAAGTACAACATTTGGACTGTTTCTAGGCCCCTTCCTCCAGGTTAATTCTCTTTCCAAGTTTCCAAGTTCTTTTCATAAATTAGCCTAAATACGATTAGTTGATGGGTTACGGGACTCTGAGGGCAGAAGGAGAAGGTAGCAGAGGAAGGGGTCCATCTATAGCCATTTCCATGAGGAAAATGTGCTCAAAAAATGAGTTGAGGAGTCCATTCTATTCCTTACAAGGCATTTTTTTGCATGTTTGAAAAGCTAAAGGTCATACAGCACAGGCTTCCTTATTCATCCTTATAGTCTTTAGACGAGATTAAACAGAAGTAGTCAGAGCACTGAAGGTATACAGAGGCAGAGTAATGTATAGAGAGGCCTTGGCATTGTTAGCGATTCAGTAGCAGATCCAGCAAAATTTATTCTGAGAAATGCCATATCTTATAACAAAAATATCCTTCCTTTTCCTTTGCAGAACATATCAGACCTCTGAATCTGCTAATGCTGATTCTGCAACTTACTCAATGTTGACTTTGGGCAAGTTTTCCAACCTCTCGGAGTGTTAGGCTCTATTTATAAAAAGGGGGTAATGATAATGAGCTAGCAGCATTGCCTGGACATAGTATGGCTTCAGGACATGGTAACAACTATTATCAAGATAAAAGGGAAAGGTGGTGGTTTTACGGAGTTACTCAGATTGTAAGGTACTTTCTAGCTAGGAGACAGGATGCTGATTTTGTTAAAAAATAGGTTTAAGTATGAAGCTGAAAGGGCTTCCCTGGTGGCTCAGTGGTAAAGAACACACCTGCCAATGCAGGAGACTCAGGTTCGATCTCTGAGTCAAGAAGATTCCCTGGAGAAGGAAATGGCAACGCACTACAGCATTCTTGCCTGGGAAATCCCTTGGACAGAGGAACCTGATAGGCTATAGTCCATGGGGTTGCAAAAGAGTTGGACACGACTTGGCAACTAAACAACAACAAATAGAAAACCTAAGAAATAGAGGTGGGAAAGATCTGAAGACAAAGAAGTCAGATATTTTAGATGTTACATGATTAAGGTGTTGAAAAAATAATCACACAGTTGGCAATCGGTCCTCATTCAATGCTCCTAAAATTCTTACATATCTTAGCTTCTCTGTGGAATTCTTACTGGGAGCAAATCTACTGTAATGGAAATTGTCTGAGGCAGTGACAATATGGGACATATGAAATGGATGTTCTGCAGCGCTTGAATCGAGACCAAAATCCATTGTGCTAATTAGTTATTGGAATTTTGCATAATGACACATGCTCAAGGGCCACTCATCAGCTTTGTAAGCTGTTTCACATGACTCTATCATGTAACCATTGGATTAAATGCCATTTTGATGAGAACTAGCTCTGTGTTTGCAGAGTGGAGACATCATAACATTTTTGGAGCATAATTATTGCCTCTGTGTTGGTGACTCAGTTTTTCACCTTCAGACTTATTTTGCTCCTAACCCTCCCTGTGTAATAGTGACTCAGTTGAGGTCAAATGCAGAAAAGACTGGGAAGCAGTAGCTGCATTAAATTTTATACAATCTGTCTCCCAAAACAAACATCAAGCAATCAATGTATAACTCTTGAAAAAAAAATCCTACTTAAACACTTTAGGCTTATTTAACACCATCTTTTCATGTCCATAAACTGTAAGCACTTAAAGGGATGTAGACAATTATATTATATACATGATGGTTAAACAACAAGGTCCTGCTGTAAACCACAGGGGACTATATTCAATATCCCATGATAAACCACAGTCAAAAATAATATGAAAAGAATATAAATATGTAAAACTGAGTCACTTTGCTGTAAAGCAAAAATTAAATACACCATTGTAAATCAACTATACTTTGGTGTTTTGTTTTGTTTTTTCAAAAAATGAACAAATAGAAAAAATAAGCAATTGAAGGAACACAAGGTGCAAAAGGCTAGAACATGTATGAGAATATATTCAATCTCTTTTTTAATTAGAGACATGGAAAATCAGAAAATAAAGAGATAATACTTTCAGCTAACAGGTTGGGAAAAATTTAAATAGGTGATAAAAAACTAGTAGATGAAACAGGCACTTGTACTCAAGATTATGGTCTTGTAGCCTTTCTGGAGGGGAGATGTGGTGATGTCCATTAACGTTTACAACACACTTGCCCTTGCTTTTTTTTCCAGGGATTCGTGTTAGGATTTTTACTGTCAATATTATATTTGTACATAAATTTTCAAGCTATATGGGCAAGGATATTTATTGTAGGTTGTAGCTGTGACAAAATATTACTACCGATAAAGAGTTATAAATACACATATATGAGATAACATTTGGCAATATTATCTCTTTGGGGAGGGCTATTTGCTTGAATTTCTTTCCTCTTTGGTATACTGCATGCTTTGCTTCAGAAATCAAAGGGCAGAGTAGAATGCAAATGTCAAACAAGTAGAACACATTTGGCTTTTGAGTTTCAAAAAGTTTCAAGAGCCTTGACCCTGATATTTAGAAACTTCTACAGTAAATGAGAAAAACTTATCTGTCTCTCCATAAATAAAAACTTCCTGGTTTGGGAAAGTGAGGAAGTCAGAAGGGGAGCTTGTATATAAGTTTTTACATATTATATAAATAACTTATTATTTCTATAATAAAAAAGGTGGAAAGGAGCTTCCACAGAAGGATGAGTCTAGTGGTAGGAAGTAACAAAAGCCAGATTACTTTGCTGAGTCTTAGAGAAAAGAAAATCTGCTTCTTAGGTAAATGCTTAGAAAAGACCAAACCCTCCCCCATCCCCATCTCCCTTTTAAGGGTATCCTGACATAGTGCTCAAAGAGTAAGGATGGAATGGCTACCTGGTGCAACTAAAATTTGGGCCTGAGAGAGTCTGCAATATCTCCCCCAAACCACAGCATGGCACAAAAATCCCTTATGTGTGAGAGTGGCACAGATGTGTGTAGGAGATTCGAAGGATCTAATGGGACTGGGGTGGGACTCAGGGAAGATCATCAGAGATCTATATGGATCAGAGATGGAGGACCAGATGGGACAAACATACCTCAGCATCTGTCAGCATGGAAAGTCAACCACCAAAGACAAGACTCTGTAGCCACTTCTGTTCTACATAAGCCTCATAGAACTCCACTAAATGTCAGACTCAGAATCAGCAGAGATTAAGTTTGGACTACCCAGGGGAATAGAATCCTAAAATAAAATGAAGCGGAACTAAAGAAAAATAAAGATAACTGAATGTCTTCCTTGTTTGAGTTACTGGGATGAGAGAGTCTCTCACTTAATACACCATAAAGTATCTATTGAAAATAATGAGGCAAGTATATGCACTCTGATGTGAAAGATCTGCAAGATAAATTTTAAATTAAAAAAGGCAAAAGAAAGAAGGATTTGAGCAGTGTGCATTCCATTAGCATAAAAATATTATATGTTCTAAGTGTTCCCAGGATATTAGTAGAAATGATTAACTGTGATTTGCTCTAGAGACTAAAAGTCTTCATCTGATACTATTACACAAAGATTTCTTTTAAACCAAGAGCTTATATTATTTTATATTACATAGTTATCATTTGTAATAAAATTTCCTTTTTATCCTTATGCCATGTTTTGTGATCCATTACATTTAATTAGAACTCCATGTATGTAGCCTTTATTTCAACAATTTCCAAATATAGGATGAAAATATGTCTTCAATAACTTTTGAGTGTAGCTTAAAGCTGCCAAAGAGAAATTTTTTTTTCCAGTGATAAGGAATGTTACAATGTATCTTAAGGAAAATTACCCTCTCTCCATCATTTCTGTAAAAGTTGATATGCAAACTTTTCTCACCACAAAGCTACAGAAAACTTTCCTAAAAATGTGTCAATAACCAGAATAAGGGTGCATGATTCAAAGGGCTGGAAAAAGTCACACATTTTCATACACTCTAGCATGCAGTCAACCATGCAGGTCAAAGACCCTGAGAACAGCTCCAAAACTTACATATGTAGTTAAAGAATAGTTCCTTCAAAGTCATCCCACAGTTATTTTAAGCCACGCAAAACATTCAGTAAGTCATTTTTGGGGGCCACTGCTTTCAGAGTTTATGGCACATGTTATGAATATCCTAGACATTCAAATCATCACTCTTTAAGGATAAATTTAAATATAAATTTTAATAGCAGTCAAAGGTCATTTGGACTCAAATATGGTGAATAAGGTAGTCACTAGATTTAGTTAATAAACTTACAGTAAAAAAAAGAAGTGTGGTACCACTGCAAAAGAATATGATCGCTCTATAATCTCTGAAGAAAAAAAATGCCTAGTCCCTAAAGAAACTTGAATGTTTTAAAAACTACAGCATCCTTTGAACAACTGCATTGCCTTCCTACAGACTACTGTAAATTAATTTTGATGAACACATTTTAGCCTGTTAAAAACCAATTTAATGACTTACAGTAGCATTCTCTACAGTTATTTTACAACATGGAACTACAAGATTTTTAAAGCTCTATTTCTAAATACATTAGATCAGCATTGAAAGTAGTCATGAAACTAAATTTAGTGGTTATAAGCAATGTTAAAAATACAGAAGAGGAACTTCCTTGGTGGTCCAGGGGTTAAGACTCTAGGCTCCCAATGCAGGAGGCTTGGCTTCGATTCTTGGTCAGGGACCTAGATCCCACAGGCCACAACTAAAGATCCTGCATGCCACAGTTAAGCCAAACAAAAGAAATAGAAGAACAGCACCACTGTCTCAAATGCGGCTGGTGTAGATATGATTTTATCAAACTGTCTCTGTTATGTATTTTTAGACAAGCATTCATTATTCAGCAAAAACATATTCACCAAACACAATACACCTGTCAGCCATTTGGACCGCCAGCTAGTCCTCTCTCACCTAGATAATCTCTAAGGTTCTTTCAACCTTAACATTCTCTGGAATATTGAAGGGCAAGTTTAATCACCTTTTCTAAAATTCTGAGGTAATTTTTAGTGATTACTGTGTGTTCACCTGTGTATGTCAGTATCTCATTTAATCTTTGTTCCAATTAAAACTGCTGCATAACAAACCATTCTAAAACACAGTGGTTTAAAACCACAACAATCACTTACTCAACTGACCAGTTTTGAGCTCAGTCAGCAACCAGCAGAGAAGTTCCTTGGTGTGTCAGTTGGAGTAGCTTCACTGCGATTGGGGAATCCACCTTCAGGATGTGTCACTTCACGGCTGGCAAGCTGGTGCTGGCGGCCAGCTGGGAGCTCAGTCATGGCCAAGGGCAACAGGACACCACTCATTTTAATGAGTTTCCAGGGCTTCTTCTTGCCATGGTGGATGGGTTCCTAGAACAAGCATCCCAAGAGATAGTAAGTGGAGCTGCTAGTTTCTTAAGGCTCCAGAACCTGACATTGATGAAGTGACTCTTTACCAACTGAGCTATCAGGGAAGCTCAGTTGGTAAAGAATCCGCCAGCAATGTAGGAGACCCCGGTTCAATTCCTTGGTTGGGAAGATCTGATGGAGGAGGGATAGGCTACCCACTCCAGTATTCTTGGGCTTCCCTTGTGGCTCAGATGGTAAAGAATCCACCTGCAATGCATACCTGGGTTCAATCCCTGGGTTGGGAAGATCCCCTGGAAAAGGGAAAGGCTAACGACTCCAGTATCCTGGCCTGGAGAATTCACGGACTGTATAGTCCATGGGGTCGCAAAGAGTCAGACACAACTGAGCAACTTTCACTTACTGAAATAGGAAGAAATATTGACTTTAATCCTTGATGAGAGAAATATGTAAAAATTGGGGGGGCGGGGAATCATGTTTCAAACTGCCACATCTTCAAAGAACCACATAAGGTATATTTTCCAGTAATACATCCCAATATTATAGATAATGCAACAGACACAAAGAGTGATTTGTAATTTTCCCCAAAGTCACAGTTTTTACAGGTCACCTAAGACCTGCGCTCAGGTCTTTCAGTCTCTAAAGCCAGGATCCAGGTACTCCACTGTTCTGTCTTTTCCTGTGATTAGTGCATAAAAAACACTACATCCTTCATAATAATTTATAGCCAGGTACTCCACTGTTCTGTCTCTTCCTGTGATTAGTGCATAAAAAACATTACATCCTTCATAATAATTTATAGCCAGAACTTGTTGCTTGAGGGTAGAAGAGCCAGGAGTTCCGTGCATTGAGAAAAACATGGGTAGGGATTTGATCTAATAGTGAGTAGGTGAAAAGGTGAAGGAACTCAGTGATCTCTGGAAGAAATATGGGAAGAGAAGCAGACACAGCATCAAGACGATGCTTGAATTGAAGCAAAATAATAATAATACATTAAAAAGTCACTCTAAACTTTACAACCTTTTCGAAAAAATTATTCCAAATAGAGATACACATGTCCCTTAAGCATGCATTGAAATTCTTTGAGCCTTTAAGAGGAAAAGTGCTCTAAGTGAAAAGTAATTTTTATTATAAGCCAAAACAACCTATCAGCATATAGCAGGAGTAAGTGTGTTTTTCTCTTATGTTTCCAGAACTGAATACTAAACAGGGTCTAGTTTTTTTTTTTTTTTTCCTGTGATGTGAGATATAAGTGGTACTTAGATATTCAACATGAAACTCAATTCCAACCTTTGAGAATAACTCTTGCTCTCTAGCACAAAATACAAAAATATTTAAAATTCAGCAGAATGCAAGACACATTACTGGCCTGTTGACAGAATAAATTCCTTCCTAGAAGGAAAACACAGGAGTCATTCAAATTCATAGAAATAATTTAAATGTGTTTTCAAGTGTTCAGGGTATAGTGGCAGTTTGGTTTTCAATGACATTTTTAACTTCTAAAGGTCTGCTTTCTGTTCTTGTTGTTTTTTTAAACTCTTTAATCCTAAGATACAATGTAAAGACTGTTTTCATTTTTCAGTCAGTAATGAAAATCTTGGCCTCTGTGATGTTCAATACACCAACATGTAGAGAAGAGGACAATGTATTTGATCACCAGATTTTCATACTCCATCTGCACTGCTGGGACAATGCTTGCTGCATTCCTTCTTGCAACCTGAATATTTAATATTGCATTTATTTTAAGCAGACATTTAATAAATAATTGTTAAATTAATAAAATATTCCATTTGTTTTAAGAAACAATATTTACTCATAGTCTATTTCCACTTAATTGATTTAAATCAGATTCATTAATATTTAAAAATACATTTTACCTTGTCTCCCTTACTTATTATAGAGCAGCAGGCACATTAGAGACCATCTCTTCTAAACCTTTGTTACAAATGAAGAAATTGAGCCTAGGATCACAGAATCTATCAAATTTGTCCAAAGTGCACAAATGCTGCAGACACTTAAACCAGGTAGAGCCCCATCGAAGTGAACAAAGACTTTTCTATTTTCATTATCAACACGAAAGGGAAACATGGCTACCACTTAGCAAGCCAAACATGAGCCAATGTCCTTCCAAGTAGGACGTGGCCTGGAAAAGAGAATTTATCACATAAACGAATTCACACATTTGTGATTTCTTTTCTGTTTTTCATTTTTTTAGTACCATTGGCCTTAACATTATTTTCATTATCTTTACATCCCCCTTTTATTAGTACAACATTCAAGTGTGGAAGGAGAAGGCAACGGCACCCCACTCCAGTACTCTTGCCTGGAAAATCCCATGAACAGAGGAGCCTGGTAGGCTGCAGTCCATGGGGTCACAAAGGGTCGAACACAACTGAGTGACTTCGCTTTCACACATTGGAGAAGGAAATGGCAACCCACTCCAGTATTCTTGCCTGGAGAATCCCAGGGCCGGGGAGCCTGGTGGGCTGCCGTCTATGGGGTCGCACAGAGTCGGACATGACTGAAGCGACTTAGCAGCAGCAGCAAGTGTGGAAGAGACCAGGTGTCTGTTGTGTTTATTACCATTGTGGCTGGTATCTGGTAGCTTAATAGGAAGAAAACAAATATAAAGTTGCATTGTTACAACATCTCCGCGCCTCAGTCTCACTTGTTCCAAATACAGTAAGTTCTCTATATACAAACGAGTTCTTTTCCGAGAGCATGTTTATAAGTTCATTTTGTTTAAGTCCAACAAAGTTAGCCTAGGTATCCAACGAACCCAGTCGGCTATATACTGCTGCTTTTATGTTTGCTTCCAGACTGCTGCTGCTGCTGCTAAGTCGCAGCCCACCAGGCTCCTCCATCCATGGGATTTTCCAGGCAAGAGTACTGTAGTGGGGTGCCACTGCCTTCTCCAGACTACTGTGCTTCAAAGAAAGATACTGTAATGCTGTACTCTATACAGTTTTGTTGTTGAGTTACTCAGTCATGTCTGACTTTTTTGCAACGCTATGGACTGAAGCCCACCAGGCTCCTCTGTCCATGGGATTCTCCAGGCGAGAATACTGGAGTTGTCACTTCCTTCTCCAGGGGCATCCTGACTCAAGGATCGAACCTGCATCTCCTACATGCAGGCAGATTCTTTACTGCTTGAGCCACCAGGGAAGCCCCACTCTATACAGTACCATAAAGTACACAAAAGCACAACCACCTGTAAAGGATAGATGCGTGTGACAATGTACACCAGACATGTGAGCTAACTTATGTGATTAGACACGTGAACACACATTCACATCTTTCAAAGTGTGCAACTTGAAGATTCGTACATGGGAGACTTACTGTACTGGTTACATCTATGGAGTATGGCTTCCCAAATCTGCTCAGGAAGTACAATGCCTATGGAACCATGAAGATAGTTTCATTTACTTTAAAATCAGTATAAGAAAGGAAACACAATCCAGATTGGATTATATTCATCTTTATACCAAGAGAGTCACAAAATACAATCATCATTAATGTTTTTGTAGAGAAAAGGCTCACGAAGGCAAAACTTCCTGGGATCCATGAAAATCCTGATGTGGTCCTGGGCTTTCCTGGGTTGCTTTAAGAACTGGTGATGCTATAGAAGTGCACCAACTTCCCTGAAAATCTATAGGCAGGAACCTGGAGCTCAAAGGGTGTCCCAGCAGTTGGAAGAAGTGAGCTGACATCTGGCTCCCATCTGAGAAATATCCTGGGTTACCTAATGGTGGAGAAGTTAAAGCCAGTGGTGGAAACCATGGAAACTTTTACTCAGTTTTGCCACTTTGATGATTATATGGGACAGACAAGTCTACATCTTGGAATGAAGACAACTACGAACGACCATCTAATCTTTTATTAAAAGAGCATCCAGGCATGCTTGAGGTTTGTTTCAGGGGCCTGGTGGAACCCCCCCGCCCAGGCACCATCAAATAAACTTTAAAGGGGTCATGGGAAGGGAAACAAAGCAAAGCAAATCCCAGCAATTTGTGCAGTATTTCAGCAAAAATATTCTGATGTGGTTAATAACTTTAGAAATGGTTTCACAAATTCAGATTTCCTGTCACTTGAGTATTCATTATTTCACACCGTGGAATAATCATTCTTCATGAAAACAAACAAATAAAAGGACTCCGAATGTAACTCATGATTTTACATGTGAGTCATAAGTAGGGGGAAAGAGGCCTCGAAGAGTCTTTATAAAGAGGAAGGTGCTGGTCAATGGTAACATGACATCCAGGCAGCAAAAGGAGTGGCCTGGGGGGAACTGAACAAACTTCCATTTCATGTAAACTGCTGATCACATTAATCAGTCCATTCTTGATACATACAAGACATGCGTTTTATTGTGATCGTTTATACAAAAACAGTCATGGAAAATATGGAATATTTTTAAAATTTAGAGTACTTAATATTGGCAACAGGAGCAGGGGGAAGACAGAGGATGAGATGTTAGATGGCATTACCAACTCAATGGATTCATGAGTTTGAGCAAGCTTCAGGAGACAGTGAAGGACAGGAAGCCTGGCATACTACAGTTCACGAGGTCAAAAAGAGTCAGACATGGCTTAGTGACAAAACAACAATACTGAACCTGTTTTAATATTGGGGAGTTGAACAGAACTGTTTCGCACTCAAAATGAATGTCCCAAATATACTACTTTTAAAAATATCTTCACTGTATCAATCTTCAGTTTCTAGATGATTTTATCTGTGTGAAATATTTGCAAAAAGATTTTTTAAAAGGCTGGGAGATCCAGGTTCAGTTACTGGTCAGAAAGATCCACTGGAGAAGAGAATGGCTCCTTACACAAGTATTCTTGCTTAGAGAATTTCAAAGGCAGAGGAGCTTGCTGGGCTACAATCTCATGGGGTCAGAAAGAGTCGGACATGACTGATCAACTAACACCCACACCCACACCCACACACATAATAATAGCAAATGACTAAAATCCATTTGTATATTTAAATCTATTCTCTGATTATAAGCATAAATTCTATTTTCCTAATAATATAAAGACATGATTTGCTCATGAATAAGGAAACTAACTAATGATGGATTTTCCTCACCAATGCTTGACCATGGAGAGGTGGGTGTGAGTGTACAAGGTGAAATGAATATTCAAACAATTGCTTTTACAACATGGAAAGTCCCATCTTAGAAGTTATGTAGCAGGCATTCCTTTATGGTTCATTTCTTAAATTACTGTCTCTAACAATCATTTCTCAGATACAAAGGAATATAAAAATATTTGCAGATGGAAACACTGCCTTTTTTTTCCCTTACAAAAGATAAGCCTTTTGTAAGGGTCTTCTTGAATAAAATTACCCAACTACTGCCCTTCACAGAACTGATACTCTAAGCTTATTCCATCTTATTTGATACTATACTATTCAAACTTAGTTTGCATCATTCTACATATATTTGTCACCTAACAGGTGCTTCAGTTCAGTTCAGTCGCTCAGTAGTGTCCAACTCTTTGCAACTCCATGATTTGCAGCACGCCAGGCCTCCCTGTCCATCACCAACTCCCAGAGTCCACCCAAACCCATGTCCATTGAGTCAGTGATGGCATCCAACCATCTCATCCTCTGTTGTCCCCTTCTCCTCCTGCCCTCAATCTTTCCCAGCATCAGGGTATTTTCAAATGAGTCAGCCCTTCAACGTCAGGTGGCCAAAGTATTGGAATTTCAGCTTCAACATCAGCCCTACCAATGAACACCCAGGACTGATCTCCTTTAGGATGGACTGGTTGGATCTCCTTGCAGTCCAAGAGATTCTCAAGAGTCTTCTCAACACCACAGTTCAAAAGCATCAATTCTTCGGCACTCAGCTTTCTTTATAGTCCAACTCTCACATTCATACATGACCACTGGAAAAACCATAGCCTTGACTAGATGGACTTTTGTTGACAATGTAATGTCTCTGCTTTTTAATATGCTGCCTAGGTTGGTCATAACTTTCCTTCCAAGGAGTAAGCGTCTTTTAATTTCATGGCTGCAATCACCATCTGCAGTGATTTTGGAGCCCAGAAAATAAAGTCAGCCACTGTTTCCACTGTTTCCCCATTTACTTGCCATGAAGTGATGGGACCGGATGCCATGATCTTAGTTTTCTGAATGTTGAGCTTTAAGTCAACTTTTTCACTCTTCTCTTCCACCTTCATCAAGAGGCTCTTTAGTTCTTCACTTTCTCCCGTAAGGGTGGTGTCATCTGCATATTTGAGATTATTGATATTTCTCCCAGCAATCCTGATTCCAGCTTGTGCTTCATCCAGCCTGGCATTTCAGATGATGTACTCTGCATATAAGTTAAATAAGCAGGGTGACAATTTACAGCCTTGATGTACTCCTTTTCCTATTTGGAACCAGTCAGTTGTTCCATATCCAGTTCTAACTGTTGCTTCCTGACCTGCATACAAATTTCTCAAGAGGCAGGTCAGGTGGTCTGGTATTCCCATCTCTTTCAGAATTTTCCCCAGTTTATTGTGATGCACACAGTCAAAGGCTTTGGCATAGTCAATAAAGCAGAAATAGATGTTTTTCTGGAACTCACTTGCTTTTTCAATGATCCAGAGGATGTGGGCAATTTGATCTCTGGTTCCTCTGCCTTTTCTAAAACCAGCTTGAACATCTGGAAGTTCACATGAACCGTGAACTTGCTGAACTCCAAACTTGCTGAAGCCTGGCTTAGAGAATTAAGCATTACTTTACTAGCGTGTGAGATGAGTGCAATTGTGCGATAGTTTGAGCATTCTTTGGCATTGCCTTTCTTTGGGACTGGAATGAAAACTAACCTTTTCCAGTCCTGTGGCCACTGCTGAGTTTTCCAAATTTACTGGCATACTGAGTGCAGCACTGTCACAGCATCATCTTTCAGGATGTGAAACAGCTCAACTGGAATTCCATCACCTCCACTAGCTTTATTCATAGTGATGCTTAAGGCCCACCTGACTTCACAGTCCAGGATGTCTGGCTCTAGGTGAGTGATCACAACATCGTGATTATCTGAGTCATGAAGATAGGTCTTTTTTGTACAGTTCTGTGTATTCTTGCCACCTCTTCTTAATATCTTCTGCTTCTGTTAGGTCCCTACCATTTCTGTCCTTTATTGAGCTCATCTTTGCATGAAATTTTCCCTTGGTATCTCTAATTTTCTTGAAGAAATCCCTAGTAATTCCCATTCTGTTGTTTTCCTCTGTTTCTTGGCATTGATTGCTGAGGAAGGCTTTCTTAACTCTCCTTGCTATTCTTTGGAACTCTGCATTCAAATGCGTATATCTTTCCTTTTCTTCTTTGCTTTTTGCTTCCCTTCTTTTCACGGCTTTTTGTAAGCCCTCCTCAGACAGCCATTTTGCTTTTTTGCATTTTCTTGGGGATGGTCTTGATTCCTGTCTCCTGTACAATGTCACAAACCTCTGCCCATAGTTCATCAGGCACTCTGTCTATCAGATCTAGTCCCTTAAATCTATTTCTGACTTCCACTGTATGGTCATAAGGGATTTGATTTAGGTCATACCTGAATGGTCTAGTGGTTTTCTCCACTTTCTTAAATTTCAGTCTGAATATGGCAATAAGGAGTTCATGATCTGAGCCACAGTCAGCTCCCAGTCTTGTTTTTGCTGACTGTATAGAGCTTCTCCATCTTTGGCTGCAAAGAATATAATCAATCTGATTTCGGTGTTGACCATCTGGTGATGTCCGTGTGTAGAATCTTCTCGTGTTGTTGGAAGAGGGTGTTTGCTATGACCAGTGGGTTCTCTTGGCAGAACTCTATTAGCCTTTATCCTGCTTCATTCTGTACTCCAAGGCCAAATTTGCCTGTTACTCCAGGTGTTTCTTGACTTACTACTTTTGCATTCCAGTCCCCTGTAATGAAAAGGACATCTTTTTTTGGTGTTAGTTCTAGAAGGTCTTATAGGTCTTCATAGAATTGTTCAACTTCAGCTTCAGCATTACTGGTCAGGGCATAGACTGGACTACTGTGATACTGAATGCTTTGCCTTGGAAATGAACAGAGATCATTCTGTCGTTTTTGATATTGCATCCAAGTACTGCATTTCGGACTCTTTTGTTAACTATGAGGGCTACTCCATTTCTTCTAAGGGATTCTTGCCCACAGTAGTAGATATAATGGTTATCTGAATTAAATTCACTCATTCCAGTCCATCTTAGTTCTCTGATTCCTAGAATGTAAATGTTCACTCTTGTCATCTCCTGTTTGACCACTTCCAATTTGCCTTGATTCATGGACCTAACATTCCAGGTTCCTATGCAATATTGCTCTTTACAGCATGAAACCCTGCTTCTATCACCAGTCCCAGCCACAACTGGGTGTTGCTTTTGCTTGGCTCCATCCCTTCATTCTTTCTGGAGTTATTTCTCCACTGATCTCCAGTAGCATATTGGGTGCCTACTGACCTGGGGAGTTCATCTTTCAGTGTCCTATCTTTCTGCCTTTCATACTGTTCATGGGGTTCTCAAGGCATAGGTGCTAGACACTGAGTTTAGCAAAGAATGGGCCACAAATATGAGGAATCCAAATATTCTACCTTTAAGGAAATCCTTTATTCATCCAACAAACAAAACATTTCCTACAAAGATGGGCACAATAAGGACAGAAATGTTAGGTGTAATGGTAAAAGCAGAAGATATTAAAAAGACATGGCAAGAATACACAGAACTGAACAAAAAAGACCTTCATGACCCAGATAACCACAATGGTGTGATCATTCACCTAGAGCCAAACATCATGGAACATGAAGTCAAATGGGCCTTAGGAAGCAAGTGAAAAAAGCAAGTGGAGGTGATGGAATTCCAGTTAAGCTATTTCAAATCCTGAAAGATGATGCTGTGAAAGTGCTGCACTCAATATGCCAGCAAATTTGGAAAACTCAGCAGTGGCCACAGGACTGGAAAAGGCTAGTTTACATTCCAATCCCAAAGAAAGGCAATGCCAAAGAATCCTCAAACTACCGCACAATTGCACTCATCTCACACGCTAGCATTAGCTCAAAATTCACCAAGCTAGGTTTCAACAGTACGTGAACCATGAACTTCCAGATATCCAAATTGGATTTAGAAAAGGCAGAGGACAAGAGATCAATTTGGCCAATATCCATTATCAAAAATGCAAGAGAGTTCCAGAAAATCATCCACTTCTGCTTTATTGACTACGCCAAAGCCTTTGACTGTGTGCATCACAACAAACTGTGGAAAATTCTTCAAGAAATGGAAATAACAGACCACCTGACCTGCCTCCTGAGAAATCTGTATGCAGGTCAGGAAGCAACAGTTACAACTGGACATGGAACAAGAAACTGGTTCCAAATCGGGAAAGGAGTACGTCAAGGCTGTATACTGTCACCCTGCTTATTTAAATTGTATGCATCGTGAGAAACACTGGGCTGAAAGAAGCACAAGCTGGAATCAAGTCTGCCAGAAGAAATATCAATAACCTCAGATATGCAGATGACACCACCCTTACGGCAGAAAGTGAAGACGAACTAGAGTCTCTTGATGAAAGTGAAAGAGGAGAGTGAAAAGTTTGGCTTAAAATTCAACATTCAGAAAACTAAGATCAAGGCAGCTGGTCCCACCATTTTATGGCAAATAGATGGAAAAGCAATAGAAACAGTGACAGACTTTATTTTCCTGGGCTCCAAAATCACTGCAGATGGTGACTGCAGCCATGAAATTAGAAGACGCTTGCTCCTTGGAAGAAAAGCTATGCCCAACCTAGACAGCATAGTATAAAGCAGAGACATTACTTTGCCGACAAAGATCCATCTCGTCAAAGCTATGGTTTTTCCAGTAGTTATGTATGGATGTAAGAGTTGAACTATAAAGAGAGCTGAGTGCTGAAGAATTGATACTTCTGAACCGTCATGTTGGAGAAGACTCTTGAGGGTCCCTTGGACTGCAAGGAGATCTAACCAGTCCATCCTAAAGGAAAGCAGTCCTGAGTGTTCATTGGAAAGACTGATGCTGAAGCTGAAGCTCCAATATTTTGGCCACCTGATGCAAAGAGCTGACTCATTGGAAAAGACCCTGATGCTAGGAAAGATTGAAGGTGGGAGGAGACAGGGATGAAAGAGGATGAGATGGTTGGATGGCATCACTGACATGATGGACATGAGTTTGAGTAAACTCCAGGAGTTGGTGATGGACAGGAAAGCCTGGTGTGCTGCAGGCCATGAGGTTGCAAAGAGTCAGACACGACTGAGCAACTGAACTGAACTATTTTAGGCTGGATCTCCTGTGGGAGTTGGAGACAAGAGTTAGAAGAATGTCAGCCAAAATTTTGCTCATGTGGAGGTTGCACAGTCTAGTGTGAAAGTAAATACTGGAAAAGAAATTTAAGCATAACTATTGCACAGAAGTACAAGATGTTATAAGAGCACATGATAGGGGCACCTAAGGTATCTGGAACATGAGGTAAGGCTCTTATGTTGACAGCAGACTCTAAATTAAAATAACTATAATAAATCCAGAGGATTATAAGTGGTAAAAGAAACATTTTAAAGTACAAGGAACAAGAGTGACCACTTGTAACTGGCACATGACTAAAGATGGTGGAAATCTGAAAGCATTCGTAGAGTCAACATCATTTGAATTGAGCAAAGAAAGGCATTTTTTTTAAGGGCATGTTTTAAGATGAACTGACAACTCCTGAAGCAAACTGCAAAACATAGAGATGTGAACAAAGTACTACTGTTACTAAAAATGCACTTCTGTGTGCCCGATGCACAGTGAGGCCAACCAATACCAAAACATTAGAATTTGGAAGAGAGAAAGGTGTACAGAGGGCCATGCAAGGAGATACATGGCCCAAACTCCCCCAAAACTTTCAGCAAACCTCTTTCATAGGAAAGGTGAGGAAGGAGGGTGGCTAGTTGTTGCCAACTTCGTGGTGTCAGAGCCTTTGTTCTCGAAGTCAGGTTACTGTCAGGTGACAATGTCCCCGTAAGCCTCCACCAAACAAATGTTATTCTCTGTCCTGACAAAAAAGGGCCAGGTCCCTCAGACGCAACTTTCACTTTCTGAGGTCCCAGTCCTGACTGAGAGGAGGCAGGTCTCAGCAGGCAGCTCCCTCAAGGTCAGGTCCCCAGATGTTGTCCAGCTATAACCACTGAACAAACCTAATTGCCCTTGGACTCCTCAGTTCAGTCACTCAGTTGTATCTGACTCTTTGCAACCCCATGGACTGCAGTATGCCACCTTCCCTGTCCATCACCAATTCCCAGAGCTTACTCAAACTCATGTCCATTGAGTTGGTGATGCCATCCAACCATCTCCTCTGTCGTTCCCTTCTCCTCCCACCTTCACTCATTCCCAGAATCAGGGTCTTTTCCAATGAGTCAGCTCTTTGCATCAGGTGGCCAAAGTATTGGAGCTTCAGCTTCAGCATCAGTCCTTCCAATGAACACTCAGGACTCCTTTCCTTTAGGATGGACTGGTTGGATCTCCTTGCAGTCCAAGGGATTCTCAGGAGTCTTCTCCAACATGACAGTTCAAAAGCATCAATTCTTCAGTGCTCAGCTTTCTTTATAGTTCAACTCTCACATTCATACATGACTACTGGAAACACCATGGCTTTGACTAGATGGACCTTTGTTGGCAAAGTAATGTCTTTGTTGTCTAGGTTGGGCATAGCTTTTCTTCAAAGGAGCAAGTGTCTTTTAATTTCACGGCTGCAATCACCATCTGCAGTGATTTTGGAGTCCCCCCAAAATAAAATCTGTCACTGTTTCCATTGTTTCCCCATCTATTTGCCATGAAGTGATGGGACCAGATGCCATGATCTTAGTTTTCCAAATGTTGAGTTTTAAGCCAAACTTTTCACTCTCCTCTTTCACTTTAATCAAGAGACTCTTTAGTTCGTCTTCGCTTTCTGCCATAAGGGTGATGTCATCTGCATATCTGAGGTTATTGATATTTCTCCCAGCAATCTTGATTCCAGTTTGTGCTTCATCTAGCCCAGCATTTCACACGGTGCACTCTACATACAAGTTAAATAAGCAGGGTGACAATATATATCCTTGACGTACTCCTTTCCCAATTTAGAACCAGTTTCTTGTTCCATGTCCAGTTCTATCTGTTGCCTCTTGACCTGCATACAGATTTCTCAGGAGGCAGGTCAGGTGGTCTGTTATTTCCATCTTTTGAAGAATTTTCTACAGTTTGTTGTGATGCACACAGTCAAAGGCTTTGGTGTAGTCAATAAAGCAGAAGTAGATATTTTTCTGGAATTCTCTTGCTTTTCGATGATCCAACGGATGTTGGCAATTTGATCTCTTGTCCTCTTCCTTTTCTAAATCCAGCTTGAACATCTGGAAGTTTATGGTTCATGTACTGTTGAAGCCTGGTTTGGAGAATTTTGAGCATTACTTTGCTAGCATTTGAGATGAGTGCTAGCCTGTGAGCTGGGGTTCTCAAGCCACCCAAATGGGCAGGGGCAGGTCCCACAGACTGCATTCCATGCAGACAGCTGCTACTAGGTCCCTAAGACAGGGCTGACAGTGATGTTCACTGCCACCTCAAGACTTGCCTGGACAGTGGGCAGCAGTGGCGAGGGCTCTGGAGCCCTGCAGGATACAGCCCCCAGCTGTTTTCTAGGGGAGACCTACGTGAGAAGTGTGGGATCTAACCCTTAGCTCACTCTCTGCCTGACGACTACCACTTCCCTGACTGCTGGCTGAATCCCCTCACTCAAGTCGCTCCTTGACAGTTGGTAGCTTGTAGGTGGGGTCTGCTGGAGCACTGACCAATGGCTGAGCAGGACCACTAAAGTTCACTCCTTGACAGTTGGTTGCTTGTGGACAGGGACCACTGTGGCACTAATCAATGGCCGAGTGGGACTTGTTGCCTGGAAACTCTGCAAAGTAATGGCACATAGTGATGGCCATGTGCTAAGGGCTGTGCTCAGCTACACTCTGTTATACTACTTGTAACACATCTGAGGTCAGACAACTCTATTATTTTCCAAACTTTACTTTCATCTCTGGCTCCATGGTGGCTGGCTGCTCCTGCTTCTGTCATCACATATGAATCTTAACCAGCAGGAAGAGAGAAAGGAAGCAGACTGGTATGAAATGACAAGGAAAAGTGACCATCATAAAATTTTGGTTGCGTCACAATGTATATGGTATTATCTCATTTCTATAAAATATAGCATGCATACTATTTGAAATATATATAATGTGTATATTATGTTTTTGGTATATATACATATATACCATGCATATATGTTGGCTCAGTGGTAAATAATCCACAAGGAGTGTGTAAGTGCAGGCAAAGATGCTTCAGTTGTGTCCAACTCTTTGCGACCCTATAGACTAGCCCACCAGCTCCTCTGACCATGGGATTCTCCAGGCAAGAATACTGGAGAATCTCTTAAAACCCACATCTCTTATGTCTCCCACATTGGCAGGCAGGTTCTTTACCATTAGTGTCACCCAGAAAGCAGCTAATGTAGGAGATGCGGGTTCAATCTCTGTGTCGGGAAGATCCCCTGGAGAAGGAAATGGCAACCCACTTTAGTATTCTTGCCTGGAAAATCCCATGGACAGGGGAGCCTGGTGGACTATACTCCATGGAACTGTGGAAGAGTCAGACAGGACTTAGCAGCTAAACAACAACATGTATCTCTATACAAGAAGAGTGTATATTCCTCTGGGCAATGGAAGTAGCAGGTAGAAAAGAGAGATTTCTACTTTAAGTAGTTCTAAACTATGTGAAATTTTATATGTATTACTCATAAAAATATCTGTAAAGACAAGACAGGCTACCAGAAGTGTTAATATGCTTATATTTCTCTCCATGAACTTTCCATTAACACAAACATACACATTAAACCAAAAAATGATTACCTTTAATTGATTTCTTTATAGAGATAAAAACCATCAGATAAAATTACATTTTTCTCTTGGTTAATTAATGATCAAGCTAAGGAAAAAGTAATCCAACATTCATTTCAATAAATGAAAACTTTCATAGAAATGCTCCGTTTCTTATTCTACCACTGAGCGTAATAGGTCCTTGGCTAGAGAAATAATAGTACCAAGTAATTATTAACATTTTTTTTAAACTTCAAGATGTCAACCAAGCATTGCTAGATCTATACTATTTTTAAATGAAGACTTACTTTAGAGCAGTTTCAGGTTCACAGCAAAACTGAGCAGAAGGAACAGAGACTTCTCATATACCCCCTAGTCACCCCCCAACAAGCAGAGTCTCCTCCATTATCAATTTCTACTATCTTAGTGATATAATTTTTGCAATCGATGAAGCTATACTGACAGGTCATAATCACCCAAAATCCATAGTTTACATTATGGTCACTTTTGGTGCTGTGTATTACATGGATTTAGAAAAATGTAAAATGACATGTATCCATCATCATGGTATCATTCAGAGTGTTTTCACTGCCTTAAAAATCCTGTATATGTCACCTTTTCATCCCTCCCTTCACCCTAACTTCTGGAAACCACTGTTGTTTTTCCTATTTCCATAGTTTCACGTTTTCCAGAATGTCATATGGCTGGAATTATACAGTTTATAGCTTTTTCATTGACTCCCAATGTTTAAATATACATTTAAGTTTCCTCCATCTCTTTTTATGAAATAAGAGCTCAATTTGTAAAATATCAAGCATGTTCCTATCATGTTACTATAGCATTTAATGTCCTGTAACACTAAGATAACTTTTGGATATATTGAAAATAAATGCGAACGGTGCTTTTCTTGAAAACAAACGATGTTCCAAAAAATATTACTAGTAAAACTGAAATGAAAAAGACATAGAAAGATTGAGAATGTAGAATACATAGGAATAAACTTAACCAAGGAGGTAAAATTATGAAATGCTGCTGAAAGAAATCAGAGAAGACATACACGAATGGAAAGACATATGTGTTCAAGGATTAGAACCCTTACTAAGGTTAAAAATGTCACAGCACCAAAAGCAATCTTACAATCAGTGTAGTCCATATCCTAAGCCCATGAGCACTGTTCACAGAAACAGAAAAAAAGATTTTTTTAAATTCATATAGAACCATAAAGACTTTAACCAAAATGATCTTTAGAAGGAAGAACTAAGCTGAAGGTATCACACTTTCTGATTTCAAAAATACATCACTTAAGTTTCAGCAATTAAACAGCTGGTACCCACATAAAGACAGATGCAGACCAATGGAACAAGAGAGTCCAGAAATAAACAAAGATATACACATTTACCTGATCTTCTACAAGACTGTCAAGATTACATAATCAGGAAAGGGCAGTCTCTTCAACAAAAGGTGTTGGAGATACTGGTTATCCGTGTGTTCTAATCACAACTTTAAAAAAAGAAGAGAATGCAGGTAATCAGTTCCCTAATATCTAACCATGGAATTGGGGTTGATAATGAAATAAAAGGCACATCAATATCTCTAGTTTCCAGTTATTGTCTGAAGTATGAATATTTTATACTTTGGATAATCAGAAGGTATAAAACAAGTTCAAACTCCCAAGAATTACTGGCTTCAAATTTGGCTTCATTTCCATTTAGTTATATGGACTTGGGCAAGCAATTCATTTGTCCATGCTTCAGTTTCATTATTTGTGAAATATGCATAATAACTAACTCATAGTGTTATAAAGAGCTTATCATAGTGCCTGGAACATAGGAAACTCTCAAAAGAAGTAACTCACAATTAGCTGTTGATGGTATCTGTTTATCATAGTTTGGGGGGAAAAATGCGTTTTCTGTCTTCTCTCCCTCTCTCTCTCTTTTTTCTTCCTTCCTTCCTTCTTTTTTTTTTTTTTAAACTTGTCTTCTATTTCTGGCAGACAGCCTATGTAATTGTACCTTTCTTCTGGGTATTATTTGCCAAGCAGGTGTAAAAGTGCAGTGCAATATAATTTAGTAAAACCTAATTTTAGGTATTAGATTTGTGCTTCTCTCCGTGTGAGTGTCTCCGGCAGAATCCTCACATAGCTGTCAAGCCATGTGAAAGAACCTAGGCCAACAGACCATATGACCATGAAGGACCAAAGAAGTCCATTTTCTAACATCTCATAGCTGACTTAATTTGTTTTTTACTTAAAGGTTTAGATTAGGAAGGAATAAGTAAATGTATTCTTATAATTACTGAACAGGGTAAGGTTTTCTTTTGCCTCGTTCAGAGCAGATGCAAAAGCCATTTTGTCATATTGCAACACAAGGTCTAGAGACCATCTGGAGAATTTATTAAAATGGAAAGGATGCAGTCCAATTTGGATTACATGCTTTTAATAAAGATATGAGAGAATCCTTCTGATCTGTACTATCTTCATCATCTGTAAGTTTTTTATATGTAAATATTTCTTTCTTAAACAAGAATAAAATTATTAGACTGCAAACACTGCCAAATAAAACTATTTTTAAGAAAATCATAAATTCCTTCCAAAACTCCACTTACAAATATAACAGAAGTTAAAAAAAAAAAACTTTCATATTGAATTGCTATTTTTTAGGAGGTATATCCGGAGAAAGCAATGGCAACCTACTCCAGTACTCTTGCCTGGAAAACCTCATGGACAGAGGAGCCTGGTGGGCTGCAGTCCATGGGGCCGTGAACAGTTGGACACGACTGAGCAACTTCACTTTCACTTTTCACTTTCATGCATTGGAGAAGGAAATGGAAGGAAATGGCAACCCACTCCAGTGTTCTTGCCTGGAGAATCTTGATGGGCTGCCGTCTATGGAGTCGCACAGAGTCAGACATGACTGAAGCGACTTAGCAGCAGCAGCAGCAGCAGCAGCAGGTATATCAGGAAGACTTCCCCTAAAAATGTTTTGAATGACTTGATATTCTTAACCAAAAAGAGAAGAATTGGAGTGAAAAAAGAAATAAGAATTCTGAAAAGAAGAAAGAAAAGAGAAGAAAATGAATGATTTTTCTAAAATGTTTACAGTAAAGTCGTGGTTGTATAATTACTTGAGGTACAAATATCACAGACCATCTCCTTACCATGGGGGTAGGTCATATTTCTTGGCCATTCAGCAGCTTTCTGTATTAGATTCTTCTGCATGCTTACCTTGTGTTAACTCATTTATTCTTTCTTACAGTGTGATGTGGGTGGTATAGATATTAACCCCATTTCACAGATAGGCAAACTGAGTGACAAGAGTTGAAGGAACTTAACGAGGTCAAGGTCATACAACTGGGAAGTGATTGAGCCAGGATATAATGAATTCAGTCGATTTGTTTCCAGAACTTGTGTCATCACCTCTTACACTGGACTCTTGCCTGGGGAAGAAGACCGTAGGCAAAATGTGTCCATTCATTGGGCTCCACTTCCCTCATTGAAAAGCTGCAGTGAATGTATGAGTTTGTGAAAATAGGGGAGTGGTCCAAGGAGCACATCAAAAATGATGAGCACTTTGGACAACACAGCTAATGATGAGAGATGAAAATAATTAGAATGACTGAGCCTTTTAGAGGCAAGGAATGTTTCTAGTTGTGTTCATGGAATACCAATAGTAGTAGTCATAGTAGCAGTAGACAGTGGTACCCATCTTTACTTTCTTTCTGCAGAGAAATTTTGTTTATGTTTCAGCACGAAAAATATTTTTGCCTAAAGCCTGTGACTTTTTCAAATTTGCAACAGAAAACTGCATATCATCTTTTTCTTGAAAAGTTATGAGGGTGCGAGAAAAAATCATGACTCTGCTGTTTACCACCCATAAAAGCTTAGCTGAGATTTTTAATTTCTTGGAGCCTGCATTTTCTTATCTGCATAAGAAACAGTAGTGGATACTTACACGGTTGATGAGGATATTAAATGAGTTATGCTTATAGGGGTGCTTAGCGTTCTGTCCAGGAACTACTTACTATTTAACACACAATCATTATTATGATTACCATTACCATTACTACTATTCCTGTAGTCAGTGATAAACCCTTTGACATGAGTTTCAGTCCTCTAATGTGCATGTGTTAAAGCCTGGTCATACTGACACAGATACCTGTTTTTGAAAAACAAAGGTGGAAGTAGAAACAGCAAAAGCATTTGGTGATGTAAATCCACCTTGGCCATCTACCCTTGAAATTTTATATCAGTTCTTATTGTTAATTAAGAATAATGACTCCATCTGAAAGCTAAAAATTCCATAGGAAGCCTATGGAATCTTATATTGTCATGAAGTTTTAAGCCAAATAGAAACACGCACATCACTAGAGGTTATTGCAGCCATTTAAGACTGAGACATCAGTTAACATGGTTTTACATGATCATTGTGTGGAGATATCATCCTGTATTTATTGTAAAATTAGAGATCTTGAAAATGTTTCCACACTGTCTCCCATCCTGTGTACCAGTGACTCTAGGCAAACCAAACACACTAACAAATGTTAGAGACATGCTATTGGCTTTTTGCTTTCACTCTCACTAGTTAAGAAAAGGTTTGGAAAGATCAGGTAAGCAGCACGAGCAAAGGGTGAAATATATACCAAATTGAATGACTTCCATTCATTACTTATTTCCAGTATTTTAAATATCATAAAACATGGTATTTCCTCCTGCATTAAGTTGCTATGGATAAAATATTATTTTTTCTTTTTTGCCAGAGACATAGAATGATGAAACCGAGGTATGTTATTCCCTGAGGATGAGATTTAATTTGCCCGAATAACTCAAGTCCATCTACAGAAGTTTGGTACTTTGTAGGGTTTTGTTTTTGTTTTTGTAGTTTTTGATTCAAAATTCACCCTCTTTGAGATTCAAAAAAATTTTTTTTAATGTTATTTGCTTGTCTTATCAAACACTGAGCTTGCACAAACTGGGTTTATGGTTTATCTCACTATAAGGTAAGCCCTGTGAAGGCAGGGATTTTGTCAAGCTGTTTACAGCTGACATAGAAATCATAACACATGTTGGCAGGCAGTCCTTACTTGTCCAATGAATAAGTCAAGGTTTCTCAACCCTGGCAACTATTGACATTTTGTTTGATTCTTTGTTGCAGGCAGCTGTCTTCTGCATTGAAGGATGTTGAACAACATCTTTGGCCTCTACCCTCTAGATGCCAGAAGGTGCCAGTAGCAACTCCCCTCCCTAGCTGTGACAACTTCAAATGTCTCCAATTATTGCTAAATGTCTCCTGGGGGAGGCAAGGGCCCACAATGCCCTTTATCGAAACTACTGTAGTAATGAATTGTTTTGACGTATCAAAGGAAATCTTCATAACTACAGGTTCCTAGATGAAAACAAAAGAAGAATTTGGAAGCTATTTGATTTGTATAATCAATGCTGACTGCTAAGTTGCTTCAGTCAGGTCCAACTCTGCAACCCTGTGGACTGCAGCCCACCAGGCTCCTCTGTCCATGGGATTCTCCAGACAAGAATACTGGAGTGGCTTGCCATGCCCTCCTCCAAGGGATCTTCCTGACCCAGGGATCACACCTGGGTCTCTTATGTCTCCTGCACTGGCAGATGAGTTCTTTAATCTAGTGCCACCTGGAAAGCTCTAATATAATCAATATAAGCCACTAAAATGGATCATTTATTCTCCACCAAGTTAACAGGATGGTTGAATCATTTCAAGAGATTTGTTACAGTGAGAGGGAAATTATTTTTCATCATCACGGGGCAGAGGAGAAGGGGTCACTCTCAGTTACTGACAGTAATACTGTGGCAGTCTTTTATCATCTCTACTATTGCTCCCAATCCAGTTCTTTAAGGAACCTAATGTTATTTCCATATCTGAATATAGAGGTTCTAGCCCAAAATTTACAAAGTATTTAACATTGTAAATAGGATATGGAACTCAGGGTTATTTTGGTGATGCAGCTGTTGGCAGCTCATACATTTCTGGAACGTGAGAAGCATCCTCTGACAATGTGCAATTGTTGTCTAAGCGACTACATTGCCATTTGCCATGATTCTGGTTTCCTTCACATGGTGTTTGGAGGACTTGGAAAATTTGCCACGATATTAGCAAGGAGGAATGTTGGGTGTGAAGAGAGGCCTGTGGGAATAGGCTCAGTGATCACACTTCATCTTCGCCAAGTTCTCAGCTCAAATGAAATGCAAGTGGGTGGTATTTTAAATAAGTCAATCTCTGTCTAAAGAGATACACATGTTTATATGATTTTCTAACCTGGATATACTATCTATAAAAGGGGATGGCAGTGATGTTCGATGAGGTATTTAAAGCCCTTAGCACAGTGGCTGGCAGGTAGTGAGAACTGAGTTGGTGCAAGCTATTATAATTACCATCATTATTAAACATATGCAGGAGGCATTATACCTCATAAGCTACTTGACTATGATGGAAAGAGCAATGATGCAAGGACAATGAAGTCATACAGGATGGAATCTTGGTTCAGCTACTTCCTACTAGTGTGCACTCAATCAGCATAGTTACACTGTATTGTATTAGCAGTAACAACAGACTTCAATATCTAAGTTGCTTGCAACTCTTAATGCCTTTCTTGCTCAAATCCATGTCCATCAACATCCAACTGCAGCTCTGCTTTACATCAATCTTATGCCAAGACCTAGATTGTGAGAATAGCCTCTGTGCAATGAATACATCAGATTCATCATGGTAGAAGGAAATTAAAAACATGGCAAATCATGAAGGGGTTCTTACAATTTCTGCTTAGAAAGGTAATCATAACATCTGCCCACAATCATTGGCCAAAACAAACAACATGGTAACTTCCCAGTTCAAAAGGGCAAGGATATATAGTGGAGGAATACTGCGGGAAGTACCAAGATGGTCCCACCATCGACCACCCTCTTAAGTGGGCCTCGGAGGCCTCATTCTTGCTTTTGCAACAGTGTTAGCAGTTGGAAATGAAACTAATACACTTGGAGATATTATGATGTGCCAGACTCTGCTCAAGATATACCTACAAAATCTCATAGAGTCCTCAAAACAACCAGTTAAATTGACATCGCTGGCTCCATTTGACAGATTTTTTAAAACCAGAGGTCTTGAGGACGTTAAGTAACCTCACACACAAAATCATATACAAAAACTGTAGGACCCAAGCTGAATATTTGCAGTTGCATAATCACTTATTTTTGAAATAACTTGTTTCTAATTGTTTTAGACTCTGTCTGCATGTAGGAAGAGCAGTAGGAACAAAACTGGCTGGCTGCAGATGGTGCAACTAGCCCTTTGGAGTTCTGACTCACTAACTTTCAGTTTTTCTCCAACAAAATCCATGGGCAGGGGTCATCCACCCTGGCCACTCTTTTTTTGTACCCAGGTTTGGTCTGCTGCCTCCCCTTCTCAGACTCCAAGCTATTCATTTCCATCTTTCTCCTCAACTCCTGAAAATTAATTACTCTCCCTCCTTCTTCCCCCCCCCCCAACTCCAAACCTTTTTGGCAAATCTTTGTAGTAAACAGATGGGCTATCTGTGTTGCTGGGAGACCACTTGATACATGGAACCCAGTCCAAATGGAGTGAGAAGGAAGGTGACGTATCACCTACAGGGTGGAATGCCTCAGAGTGCTACAGACTCCTCCTCCTATTTTTTTTTTTAACTGAAAAAAAATTTTGGCCCCCTAGGGGTCTAACCTGTGGCCCATGGTGGTGGAAGGGCAGAGTCTTAACCCCTGGGCTATCAGGCAAGTCTCCTTTTCTATTATGAACTAAACTCTGGCTTCATTCTCCATACTCCCCTCATGGGTCTCAATTTCATCTCTAAAATGAGAACAATAGTAGTTACTACTGCTAACTACTACTAATAGTAACTATTACTACTAACCCATGGGCGTTTTGTGAATATTTAATGAAATAATGTTTATCAAGCCCATAACACAACTTCTGAAAGAACTCAACTGTTCTGTTGTTGTTACTATTGGTGGCAGGCTCAGGACACTAAGGGAGGAAGCGTGTATGAGGTGAGATGGGGAGCACTCAGTCCTATTTATGATGGATTTGGGGGGCTTAATTTGAGGACTGTATTTTAGGCAGAGGATCTCAGTTGAAACAGCATGAGTTTCACAGAAACTTGAATTCCAATCCCTGTTTAGCATCTCATGAGCTATGTTACCTTGTATAATTCAGCCTGACGAAATCTATTTTGTACTTTTTTTTCTTTTTTCTTTTTTTCTACTTCAAAATTACAGGCGTAGTAATTTGCCCCAGACCTGACACAGTGGCTACGGGATTACCTGCCCGGCATACTGCCCCATATTTTTACAATTCATGCATTTTCAGTCTCCCCGCCAGCCCCCTTCGCCTTGACCTGGCTCCCCGCTTATCCCTGAGGGAATTGGCAGTATTCACCCTGTTCTTACATCTCTCCCACCACCTGGCACTGCTGGGCCACGCGAAGAACATTCCATGAAGGCTCCGGCGCAAGACCAGGGCACCGGTCTGTCCCTGGTGTCCAGAAGTTTCCAGAACGCACACACCTCTTCACTTACGGTGTGGCTTGCCTGTTTCTTACCTGGAACCCAGGTCTTCAGGCGGGGGACCATCCTGCTGAGGGTGCCAGCCGGCTTCTTCCAAACCTACAGCCCCAAAGTTGCCCTGGAGCCTAAGGGTATAGGGCGCGCCCGCGGCGGCGCGACTCCAAGGTCGCGGTTTGGCCTCGCCCACCTTGGCGCCCTCGGGCCCCGCAGCTGGCCAATCGCAGCCTCCCCCGGGCCGCGGGGCGGGCTCCCCTCCCCACCTCCTCCGCTGCCCCGCGCCCTCCCTCCCCGCCGGCCCCTCCCACCCTCGCCGACCGTGCACGCCGCGCCCGCACACGCAGGCTTCCAGAACCCAGCCACTGCGAGCCCGCTCGGGGCGCTCAGCTGTCCACCGCCTCGCTCCCGCGCCCTTTCCGAAAAGGGGCTTCTGGCCCTGGGGCGGAGGGCCGCGGTGGCCCTCGAACTTCATTTTCAAAGGCGCCGCTGGGTAAGAAGCCCGAGCGAGGCGAGCTATGGATCCCGTGAGCCAGGTAGGACTGAGTGGGCAGCGCGGGTGATGCCGCGCGACCCCCGGGGTTGGATGCCGCGTCCCCCAGCCCCTTCCTCATGCTCTCTCTCGCTCTTTCTCTCTCTGTCTCGCCTTCTTGGTCCACAGCTGGCCTCAGCAGGCACCTTCCGGGCGCTGAAGGAGCCCCTTGCCTTCCTGCGAGCCCTAGAATTGGTGAGTAGCGTGCTATGTGCGGGGAGGAACCAGCAGGTGAGGAGAGGTCGGGTGGGGTGCCCTCGGCTCGGTTCTGCTCCAAGCCTGGGAGGCCAGCCGCTTCCTTCAATCCTCGCCTCTCCTCAGGTGCCATTCCAGGATGGCGGGGACAGGATGGAGGGATCCGGCTTGGAGGCGGGAGCGTGGACGAATTTTTGCAGGCGATTAGACGAGGTGTCATCTCAACAGGCGCGCAGGGGCTGAGGAGAGAAGCCTCCTGAGGAGACCGGGAGGAGAGCAGATGGAGGCGCTGCCTCTGGGCTCTGGCTGCTCACCTGCATTTTGCGGGGCTGAGGGCG
Source organism: Oryx dammah (assembly GCF_014754425.2). Classification (NCBI taxonomy): domain Eukaryota; kingdom Metazoa; phylum Chordata; class Mammalia; order Artiodactyla; family Bovidae; genus Oryx; species Oryx dammah. The sequence continues at coordinate 22,277,613 of NW_024070193.1, forward strand.
TGAGAGGAGGGACCTGGGGGTGAGCGAAGTAGGAGAGAGGGCTTGGCCAAGCTGGGAAAGTTGGTGAGCGCGGCAGCAGCTCTCCGCCCCGCCTGGGATACAGGAAGCGCTGTGATCCACGCTCCAGCGAGAGGGAAGCTGAGAAGCTGTGAAAAACAGTAGCGTTGAAGGCAGGACTTCTTCCTCCTGTCCCAGAGTTTCTCTATTCGCTCTCGAGGACTTTTCTGATTTCTCCTAGAACCTCCCAGCCTTCTTTGGAGCTTTCTTCAGCGCCTGGGTTTTAGGAAGTTGTATTACTCTCATGTCCTGTCCCCTTATAAAAGAACTTGATAGTCCTAGGACAGCTTATCAGAGGAGTAAGGCGGAGAAAAGCTACCAACGGGGCCACAGAGCTTTGTTAGTATTGCCGGCTTGGATGATCGTTATTCAGAGTGAAATCTGCGGGTCACACATTCTCTCTTGCTAGGAGCTCTGAAAGGCAAGCGAGTCTATCTGAACAGAAAGTTCAAAGCCCGTCATGTAGCATTAATCACAGGCCCTATCACTGAGGAGCTAGGAAGTTATGTAAGAGCGTGTTCCGTCCTCCCAGATCTTAGCTCCAAGGGCCAGTATCCGGGTTTGGCAACACAACAGTGTTACATGCTTACATGGTTGATCAGGGTAATCGCATCTGCCTTGTTTGTAAACCTGCATTAAAATGCATGAATCTATCAACTGGACATGGCATCAGGACAGCGTTTGGAAGGCTTGAACCAGTGGTTCAAGGATGGCTTTTCTTAAAACTGTTTTCCTCACAGCCAGGTTAAAGCATGCAGGACTCAGTCCAGGCAGCTTTCAGTTGACTTTCTCAGACTTCTGTCCACACTCATTCATTTAGCCATTCAACAAACATTCTCTGTGGAAGAGTGGTTTTTTTTTTTTTTTTTTTTTTGCTCAGTGGAAAGGCTGCATTGTCAAGCCATTGTCTCTCAAAACAAAATTCAACGACCTGCCACCATTTCTGACACAGTCTCTCATGGTCTCACACTGTCGCTGTCACCCACCTGAAACATTGGTTTGTATTCCCTTCAGTGCTGTTACAATGTTATTTCATGTGACTCCCCCCACACAACCTCAGTGAGTATATTTCAAAGTGTGAATGGTTTTGTTTTCAATGCAGATTTCTGGAAATCAAATAAAAATATTGGAAAGGTGGGTGCCCAGAAATCTGCATTTTTTAGCAACTTCCTAGGTTCTTCTTAGGCTCATTAAAGTTAGAGGACCACCACACTAAGCTATACAAGGTCCCCCAAAACTCAAAAGCACCTGTTAGCTTAATGTTCTTGTTATTTTTGTTCATACTGGATGGAGTCCTGTCATAGCCCAAGCCAAATACCAATGTTTGTCTTTCAACCTCAGCTTAAATATTACCTTCTCAGTGAAGATTTCTCTCATAATTGCTTCTTTCCCTCTCCTCTACCCCAAACTGAATGATTCACCCCATTCTTTGAGCTTCCATTACATCTTATTCATTCATTTATTCATAAGAATTTATCATCCTGTCTTATAGTTATCTTTTCTTGATGTGTGTGTGAGATATATTAACTTAATTTTTAAAAAATTGGAGTATAGTTGATTTTCTCTCTTCTTGGCCTCTAACTCTTTATGGAAGAAGAAATTTTGCTTATAAATCAATGATTAGCTCTCATTTGTGCTAGAGAACCTGAGTAAGGGACCAGTAAAACCTTGAAAGGATGTATACGTTAGTTGATTGCCACCTTTTGAACGAGCATGTTCGCAAATGACAGCAGGGAGATAGAAGGTGTGCGAAAGTGTATCAAGGTGGAGAAAGGAAAATATCTCTTCTGTGCATGCCATGGCTGAAGAATCTCTCGCAGGTCTTTGTTTCCTGTGGAAAATGGTGGCAATGAGAGAGAGGTCTAGCTTTGGAAGAAAATGTGTTCTGTTTGTCTCAGTGGTCCCCACAGGTTCCTTTGTATGTGATAAGCAAAAATTGTAAATTGAACATGACAGAGCACTAAAAACCTCCCTGTTCCTCCTGTTCTGTGCAGGAGCAGCTTCTCTGTGGGAGAAGCTGGTAGTCTTGAATGTATTTGAGCAATGGTCCCTTCAGTTTTCAATATTTGTGCTATAAAAGTAAAAGTGTATGTAAAGATCTGTGTTCAAGCCTATTTAATGCAATGTCCTTTGTAGGGGAAAGAACAAAACAATTAGTAAATTTGTTAATAGGAAAGTCATTAATATATGATTCATGCATGCTGTGGAATATTATACTGTCATTGTAAAGGTGAGTTCAATTAATATGTGTTGACCTGGAGGTCAGCATGTGAGATTGTGTTTGATAAAATTATTAAGTGCAGAAAAATGAGTTTCATTCTTATTAATGAAATTGCTATATGGAAAAAAAAGTGGCTTTCAATTTTCCTTCTTTTAATCAATACATGGAAAATGTATTCACTCAGATTTCAGATGAATGGATAGCATGTGATATTTTTGTAAATATAAAAAAAAAAACCGTGAATGTGTGTGTGTCTGTGTAATCTGTATAAGCATAACATTGATATTTTTTCCCCAGAGGGTGTAATTTGAGGTTCAGTGAGTGAACTCCGGGAGTTGGTGATGGACAGGGAGGCCTGGCGTGCTGTGATTCATGGGGTCGCAAAGAGTCGGACACGGCTGAGCGACTGAACTGAACTGAGGCGAGGAGAGTGTGAAGGAAAGCAGTGTTCTGCAGAAAGAATCATGGACATATGCCTTCTTCACAGTTGTGTACATGAGTAATTTAAAAAATAATTCATATTTGAAATGACTTCCTATGGATTGACCATGTGAAGCAATATTACTTCTAAAGACATCTTCCACTTTGAGATTGATTGCCTTGGAGGGAAGCATGCACTTTACTGATGTGTCCTTTGCTTAGGAAGGGCTCATAGATATAGTAGATTTGAAATTTAAAAACATAAAAGTCAAACCTTCAAGGAAGAAGCTTTAGCCAGTTTCAAAGACCTTGAGGCAAAACTTCCAAATCCTGAATCTCTACTTCTGTGTGGTCAAGGGCATTTTCAGTATCTTTTGAGTCAAAACCAAAACTCAGGACACAGCACTGACTCTGATGGTCTGTTTCATGTATTCTCTGATGATAAAAAAATTTTTTAAAGGTCCAGAAGAATCTCTTAAACCATAATTTGAAGATAGTCCAAAAAATTTAATTGAATTTACTTTATTTCTCTGACTTACTAAGTTGGTGTGAAAGCCTGCCTTCCACTAATCACTCTTATTTTGCTACTTCAATTCTTTGCCAGGAGAACTTTGGCCTGCTTTTTTTCCTTTTAAAACATTTTTGTTAATGCATTCTTTCTTCTTTTACCATTTTCAGGGTTCTGTATTTGCACCTGTAGATTTCTGTGTAATGGCAGGTGAGGGACCCCAGCAGTTCCAGGACTAGAATTGGTACAGATGTAAGAGCATTGCTTCAACTCCCCCAGATAATACTTGATGGCTGGCAGGTCCAGACTCCGCCCCTTTAGAGTTAACTGCTAGGTCAGCTTGTTTCATTCTTCTAATTCTTAATCTTTTACGTCCATCCCCCATTTTGCCATATCATTTCTTCTACAACCCCTGAACTCCATATCTCCATTCTGCCTTCCCAAAGCAGGCCAGCTAATCCAGAGATGCAACATGTCTGATGTAAAAGGTATACAATCCCTTGATTTAAATGGAAGGACCTGCTTTCTGAATCATCATTCCTGAATCTAAATTCTGATCTGTTTTCCTAACATCGTACTGCTTGCTTGATATGAATAGCATTTGTGATCATGTTATTGATAATATCACCTTAAGCATGTTTATAACATAACATAATGTAATATAGTTATCATTTTAAACTCTTGAGGAGGAACAGTAGCTACCTCTGTCGTGAAGGCTTCATATGAGGCACTGTATTCCACTGCTTTCCATGCATCATCGTATTGAATCTGCATGGCTTATGTTCTCATTTCCATGAAGTTATTAACCATGAAGTTAATAACTCATCAAGGATAAAATAGTAGGAAATGGCAAAGCCAAAATTTGAGCATTCTCATTCCAAACTATATTCTCTTAAATGCTACACTGTTCTGCTTCCTTCCATGTGGCAGGCACCTGCCATAGCTTATCCCTAATCCTCAAAGAAACGTAAAAGGCAGATGCTATCCTATTTTGCAGTGTTTATCTCACCCACTCTGATATGTATTTAAAGCCTTTTCTGAAAATGCCACAGAGAGTTTATATTTAGAGATTAGCTCAACAGATATCAATTGTCTTTGATATTGTTTTATTCTGTATTGTTTTTAATTAACCAAAGTAAAGTAGGTTCTAGTTAAGCATTAGTATCTTTTCATTTAAAATACGTTGGAAAAGAGTTTGATTATAAAGCCAAGAATTTAATCTTATGGTCATTTTTTCTTTTTTCTTAAAAAATACCTGTGCATGAGTCAGACAGCTCTTTTTTTTCCCCTAAGCATAAACAGGATAGGAATTCTAACATGCAACTAATTTAAATTATGAGCAGTAATCTGCCATAAGGATGTGATGTAATTGCAAAGCTACATTAACTTGGATTTAATTATAACTTCTAGCCTCTCAATTAGTGACAAAAGTCATGTGTGCAGTTGGAATATGAATCAATAGATACACTTTTCATAAAAGAGCAACTCCCCAGTGGACTAATGAATTTATCACTTAATGTTTTTCTGAGTTCTATGAAGACAATTGATATTTGGCCCCACAAATACAGAGAAAAAGATTAAATTACTACTTATGAACTTGAATCCCTATTTTATCCTTTTCCTAGCTTGATAACCTGGGGCAAGTTATTTAACTTTATTAGGCATCATTTTTCTCATCTATAAAATGCAACTGACAATAGTTCGTACTTTAAAATGTTGCCATAAATGAGTCAATTCACATAAACCCCCTAGCACAGTGTGTGGGCTATCAGAAGTGCTCATAAGTGATATTAAGGTGATGATGGTACTGTGATGATGATAATGGTAACTATTTGAATAATTATGGGATTGATGGAAAGGAGGAAATAGAAATCCACCAGAAAGTAATTTAGAGCATTACGGCAACCTCTTGCAAGTTAGAGTCTTGGCAGAATTCTGACGTAGAAAATCTATCATACACTTGAATGTGCCTATTTTGAGCTTCTCTCCCCTTATATCATGAAGTCCAAGATTTTTTTTTTTACCAAAGCATAAGTGACTCTTATGTGTTGATCTTTGGAATATTTGCACTCAAAGAACTTTCCAGAGAGGCCAAGTTTGAACCTAAAGGAACAGGTCTCACAGAAGAATTGTAGGAACTTAGTTCTCAGGAATGTTTTGGTGAGGTGTAGGGGGACAGTTTTCCTGATCTTTGTGAAATCATAATCCATAGACATTGTTTATTCTTGAAAGAATTACCTGTATCCAACTGACCTCTCCAAGATGTAGACATAGGTCTTTATAGTATCAACCACAGGCAATTACTAACCAAACCATAATACCCAGGTACACCTGGCCAGTAGGCATCACCCACATAAAAACAGGAGAAGAACCCTGTACTCATGCTCAACTGGAAACGTGACTTCTAGTTCTCTTTTCCCCAGAGGATTCACATGTCTTCCTGATCCAGGTAAGAAAAAATAGTCTTAAGGTAATAGAAAAAAAATAGTGAAAAATCTCCAAGGAATATATCTACAGAACCATGACTTTCCTTTGAGTCTTCTTTTTCTGCAGGCATGTCTTTGACTTTGGCTGTATGTGTGATTATTCTCATTCATTCAGTTAGCTTAGCCATCCTTTGAGAACCTCACTTCCTCACTGAATTTGGGGGAAAACACCCTTTGCCTACCTTTTCACAATTTTGGAAATTTTAAGGAAGAGCAAGCATGTAAACACTTTGTAAACTAAAGGTCATCCAGAAGTAAACAATAATTGTGATCATGATGATGGTGATGATAAAGGAGTGATCTTTTCCAATCGGGTGACTCTGGATATCATGACATACATGGGTGAAGGTTGAGGGTGTGAAGTGATCTCTGCCCCCTCAGGGGTTGAGCTCTTCCCTGCCACTCTGCATCCTTGAGCCTCTGCCCCAGTCTCTGTGGTCTCTCTGGAACCCACAAGAAAGAATGATGCTGCCTGTTGAAACTGATGCATCATCAAAACTTGGAGAGATGCCACCCTCACCCATTTTAGCTCTCATACTAAAAGCCTGTTTCTTACTCTGTACACATTTCACATTTATCAGATATTTGTAGGCTGGCGATGGTCTCTTGCACCTGCCACTTTTGCACATGCCACTTCCTTTGCTTGGAACACACACAGTTTTCACTCAACCCTTTTTAGCTGGCAAATTCCTCTTTTCAGGTGACAGTTTAGACATCACATCTTTTGAGAAGGACTCTCTGAGTAGGGAAGTCCCTCTGGATGAAGTCAGCCTTCTGATGACTACCAGAGCACACTCTTCAATGGCTTATATTTTTTGTTTTTTACACATTTTTGCTCCTCAACCAGACTAAAGTTTCTGTGGAAACAAGGATCTTGTTTGTCTTATTCATAGTACGTTCTAAGCATCTTTATACAGTGCTTGACACATGATAGGAATGCCTCCAAAAGCATTTGTAAATTCCACCAAACACCCAGACAGTAGATGCCTAGTAAGGCATTGGTTTGGGGTGAAGAATGTTCCTGCCGATGCAGAAAACGCAGGAGACACAGGTTCAATCCCTGCATCGGAAAGATCCCCTGGAGAAAGAAATGGCAACCCACTCTAGTATTCTTGCCTGAAAAAAAATAATCTCATGGACAGAGGATCCCTGGTGGGCTACAGTCCATGAGGTTGCAAAGAGTCAGACATGCCTGAGTGACTAAGCACAAAGCACAATGAAGGCTTGGTTGAAGGAAGGAGGGAAAGAAGGGAGGAAGGAGAACAGAGACTGAAGAAATGAATCCCTGAGAACACGTTGGTGGGGTGTCAATTACCTTTCATGATCTCCTGATCTTAATTGTTTTTCCATGTTACCTCCTGTTAATAGTGATTGCTCATTACCTCTAGATCTTGAACTTAAATGGTTTCCCCATTGAAAACAGTAGGGATGTATATAATTTCTTCTTAAAGAATTTCTTCTTCTTATTTCTAGTTCAGGTTTCTTTCTACTATCTCATGTTGTCAGAACACAAAGCAAAATTTAAATGCTCACCACCATGACTTAGGATGCCCAGACCTTCTCAAGGACCTTCTCCTTCTCAAAAATACTCCTAATCCCTGAGAAAATTTTAACTGATTTATGTATATTTTCTAACAAAATCTTTGTTTGTTGATCCGTTGCATAATGAATACAGGTTTAGCAACATGTTGTTGAAACATACTTATAAGGAATTCTGTAGAATTCAGAAAGGATCCAAATATTTAGCAGCAGGATGAACCCTTAAATTCTTTTGGTTGCCTGATAAATTACTTGAGTCAGATTCTATCCTGGATGCAGGAAGAGCAAATCAATTTTGTCTGCCTGTGTGTATGTGTGTATGTCCATCTGGTCTGCCATGAGACTTCCTGGCTCTGCTTTCATGCCCTTAATTCACCTGATGGCTTTGCCCAAAGCTGATAGACAGTTTGCATTACCCATGAGATCTTTCCTGAAGCTGAGATCCAGAAGAACTGAGAAGGCAGAATGGTTAGATTAGAGCAAAGTGTGATACCAGAAAATTACTAGGCACAGCAGACCCATCTTCTGAGTGAAGACTGAAGATCTTGGGAGATGTTTAAGTTAGAAAAGAGAGTGATTTGATAAGTAGAGATTGTGACTATGGTTGGGAATGTGTTGACTTTGAAGCCACACTTGCTTGGGTTCAACCATAGACCTTGAGTGTGTTCAAGCACAAATCAACCTTACTGAGTCTCAAGTTCCTCAGGGATCACAACATACCTAAAACGTATATTTACATATAAAAATAAATTCATTACTGAAACACCTGGGACATCCACTTTCTGTCCCTGACTCTCAACTTCTTGAATTGTAAAATGAGGATAACATCTAGAATACATAACTTGTGAAATAAGCTGAGCCAACATGTATAAAAGTTCCCATAAGAGGGCTCAATAAATATTAAATGGTCCCAAATCTAGAAAACTGAAGCTCAGGTATCTGGGGACTCTTTATTGTAGGAGCAGTGCCTGCTGTATTACCTTTAATTTTCATCTATGCCTGCCATTTGAGGAAAGGGGGAAGGCATATTTTCATTTTTCATAATCATTGACCAGACTGTGTATAAGAACTTTTGTCATCAGAATCATATCACATATTCTATTTATGAAGCAACTGAAAGCAAAACATGATTATATGTGTTTGAAATCTATTTTAGAAGACGTATGCTTCCTTGTTCAGAAAAAAAAAAAAAACAAAACTAAGAATACGTGTGAAATTGTAGCATTAAACACTAGGTATTCTGGGGGAAAGACTGTTTATTAGCAAGAATGATAAATTTGAAATACAAATATTCATAATTTTATTATTACTTTAAATTGCTGGCTGCTTTTTGTTTTATTTTTAATGCCTGGGCTTATTTATTACATTTCCCTCATTTAGTAACAGAAAGAATACCTAGATTTGAGTGTCAGCTATGACACTGACAGGCTATGTAATGTTGTGCGCGTTACTTTAACCTCTCTGGGTCTTTCATATTTATATGAGTAGCAATAATATTAATTAGCAGAAAGAATTATTGTGTTGGTTAAATGAAATAACACTTGCAAAGAGTGATGGCACATAGCAAGCACTCAATACATTTGTATTTTCTTTCCTTCTTTCCCCCAGAATATGTTTTACTGCCAACGTAAATTTCTCAAGAATTTGTGAAATTCTGGAGAACTTCACGAGGGAGCCTTTTTGTTTCTCTAGGTGTTCCTAGGTGTTTTTGTGTTATTCTCTGTCACACACTTACACACACACATTCTTTGTACTAAAAACATGAAGAGCACGTGCATGAAACAAACGTATTCTAATGGGAGAGTATGCTTTGGCACATGTGGTTGGAAAGGGGAGAGTGATAGACTGGATCGCCAAGTCCGAGATCGTTGTCCCAAACACACTGGAGCCCCAGGCTGTCTACAGGCCTTGGCCAGGTGACCATGAATTTGTGAAGCTTTTCTGAAAGGAATAACATGCTTCTTTATTTTAAAGAAAGACAAAGCCCCCATAAATAGTGGGAGTTCATTAAATGGCTGTATGTTGTTAGGTGCCAGTCCTAAATCAGTGCTATGTAACTTATATACACAATTTCATTCAGATCTTACAATGACCTCATTAGGTTAACTTGGCCAAAAATACAGAGCTGATAGGTGACCAAGACAGGATTTCAAGCCACATCAGTCTGACCTCCTGCCTCTTCCATGCCTTCTGTGACCCAATGATACTAAGTATATTTGTATTGGGCAGTGGATTTCTTTTGATGTTCTATTTACAACCATTTTTATGCATAAACTGTTTAATGATTTCAAATTATAAAAATATAAGCAAAAGTTAATAGATCAAAATTACTCAATATCCTTTTACTGAGAGACAACTAAGGTTAATATATCGAAAAATATCTTTCAGCCATTTTAATGTTAATGTACCTTTTTTTCCCCTGGTGGGGCTGGAAGGAAATGACGTGTTAGATTGCTGGGACTGCTGTTATTTAATACCATGAACTGGGTAGCTTTAACAACAGAAATTTATTGTCTCAGAGTTCCGGAGACCAGAGGTCTGAGATCAAGGTGTGAGCAGAGTTGTTTCCTCCCGAAGGCCACGAGGGAGAATCCGTTCTGTACCTTTCTGCTAGATCCTGGTGGTTTGGCTGTCAGTCTTTGGTGTTCCTTAACTTGTTGATGGTGTATCACCTGAAATTCTCCTCTGTCTTCACAGGCTGTTTTCCCTGTGTGTGTGTCTGTGTCCAGACTTCTCTCTTTATGTGACACAAGTCATATTGGATTAGGGCCTGCCCAACGCCAGTGTGACTTTATCTTAACTACATTTGCAATGACATTATTCCTAAACAAGAACACATTCTTAGGTACCAAAAATAAGGATTTCATCATGTGAATCTCAGAGGCATACACTTCAACCTGTAACAAATGGGTTCCTAGAATAGGCAAGGCTTTGTTTTCTGCTTTGCCACTACATAAAATATCTTTCTCCACAACTTTGATGGCTGTGTACTATTATATGATGTGCCTTTACTAGAAATTGTTTAGTTTCTAATCTTAATAGTTTTTAAATGGCTATTATTTTTAAAACCTGCAAAGATTGCCTTCTTAAAGATAAATGTTTACTATAACTCTATTGTTGTTTACTTTATTTCTAGATGTAGAATTTCTGGTTCAAAAGGTTAGGCATTTTAGGTATTTGAAACAATTGCTTGATTGCCCTCTGATGAGGTGGTTCCATTGTGGGCATTGGCAGTTTAAAAGTTTTCCAATTTCATAGACGAAAATGTAATCTTGATTAAATTTGTACTTTAATTTTGCACTGAGATTGCATCTTTTTTCATAAGATGGTTTATGTTCTCGTTTTCACTTGGAAACATTTTAATGGACAGAATGGATTTGTAAAGCAGTAGCTGAGACTGCCAAATTCATGAGGCTGTTCACGTGGACTTTTATATAAGCTGCTGCCTTCATCTTTCTAGGTCATTGTACTACTCCACTATTTGGAAATTATTAGATGGCTGTACTCTGACTTGGGTAGAGAGGGAAATACTGAGCCTTCCTTTCTCTGAATCATTATATAAGAATAGATTTCTAAAACTTTTAGCATACCAAAGCCAACTTTGATGTTATGAATCCTTAATAATATAAATAATTTTATAGTATAAAATTGTCATCCAAGTTGCATTGATTTCTAATATTAACTTTATTTATCATAAGTAACATTATTATTTTACCTTAAATGATGCTCATAAGCATTGGTCCATACCTGGTACCTTTTTGAAATGTGAAGCTCATGTATATGTATGTAGTGACTCATGCATACAGATTTATACCCTACCTTCTTTGAATTTGAGGCACTTGGAACTTTAATTTTTTTATGGGAAAAGCAGAGTGGATGGGTGTTATTGCATCACCTGAAGAATCCTGGGGTGTACCTGGCCTTATTTTATTGATAAAATAAAATGAATTCAGCAGTCCCCAGATGCCAAGGGCATTTCTTGTATTTCCAGGACCACATTCCTGACCACACTTGCTATTAACAAAGATAACATTATGGATGCACTCTGCCTCTGCCTCACATATGGCTATTTTGGGCCACCTTGGCCCCTTGGAATTAAAAGAACAGTTGTTAACCATCATTGTGTACTTGCTGAGTTCCAGGCACTGTGTGAAATGCTTTCAATAAACATGCCATTTAATTCTAGCAACTCTGTTACAAGGCATGCATCATTGTTTCCCCTCTTTAGGCAAGAAAACTGAAGATTAGAAAAACAAGTTTAAGTGTATATGGTTTCAGTGCATATAGTAATGACACAAAAGCTGGGATTTTTCAGTGCTTCAAAAAGACTCACTGTATTTCTCCTAGCAATTGTAGAGGGAGAAGAGGGCCCATTCTCCCCCAGAGACTAGATCCCTGTGGGAAGAACTATCCCAGCCACTAGAGCTGCTATCTCTAGCCCTAAGTGAACCGACTGCAGGACAGGCCCAACCATTCCGCCAGGCTGATGGTACTACCAGGGCAAAATCCGCCAAGGTGGTGGTTTGACCTAACTATTAATACTCACTTGCCTTAGTTTTGTGGGGAATTCTGTTTGGGGACAGCAGAGCAAAATTCTTGAGCTCTCTTTGCAGTTTAAAGGCAAGTATTTTTTTTAAAGGTATTTCTTATACATTCCCTTGACAAAATGATAAATGAAAGGGTGGTTTTGATTTGCTTTGATTTATCTTATTTTATTTGTAGATATCAGAACCACAGTGGCCTAGGTAAATGATGGAGCATACTCAGAAAGAACCAGGGCCTGGCTGCTGCCTGCCTTTTCAGTTTTTCAGGAACATTTCCATCACCTTTTAGCTGGCCACCATGTGGCTGTGGAAATGCAGCTCTTTGCGCTTGGAAACTTGTGTTTTCTTGCTTTGTTTTTGGGCAACACTCAATTTCCTCTCCCATCTTGGTTAGTCTGCCTTGGAAGGACCTGGGGAACATTCCCAAAGCCGTCAGGCTGGTAAACATTGGGGCCAGAATGCACACCACGTCTGCTGGGGGCCTGGTAGCTAATGTGTGAGGAAGCAGGAAGCAGGCTGCTGTCAGAGGCAACGCTGGTGACCAGAGATGCTAATGTTTCTGCCTATGGGAGCCAGTTGTTGCTGAGCAGGAGCACAGGCCTAAAGTGTCTGGATACTTCCTGTGTTTTTAAGAAGACAGCAATAAGGATTCTGGTGCCATGCTTGGGAAGTTTGAATGCTGGAACTGGCTTCTCTTTTTCAAACGCCAGGAGGCCCAGCCTTTGGAGAATACACAAAGCATGGCTGACTCCTGGATGTAGCCTGCAGTCTCCAGCTTGTTCTCACTGAACCACAAAATCCCGGCACCCTGGAGGCTCTGTCTCTGAGCCTCCATGGACCTGGCCTAGTTCGTCTTGTGCAGAAAGTTCTCAGGAGCCGTTTGATTGATGGATGAATGGAACTTTGGTGTTCAGAAATTAACTCTTGCTTGATTTTTGAAATGATGGAATTAGTGAGTTTAAGGATTCCTTTTGCCATCTTTCAGACAGAATGAAAATTTATTTCTAGGAAGCATGGAAATGTAGGGACTATGTCTTGGACCAGAGTCACAGTGGGAGGCCATGACGCCTGGCAGCAGCATAGGGTAAGTTAGTAATACAGCTCTGGGTCCCAGACAAGCATTGAGAGCTGGATTTTTCAGTCAACCTGTGTAATCTCAATTCTGTTCATAACAAGTACCATCTGATTGTTTGTAGTTTGAGGAATTATTGAATAAAGACTCCTAATGGGGGAGGATTCTGAAGACTTATGTAGAGTAGGACTGCCCAACAGAGCATTCTGCAACAATGGAAATGTTCTATTCTTCACTGTTCAATGCAGCAGTCACTAGCCACAAGTGGCTATGGATCACTTGAAACTGAGCAACTGAATTTTTAATTTATCTATAATTAATTTAAATTTAAAGAGCTAGTGGTTACCATATTGGACAGCCCATGTGCATAGAATTGGTCCATCTGTCTGCTTTGCAAGGGCAATGTGCTAAACTTCAGTAGAATACTTAATAGGAACTGGCTACTATGTTGTGGGATATATTCACTGTGGCTCTGTTCTTTAAAACATTATCTTTTTTTGGTCACACCACATGGGAGGCAGAGAGCCTTAACCATTGGGCTGCCACGGAAGTCCTAAAAGATTCACAATTACATTTATTTTTTTCAATATTTTTTCCATATTATACAGTTGACAGCAGTGAGTTTATAAGCCACCTTCTAAAAATTTATTGGACCCTGAAATTTTAGAACTTTATCAATTCTTTAGTTTGTGCTTTTTATGCATTTGCATATGTTTGTGAACTTTATACGTCAATGTTATCAATTGAAATAAAAAGATAAGCTAATCATCTTTTCTGTTTGCCTCCTGATAACGAAGCAAGATGACAGTTGTTAAAGTTTTTACTAATTTATTAGCACAAGAATATCTCATAATAATAGTTACTGTTTTTTAATGAAGATACACATTTTATTTGGAAGCAGGCTAAAAGTGACATAGATTGCTCAGCGTTATGGGATGCAGATAAATTTATTTCTTCAAGGTTTCATTATTAAGAAATGGTGTTGAGACATTTATTTATCCCAAGATTAGCAAGATAGTCTGGTAATGTTTTGACAAGGGCCTGTTGAGCCGTATAATTAGCATTGGAGTGTACCTTTAAGAGGAGTAAGAGCCTGGTAATGAGATGAAGAGAGCAGCAGTGGTACAGGTACATCATGACGTGGTGTCAGCCACATGCACAAGAGCTTGAAGCGAGCAAGTCCGCACGTCTCACACCCTTCACTCCACTGTATCAGTCACCCATAGAAAGTATGAAATTTTCTAGTCTACCCAAGTGCCCTCGTTTTACGGTGTTTGGTCTGGGTCCCCTTGACAGCAGCACCTAAGTTAAAGGTGGCTGGGAAGGGATGCCCGGGAGCAGGAATGAGGGACCAGGGAAGTGAAATGGAGATGGGAAATGAGTCATAACCAGCAACTCACAGGGCTTCCTGAGCCAGCGTCACGCGTGCATCTCAGAACTCCCTTGGGGACAAATGGGGGAAATGCTAATCCTTTGGCTCCCAGCCCCCCACTACTCAAGGGTGGCCTCATGGAAGTTAACTCCTGTCTTAATTTGAGTTCCACAAAGCAGACTCTGAAGTAAGGGTGACATAGTTTATTTGGGAGTTAATTTCTGCTAACACCAGTAGGAGAATTGAACAATGGGACAGGGAGTAGAAGGCAATAGAGAATACAGTGTTACCACCATTGGCGACTGCAGGTCAATCCCAGTGTCAGATGCTGGCTGCTCCTGCCAAGTCGCTTCAGTCATGTCCACTCTGTGCGACCCCATAGATGGCAGCCCACCAGGCTCCCCTGTCCCTGGGATTCTCCAGACAAGAACACTGGAATGGGTTGCTATTTCCTTCTCCAATGCATGAAAGTGAAAAGTGAAAGGGAAGTCGCTCAGTCATGTCTGACTCTTGGCGACCCCATGGACTGCAGCCCACCAGGCTCCTCTGTCCATGGGATTTTCCAGGCAAGAGTACTGGAGTGGGGATGCTGGAGACCAGTATAAAACTCTAATTGGCTGTAACTTACTTCTGAAGAGACTGGAACACATTGTTTGGAGATGGGCATGTGGATACCTCCAACAGAACTGTTAGTAAAGAAGAGAGTGGGTCTTGGGGAGTTACCAATTTCTGACATAGATACTCAACAGATATTTCCCCAACAGTTTCTGAACCCTCTACTTTACTTTGGCTAAGTTTATATATATATATATGAACTTCCCAGGTGGCACAGTGGTAAAGAATCTGCCTGCCAATGGAGGAGATGCAAGAGAAGGGAGTTCAATCCCTGGATCAGGAAGATCCCCAGGAGTTGGAAATGGCAACCCACTCCAGTATTCTTGCCTGGAAAATTCCATAGACAGAGGAGCCTGGTGGGCTACGGTTCCTGGGGCTGCAAAGAGTAGGACACGACTGAGCGACTGAGTGCAAACACACACATGTAATCTATTCTGATCCTTATCGGAGATCATTAAGCAGAAATCGTTTGATTGTAAAGAATAGGAACCCATTGAAAGTGACTTAGGGAAAAAACATGGGATATATTGGAAGGAATCAGGGTTATCAAAAGGCCAGATTCATCAGTTTTCATGAAAGAGAAGAGAAAAGGGAGAGCTGGGAGGTAGAAAATCCAAGAAGAGTTTTTCTCCACTGTCTTGCTACATCCTTGTTTCGTCTGCTTTATGTGCCTCTGTGTGCGCTGGCTCCGCTTCTCTGACTTTTACCATCAGTATCTTGCTCTGCTTTTTGTATTCAAGGAAGACAGTGTCTGCCCGCAGCTTGATTCCAGCCACACACCGCAAGCATCCAGCACTATTGTTCTTGCACAGATTCTCCAAAGATGGAGAACGGCTGACTCAGCCTCATTTGTGGCGTGGTTCAGCTAGGGTCCCATCACCAGATCTGGGGAGAGGAGTAGGACCATGTAGCATACAGAAGTTGGTGAGTGTTGGAGGGAGGGAGATTCTACTAGAAGGGGCAATGAGTAGGCAGAAAAGGGTTGCTGTCTCTACTTCACTGAGACTCAGTGACTTTTTTCAAGTATGAGAAAATGCAACATTTTTAAGAAAGCAGCATCCCAAGGCAATGGGTAATCAGTGCTGAATCACAGGCTCCCAGGAGAATGGTGGTAGTGGTTTCACAATAATTGAGAAATAAGCACAAATGAGGTGTCTCTGTGGGTGGTGACTGCCACTTAGATGTTGGGGGACACTCCTCTTCAGACCATCTCCTGTAGCAGGAAGAGTCCCTTCCATGTATTGAACATAGCACTGTTGAATTCATTAATCATTAGAGGTGCTTGGTATTAAAATTAGCAGCAAATGATGAGTGTCCTTGATTGCAGAATTGGTATATGTTTTTCACTTGTGGCGCTTAAGAGTGATTGGGATGTATTTTTGATAAGTGTTCCAAGTTTCCCTGCCAGTTTCAGAAGAACTGTTCACAAAAGAGCTGGTTAGGATACAGAAATGGAGTGTGGAAGAAGGAGGGGATATGACTCACCTTCAAGTGATGCCTTGCAAATTGTACTTTGGCAAGCAACATTTTATAAAATTTGTTGCCTGGAATGCTGCTTTAAAATGCTACTTGTGTTCTAAGTATGAAATCCAGAAGGTACATTGTATCTCTCTCTCCCTTCCTTCTCTCTTCATCCTTCAATCCATCTTCATTCTAAGGTAAGGTCAGGGTGAATCTGCTAACTGAGATATCTTGGTTAAAAAAAAAAAAATGTGGCATGGTGTTGGTATTCGTGAGCTTGGTACCAGCCGTCAAGTATGCTTTAAGGATAAAATAACTGCACCAGTCTCCTGCCCAAATCCCTTTACCATGCTGTGCATGGCCTTCTTCCTCCCACAGCTGTTGTGAATGTTGATTGGTAAGTCATAGCTGTCCCTTATCCAGAAAATTGCCTTTGGCTGAATGAAAGCCACCAAAACTAGGAACTTATTCTCTGCACCAGGGGAAACCTACAGCTGGTAATAGTCTAATACTGAGGTACACGGAAGACTGGGCCCCTTACCTCAGGGTGCGACCGTGTCTGGCACAGTTTACACCTGAGAATGCCTGGCAGGGTCAGACCGAAGCTGCCCTCTAGCTGACACCACATCTTGAGTAGCCCCTTCATCCGCTCTCTGCTGTCTCCTCTTCCACTTTCTGCTATTTCCTGGAGAGTACTTCCCCAGTAAATCAAGAGCACTCCTGTTTCTGTCTCAGACTCTGCCTCTACGGAACCTGTTCAAACATGGGGATGTTAACTGTGGTTGAACACTGGTTTTTTGTTGTTTTTTTTTTTTTTTTTTTGAAAAGCATATTGGCAAAGGAAGCTGTGGAGAATTAGAAATAGTTCTATTAAATGAAGTGAAATATGACTTGGTGAGAAGAGAACCAGATTGGAAAATCCAGCCTTGAATCTCTGTTCCCTCATGCGACCTTAAACAAGTCAATTTCTGAGGCTCCACTCCCTCATTGGAAAGCCAGGAGTGTATACTGATTTTTCCTTCATTATCTCTGATGAATCTGGTGTTTTGCAGACTTAGCCTTGTTTTTCAGTAGTGTTAGTGTGACAAGTTGGAGAAATAAATCTGGACATATAGATAATGTTTTGAATCACCTTTAGATAGGAAATGTGTTTATTTTATTAGCACAGTACCTAATGTACAATGAGGCCCTCCAAGTGGTATGAATTTTGAGCAATTATTTTAAAATATTTATACTTAAAAAGACATACATTTGTAACTATTGGTTAACTGAAAAGAGACCTCAAGCAATAGAACAAAATCTAGAAAAGATTTCATTACAATGATTTAGCTATTTTTTTTTTATTGTACTGGTAGGAAGAAGTGGGTAGAGGGCATGGTTTAACCATCTCATATTGAGTTTGATGAATATACCAACATTGACTAATTTGATAAATTTATTTCTATTCTGTATATATCAACAATTAAATTTTCCAACAGTATTTCTTCAGCAAAGTAAGTGACTTTATGTCCTGAGGCTGTGGTATGAATCTTCTGGAAATGACATATTGTAATTTATACAACCCTTCCAAGTTTACTGCCGTAGGCTTATGCTTAAATACATATGATTTGTGGAGGAGAGTTGAACTATTTTAGAAAATTCTCCATAGAAGCTTAGCAGTAACCAGCAGATGGATGCTTTTGTCATAAATTTGTGTAACTTTTTGATGCCTCTGGATTTTGTCGAGTTCCTATCTTGTCTTCACAGCAGCAGCTTTCCTAGGGTCTGTCTAATGAGTTAATTTCACTCTAATATGGACTGTTACCATAAGGTTCCCTGAAATATGTGCTCCATGAGGATAAGCCTGTCTGTGAACTTTACCTCTACAATTCTGTTAACGAGAGCTGGGCCTGCTTCATGGTAGACACTCAGGTAGTTCCTAAATGAATGGATGTATGAATAAGTGAACTAGCCATTGTCTCACCTGGCACACTCTTCCTCTCAGCATCCCTTGTTTCATCATTTTCTCCCCTCTTGAAATTTTACCCATCTGTATAGAACCATCTCAAATTCTCAGGTTGTTTCTTTTATTTGTTTGAAGTTTCATGAAAGAAATGTCTTCCTCTGTTTTGGGAGGCTTATGGTTTCCCTGTCTGCCCTAATGAGTTAGGTTGGTGTTTCCCATCATAAACTAGGCTTTGTATTCATAGCAGAAATCTCCTCCTATTATTATTCAAATATAGTGAACATGATGTCGGAAGCCACGGGACTGTAAGTTATTGGGACAGAATTAAGTCTTACAGGTCTGACCCCAAGTTTATTATGCAATCCTGTGTACCACTTTATTTCAGTAGCCTTGAGCTTATCTAGACATATGGTACATTTTTCAGTAAAAGAGGACTTTTTATCAAAAGTTTTAATGTATTGGTTTTCATTATTGAAATAAAGCATCAATAATATTCATCAGCCGCTGTGAATAAATGTGCATAATTTATCCTATTCCTTTAAACATATTTTTATCTAAATGTGAATGTAACAGATAGTCATCTTCCTAAACTTAGAAATTAACAGTGAGTACAATAAAGAATTCACTTTCAAAAATGTATATTTTCAGAAGTGAAGATCATCAAGTATAAAAAGCTGAAAAATCTTCATATAGTAATACTGGCTTTATGGAGAAGGAAATGGCAACCCACTCCAGTGTTCGTGCCTGGAAAATTCCATGGACAGAGGAGTCTGGTGGACTACAGTCCATGGTGTCACAAAGAGCCAGACATGACTGAGCAACTAAGTAACAATTCAGATTAAGGTGATTTCAGAAATAAATAGAACCTGTGGCTGACTCATATTGATCTATGGAAAAAAATATATAAAAGAAATACAGGCTTTGGAAATATTTTACCCTGTAATTCTGAACTCGGAAAAAAAAATCTGAGAGTAAAATGTTCTGTATGACTTTATAAACATCTGCCATTTCAGCCCAATTTCTGCATCTCCACCTGCTGTGTCTCAACCAACATTCAAGGCCCAGTTCAGATGCCATGTCTCCATCCCAGATAACTTTTCAAATTCCCCTCTTTTATCCTAAGTGCCTTTAGATTCTCAAAGCATGTTTCCTTTTACAGCATCTTATGAAAGTAACATTTGTACCTTCTTTATCCTTTGTAAATTCCTGGAGGCAAGAACTGCTGTCTTACTGATCTCATAATTGAATGTCAGGCTTCTTGATTTGAAGTGTGGATTCAAGAACAGGTGCCAGCTTACTGCAGCCCTGAGGAGCAAACCTTTGGGGTAGAGAAGAAAGCATCTTTTGTTAGTGAGGTTTGTCAATATGCTCCCTGTCAGTATGTTTGAATGTAAAGCAATCCTGTCTTCCTTCTCTGCAAACAGTAAATAGGCTGCTGTTGTGAATAGGATGCTGCGCCAAAGGCAGGTGGCTTCCTTCCTCACACCTGATGATTCCTTGCTGGCAGAGCGGACTGACATTTTCCTGGGGACTTATACCCGTCCCCTGTCTATCAGATTTAGCAATGATGAAAAACAATATAAAATTAATTTGCAGTTGGCTCCTTAAAATTTGCCAAGAAGTTAATTAAAATGATAAAGATCAAAGTAGCAGGGAACTCAATACACTTAATTATGACTTCAAAATGCAAAGAAATCCATCAACACTCTCTCCCTCATCCTTGAAAAGGATTAGGTTCTCTCTGCCCAACTTCAGATGGATTCCATACAAAAGGAAGACTGCACTTAGGGGACAGGTAATTTTAGTCACAGGCTTGACGTCAACTCTTTCGACTTGAGAAAGGCAGATTCATTCAGTTGATCTGGGGAAAGGAGGGAGGCTTTTCTTTTCAACTGTCTTCATTTTTATTGTGCTTGTTCTCCTGAAGCATAAAATGTACACTCTCCATGGTGAAGGCAGAATAACTAAAGGACATTCCTAGGCAATAATAATAATAATAATTATCATAATATTGAATACTTAGTCTGGCTAGGACCTGTACTAAGTGAGAGTGTCTGTTTTGGGTGAGGTTTCTCATTTGTGAATTTAAAGTTGTCTTGTGCTTTATCCATTGTTGTCTGTTTTATGCAACTGAGTTTTCCTAGTAAGACAAAGGAGGAGATAATTGTTATTGTCTGCATTTTACAGGTGAGGAGATAAGAGGCTCTGAGATGAAGCGATTCACCCTGTGTCACACACAAATTCCACAAATGTGCCAGGATTCAAACCTAGGCGATGGGACTTCCAAACCCATTCATAGTCACTGCGTTATGCCACCACCACCATACCTTCTTAAATAAGAAGTTTCTGTTGAAATCAGTTTTCTTCTTGATAAATCATTTAAAAAATGGTTACTAATACATTAGTAAAGTGTCACTTTAATTTAAAGTTCACTTTAATTCACTCTAATTCCTTCATTTCTTGATATGTTTGTTTCCTGAGAAGTAGAATACTAAATATTTATATTGTCTTCTTGACTGACATGTTATTTCAGAAATGTTTCATCCTCCTCTCTCGTTGCCCTTTAATTAGCAGCTTCCTCAGCCCTCTAGCTGGCAGTTTTGCAGTCTTTCCTTTCCTTGTCATCTCCTCAAGAGCCTTTTTGCCAAAAATTTTTTTCTAAGTTGAAGGAATTCTTCATGAAAATCCTTTCTCATGCAGATAATCAGCCTTCAATTTACAAGTTCGGTAAAATTTGCTTTTAATATGTTAAACTGTCTTAAAAGAGGTCACACATTGAGATGAAGTGAGACATCCTGTGTTGATAAGATTCCTGGTGAAAGTCTATTTAGAAAGTTCACTTTCAAGGGGAAAAAAAAAAAAAAAAACTAGGCTCTGGTCTAATTGCAGTTGGTATTAAGGGACTAGTAGAGATCTGATAGCACACTTGGGAAGGGCATGGTTCATGGCTCACATTAGGGAAAAATAATAAGGATTTTACTTTACTTCAGAGTAAAGGACTTTGAAGGACAAAGAGAAAGGGAAGATTATCTTCAACAATATATTAAACAATATTAAAGAATAGGAAGAATGACAGCCTGAGTATCCATTAAATATAAGAAATAGTAGAACTAAGAAAACATTGGTACGATTTATGTCAGGGAATGTTTTGCCTGAGTTCTCTTATAGGAGTTCTATGGTGTCATGTCTTATATTTATGTCTTTAAGCCATTTAGAGTATATTTCTGTGTAGAATGTGAGGGTGTGATCTAACTTCATTGACCTACATGTGGCTGTTCGGTTTTCCCAATACCACTTATTGAAGACACTGTCTTTTTTCTGTTGTATATTCCTGCCTCCTTTGTCAAAAATGAATTGACTGTGAGTGTGTGGGTTTATTTTGGGCTCTCGGTTCTGTTCCCTTGATCCATGTGTCTGTTTTTGTGCCAGTACCACGCCGTTTTGATTACTGTAGCTTTATATTATTGCCTGAAGTCTGGGAGGATTATGCCTCCTGCTTTGTTCTTCATCCTTAGGATTGCTTTCTCAATTCTTTTATCGGTCTTTTATGGTTCCATATAAATTTTAGGGTTATTTGTTTTAGTTGTGTGAAAAAAAGTCATCAACCCTTTGATAAGGGGTCACATTAAATCTATAGCTTGTTTTGAGTAGTATGGCCATTTTAACAATATTAATTCATCCAATCCAAGAGCATTCTGTTTCCTTTAATTTTTCATAATTCTCAGCATATGTCTTTCAGTTATACACATGTATCCATTCTTTTGTTTATTACTTTCCATTATGATTTATCACAGGATATTGAATATAGTCCCCTGTCGTATACAGTAGTGACTTGTTTGTATTTGTTTCATATATAGTGGTTTGTATCTGCTAATCCCAAACTCCTCATTTATCCCCATCACCCCCTTTCTTCTTTGGTAACCATGAGCTTGTTTTCTGTGTCAGACAGATTCTTGCTCACATAGTCAAGATAGCTAGGCAGCCCCAGCATGTGTCCTCTCGGGTCCAAGTCCAGCGGAAAAAAGGTCTACCCCTATTCTAACATCTTAACAAAAGGTTCCTCCTGCCCTGTGGGCTCTGATGGATTCACATGCCCAACACTGCGCCAATCCTAAGGCTGCTGTGGGAGAACCAACAGAGGCGTGAATGTCATTCATTCCTGCTTCAGGTAAACACGTTCAGACCAGAGTGTTAGAGGGGCAGCTGCTGGGCTGATCCTTGCACTCTCTGGCCTGGCTAGCTCCAGGTCATCCAGCATACACATATACACATTTCATCAGGTGTCCTTCCCACATGCTGCCAGAAATCAGATGTGTACAGTGGAGTGTGCACGTGTGAACAGAAGCCAAGGGAAGGTGGTAGCATTTTTGTTGTTTTGTGACTTAGTTTTATTAATAAATCTCTATGCTTTCTTTGTGTTTTTAACTAACTTCTGGCTTTCCCCTTAACATCTTACTATAAGAAGAAATGAGATGAATTATATTCATAAAAGAATATCAGTTGTTTGAGAAATTTCATCTGTGCCCCTGACAACCACTGACTGACAGTGGGGGAAATGATGGTGAAGAAATCTGATCAACTTTTCCATGGAAGTCTCCAGTGCAGCAGCTGTAAAAACAGGCAATCTCAAAGGTAAAAGTGGATGATGTAGGTAATGCAGTTGAATTTAAAGTTGCATATATATATATGTGTGTACATGTATATGTACAATTATATGCACATATTCATATACATATATGTATACGGTGGAGTATTGTCATCAAGCAGGATATTTTTATCTGAAAATTACCTTCAATACCCATGTTAAGGCCAATTTTCTATGCATTACTTTCAATTAAAAGATGCTTACTCCTTGGAAGGAAAGTTATGACCAACCTAGATAGCATATCGAAAAGCAGAGACATTACTTTGTAAACAAAGGTTCGTCTAGTCAAGGCTATGGTTTTTCCAGTAGTCATGTATGGATGTGAGAGTTGGACTGTGAAGAAACTTGAGCGCCGAAGAATTGATGCTTTTGAACTGTGGTGTTGGAGAAGACTCTTGAGAGTCCCTTGGACTGCAAAGAGATCCACCAGTCCATTCTGAAGGAGATCAGCCCTGGGTGTTCTTTGGAAGGAATGATGCTGAAGCTGAAACTCCAATACTTTGGCCACCTCATGCGAAGAGTTGACTCATCGGAAAAGACTCTGATGCTGGGAGGGATTGGGGGCGGGAGGAGAAGGGGACGACAGAGGATGAGATGGCTGGATGGCATCACCAACTCGATGGCCATAAGTCTGAGTGAACTCCAGGAGATGGTGATGGACAGGGAGGCCTGGCGTGCTGCAATTCATGGGGTCGCAAAGAGTCTAACACGACTGAGTGACTGAACTGAAGTGAACTTTCAATTTAATACTTGTCTAAACTTAGCATATGAATGACCCTTGTGTGGGAGTTAGGAGTCTTGGGATGCAGTTTAATCCTTATAAAGCTTAAAAAAAAGTAGCCTTCCTCCTTCTGAGCCTCACTTTCCTCATTTTTAAAAGGAGAAGATAGAACAACCTAGTCCCTTTCAGACATAGAATTCCATGGTTCTCTAAGTCCTTCTATTGGTAATGTCATAAATCCCAATGCTCTGCAAATAGGAAATAAGTCTAACAGTCATAAGAAATCATTCAAACAGCAAAGAATAAAGTGTGTATCAAAATCACTCACCCTGTGAGTGTATAGTTTTTGACATGATGATGAAATTCCATCTGGATTTTCTTTGCCTGTGTACAAAGATCCATGCATATATAGATTTTACATACATCAAGATTGACTGTGGGCTTCCCTGGTGGCTCAGATGGTAAAGAGTCAGCCTGCAGTAAGGAAGACATGGGTTTGATACCTGGGTTGGGTAGATCCCCTGGAGAAGGGAACAGCTACCCCCTCCAGTATTCTAGCCTAGAGAATTCCATGGACAGAGCAAACTGGCAAGCTGTAGTCTATGGGGTCGCAAAGAGTTGGACACAACTGAATGACTTTCTAGACTGACTATGCTTGCTGTTCTAAAACAAGTATAGTCAATCAGTATACTTCTGTCAGTCAGTAAGGAAGGAATACACTTCCTTGTAACTTAAAGTTTTTAACAGTGGTCTAGCTGGCACACAGAAATGCATTACTCATTCCTGGCAATTACTGATTTAGTTGACAAATTACCAAAAAAGTTAAATGATTCTGTCATATGCATCTCTGTGAAGGAAATTTAGTTTTTACTGACATAACTTTTATTATATTAATAGAAGGCATATTGGTATAATTTAAAAATGATTGAAATATAGTTGATATATAATATTATATGTTAAAGGATACAATATAGTGATTTGCAATGTTTAAAGATTTCAGTCTACAGGGTTAGTTGCTCAGTTGTGTCTGACTCTTTGTGACCCCATGGATTGTAGCTGTCAGGTTCCTCTGTCCATGGAATTCTCTAGGCAAGAACACTGGAGTGGGTTGCCATTCCCATCTCCAGGGGATCTTCCCAACCCAGGGATCAAACCTGGGTCTCCCACATCGTAGGCAGATTCTTTACCATCTGAGCCACCAGGGAAGCCTACTTTTAAAGGTTATATTCCATTTATTATTGTTATAAAATACTGACTGCTTTGTAATAGCCCGTGACCCATGTTGTATAACTTATTTTATACATAATAGCATTTTTAATTTAAATGACAGCTTTTTTCTCAAACTCAAGTGACACTCTTGTTAAAATTTGGAAAATACAGGAAAAAAAAGTGGAAAATAAACATAAGTCGTAATTACAACAGCCAAAGATAAGATCTATTTTTAGAACATACAGTGTATATATATTCTACAAAATTAGAATAATGCTATAAATATTGTTTTATAACTTTATTTTTCCACATATTGTAAAAAAATTTTATGACATTAGGAATATTTTTTAAAAATTACTTTATTAATGGCATAATATTATAACATATTGCTGTGTCATAGTTGGTTTAATCAGTCTCCAATTATAGGAAAATTTGGTGCCAGGAGAAATATTAATAACCTCAGATATGCGTATGGTACCACCCTTATGGCAGAAAGCAAAGAAGAACTAAAGAGCCTCTTGATGAAAGTGAAAGAGGAGAGTGAAAAAGTTGGCTTAAAGCTCAACATTCAGAAAACAAAGATCATGGCATCCGGTCCCATCACTTCATGGGAAATAGATGGGGAAACAGTGGAAACAGTGAGAGAATTTATTTTGGGGGGGCTCCAAAATCACTGCAGATGGTGACTGCAGCCATGAAATTAAAAGACACTTGCTCCTTGAAAGAAAAGCTATGGCCAACCTAGACAACATATTTAAAAGCCGAGACATTACTTTACCAATAAAGGTCCATCTAGTCAAAGCTACGGTTTTTCCAGTAGTCATGTATGCATGTGAGAGTTGGACTGTAAAGAAAGCTGAGTGCTAAAGAATTGATGCTTTTGAACTGTGGTATTGGAGAAGACTCTTGAGAGAGTCCCTTGGACTGCAAGGAGATCCAACCAGTCCATTCTAAAGGAAATCAGTCCTTCAGGAAGGACTGATGCTCAAGCTGAAGCTCCAATACTTTGGCCACCTGATGGGAAGAACTGACTCACTGGAAAAGACCCTGATGCTGGGAAAGATTGAAGGCAGGAGGAGAAGGGGACAAAAGACGACAAGATGGTTGGATGGCATCACCGACTCGATGGACATGAGTCTGAATAAGCTCCAGGAGTTGGTGATGGACAGGGAAGCCTGGCGTGCTGCAGTCTATGGGGTCTCAAAGAGATGGACACGACTGAGCCACTGAACTGAGCTGAAACTGGGGTGCTTTTACTTTTGCTATTATAGACAGTATTATAGTGAACATCTTCAGATATACATCTTTGTGCACATTTTTTATGATTTCCTGATTAAAAACGCTTAAAGTGGAGTTAACAAGTCAATGGAAAGTCAAAACAGCTAAGCCTAGTTATTTTTAAAGGATGTCAAGATCATACAGAAGGAAAAAGGATCTCATGTATGGCTACCATATTCTTTGAAAATATTCCTGTTCATTCAGAGAGATATTTGTAGATAAAAGTAAAGAAAATTATATTCAAACCTTCTATTACAGAGCACCATAATAAAGTCACATCCGAATAAAAAAGAAAATAATACAGAGAAATTTGAGGTCCAAGAACTTATTCTGTATTTCTGCATCTCTAGATCAGGAAGGCAGGATCCAGGTATAGGTCCTGCTTTTATTCACAGAAGTTAGAAAATTGCCTAGCACATAGCAGTAAGTCAGGAGATGGCTAGTGAATGACAGTGAAAGTGAAGTCGCTCAGTCGTGTCTGACTCTTTGCGACCCCACAGACTGTAGACTACCAGGCTCCTCTGTCCATGGGATTTTCCAGGCGAGAGTACTGGAGTGGGGTGCCATTTTCCTTCTCCAGGAGATCTTCCCGATGAAGGAACCATTATTACCGGATTGGTGTAACAGAACTGATAGACCCTAATCGTTCATCTATACATTTCAGACATTGTAGTTACTGATTTTTTACTGACTTTTTGCATGAAAATAGCATTACTTTGAAAGACAAAAAAAATTTTTTTGAGAGACAAAAACCTTAATAGTAGTTTTGTGCTTTACTCAGTGACCTTGTTGTTCTCATTCTCCCCCTCTGTAAAATGAGGATGCCATCATTGGTTTTCCAGAAATTCTTGCCATTTCAAAGCAATTGTAATCCAAAAGCCAGGGGCAGTAACAGTGCTAGAAAACAGGTATTATGGAAAAGTCAGGAGAATAAAGGGCATTTCATGGATAAGCACACTAAATATGGATTGTATTCTTAACTAAGAATAACCTAATTACTTAGATTACATTTTGAAGTTTATACCCATCAGAAATTTCCTTTATAGACAAGATTTTACATACTTTCGATTTATCTTTTAAATATCAATATTTTTCATAGTCTTTTCATTTGGTTAGAATACGACTTCAATTCTGACCTATAAATATTATAACACTTTTGTTTATCATCCTAGTATATAGATAAAACATATTTTATTGCAGAAAATGAGGGCCCTGGGGAAAAGTTCAAAGAGGAAAGTGTGGTTTGCTCTCTCCCTAAACCTGCTGTATTGACAATTGTGGGAGTCACATACTTCCATTAAGGATCCATTTCTATTTCTGAAGTACATCAGTATGATTATTGTTAAAAAGATTATGAAAGTCAAGTTGTGGGCACAGAAAAAGGAGCAATTAATATTGAACCTCTGAAGGATTGAGTAGTATATGTGTCCAAATTTCCTGTGATTTTGCTGGTTTCTTAAAAATGCGTATTCTGCTCTGCGTGTCGCCTGAGTACCCAGTTCATTACTTAGCACATATAGGTGCTTGGGCTTCCCAGGTGGCTCAGTGGTAAAGCATCTGCCTGCCAATGCAGGAGGCATGGGTTCAACCCCTGGTCGGGAAGATCCTCTGGAGAAGGGAGTGGTAACCCACTCCAGTTTTCTTGCCTGGGAAATCCCATGGACAGAGGAGCCTGGTGGGCTACAGTTACATGGGGTCACAAAGAGTTGGACATGACTTAGCAACTACACAACAGCAGCAGATGCTTATGCTTTATCACCTGGAACAGGAAAAAATTTCCTCTGTTTCCCTTTTAGGGAGAAACGTTTAAATTTCTAGCCTTGTGTGTCTACACGAAAGTTCTCTGTGTATTTACAAATAGGTCTCCATATGGGTAGCCAGTCTGAACACGAAGAAAAGTCCCCTTGAATAAAAGCAGCTGCAGGTTCCCTGGAGCCTTACATTAGAGAGCTCCCAGTGAACCCTCTGAGGTTTCTCTGGAAGGGGTCTGCTGGAAAGCCATCCTGCCAGGCTGACTGCCCGAGAATTTGCAGTTCTCAGCTTGTGGAGGTTGAAGTTGTGGCTGTTCCTGTCACCCAGGGAGTCCACCCTTGTTATTAACCCAGTAAGTTCTGTGACACCAGTCGGGGGCGGGGGGGGGGGGGGGGGGGGGGGGGCAAGGTTGCCTTGCAATGTCCCTGCTTGTCCGGAATACTAGGAAAGACTTCCTAACGAAGGAATAGTAGCAGACCTAACACTGGGTGGAGGTGCTCTTGGAAATTCTCTGTCTTCAGTGCCTAGAGGGATATAGGGTTCCCATGGCATCACCACAAACATCTGTGTAGATGCTGAAGATATAAGCACATAGAAACAGAGGGGATGGGCATACAATTTTGAGTGCCGCATATGGACCAGTTACTGTAGTAGGCACTTTACTTTCTTTAACTCACTGTTTTCCTGTAGATTTTCTGGTAAGTGATGGTATTTCCACTTTTCAGATGAGGAAACAAAGTCAGAGAGGAGATGCACTCTCCTGAGGTCACACAGTTTGAAGTGGATAAAAGAGAGCTTGGATCTACATCTGCCTGGTCCCCCTAAAATCTGTGCATTTGACCACTGGTCTGTACTGCCCTAACAAGTAGTAAGTGTATTTAGAAATATTACATTACTGATCATATAAAGGCTTTTTAATATATGTCTTTAGGTCTTCAATCCTCACACTGATTCTGTAAGTTAGGTGACCCTGTCCCCATTTTACAAAGGAAACACTACAGTGCTAAGAGCTAATGTCGCTTGTCCTTGACATTCCACCTCTTGGGTGTTAGAGCGTAGGTCTGTTTGAGGTCAAAAGCCAAGCCCCTTTTTCATGCAATTCCAGTGTCGTCCCTGCCCTTGAGCAGCTTGTCACCAAGATGAATAGACACAGATGTAAAGAGATTTACCAGTCCTCATCTAAGATTTACACGCTCCTTAAGAGTGATCTCTTCTGGAAGCGACTGCAAAGACACAGTAAGGCCCATCTGTCCACAGGGCATTTCTCCTGCACAGTCATCCCCTTAAAGAACGACGAGAGGCCACTCATTGAGAATGATCCAGTAAGAGCTTGCCCAGGTGGACACTGCAAAGCGAGGAGTGGGAAATAGGACTTTTAACCTCAAAGAGGCCTCTTTTTGAAGATCCAAGAAAGGCTTGAACAGAAGGACATCAATAGAATTTGAAGTGGCATGACTCTAGCTGCACAGCCACTGTGCAGGGAAGAGCTTTTGACATTGGTTCCTTTTGAAGCAACAGCAGAGCTTTTGCATCCTCAGCCAGCTTTTCTTTTGAGGGCAAAATGCTCAAAAACTGTCTCCAGAGGAAATAAGGAAGGGCTAAATGTGTACTATAGATTGACTTAAGGATTAGCGATGCTCACCTTGCAATGGACAGCCTAACACTTTTCTCTTCACTTTGTGGTTTCAGTGTGTAAACTTCTGGGTCCTTTGGCAAAACAGCTGAGAACTGGATGACCACAGTCAGTTCCATGAGCATTTACTGAACTCCCACTGTGGAGGTGATAGAAAAAATGAAATTAAGTTTCTGTTCTCAAATATGATACACAGTTCAGTGTCAACTAAGAAAAAAAATGCACAACCTAAAAATTGACAAGTATATTTTATTCCTGGACCTTACTGAGGACTATAACCCAGGAGAAAGCTTCTCAGAGTGCTCTGAGGAACTGTTCCCAAGAGGTAAGGGAGGAGCTAGGATATATAGGCATTTTTGCTGGAATACAAAGGCAAACCAGAAACCTTGTAGTCAGAAGATTACTGCTAATCACAAAGAAACAGACATCTCAAGTTCATGATTTTAGTGCTTTTCTATGAATGGGGAGATGCAGGAGTCTGGCCTCATTGAAATTATTTCTTTGATGTGCATCTTAACTATCTAGAGGGCTTCCCTTATGGCTCAGCTGGTAAAGAATCCCCCCTCAGTGTGGGAGACCTGGATTTGATCCCTGGTTTGGGAAGATCTACTAGAGAAGGGAAAAGCTACCTACTCGAGTATTTTGGCCTGGAGAATTTCAAGTTAAGTTCAAAACAGGACAGGAAATAATACTTGGCTTTTCTTCAGCACTTACTTTGTTTCAAAAATAATGTTAAGTTTTTCACATGGATTCACTCATTTAATACTCAGAACCTCCCCATGAGACTGGTATTCAGTTCAGTTCAGTCGCTCAGTCATGTCCGACTCTTTGTGACCCCATGAATCGCAGCACGCCAGGCCTCCCTGTCCATCACCAACTCCTGGAGTTCACTCAAACTCACGTCCACCAAGTCGGTGATGCCATCCAGCCATCTCATCCTCTGTCGTCCCCTTCTCCTCCTGCCCCCAATCCCTCCCAGCATCAAAGTCTTTTCCAATGAGTCAACTCTTCGCATGAGGTGGCCAAAGTACTGGAGTTTCAGCTTTAGCATCATTCCTTCCAAAGAAATCCCAGGGCTGATCTCCTTCAGAATGGACTGGTTGGATCTCCTTGCAGTCCAAGGGACTCTCAAGAGTCTTCCCCAGCACCACAGTTCAAAAGCATCAATTCTTCAGTGCTCAGCCTTCTTCACAGTCCAACTCTCACATCCATACATGACTACTGGAAAAACCATAGCCTTGACTAAACAGACCTTTGCTGGCAAAGTAATGTCTCTGCTTTTCAGTATGCTATCTAGGTTGGTCATAACTTTCCTTCCAAGGAGTAAGCATCTTTTAATTCCATGGCTGCACTCACCATCTGCAGTGATTTTGGAGCTCAAAAAAATAAAGTCAGCCATTGTTTCCACTGTTTCCCCATCTATTTCCCTTGAAGTGATGGGACCAGATACCATGATCTTCGTTTTCGGAATGTTGAGCTTTAAGCCAACTTTTTCACTCTCCTCTTTTACTTTCATCAAGAGGCTTTTTAGTTCCTCTTCACTTTCTGCCATAAGGGTGATGTCATCTGTATATCTGAGGTTATTGATGTTTCTCCCGGCAATCTTGATCCCAGCTTGTGCTTCTTCCAGCCCAGCGTTTCTCATGATGTACTCTGCATAGAAGTTAAATAAGCAGTGTGACAATATACAGCCTTGACGTACTCCTTTTCCTATTTGGAAGCAGTCTGTTGTTCCATGTCCAGTTCTAACTGTTGCTTCCTGACCTGCATATAGGTTTCTCAAGAGGCAGGTCAGGCAGTCTGGTATTCCCATCTCTTTCAGAATTCTTTACAGTTTATTGTGATCCACATAGTCAAAGGCTTTGGCATAGTCAATAAAGCAGAAATAGATGTTCTTCTGGAACTCTCTTGCTTTTTCCATGATCCAGAGGATGTTGGCAATTGGATCTCTGGTTCCTCTGCCTTTTCTAAAACCAGCTTGAACATCTGGAAGTTCACGGTTCACGTATTGCTGAAGCCTGGCTTGGAGAATTTTGAGTATTACTTTGCTAGCATGTGAGATGAGTGCAATTGTGCGGTAGTTTGAGCATTCTTTGGCATCGCCTTTCTTTGGGATTGGAATGAAAACTGACCTTTTCCAGTCCTGTGGCCACTGCTGAGTTTTCTGAATTTGCTGGCATATTGAGTGTAGCACTTTCACAGCATCATCTTCCAGGATTTGAAATAGCTCAGCTGGAATTCCATCACCTCCACTAGCTTTTTTCATAGTGATTCGAGACTGGTATTAGTATTTTCATTTTACTGAGGAGGACAGTGAGATCCAGAAAGATTAAGTAACTTTCTCAAGTCACAAAGCAGATAGCACACTCATCATTTAAGCCCAATCTGACTGCAAAATCCTGATGCTTAACCACTTACAGTATTCTGCCTCAATAGGTATTCCTTTTTGGCTAGAATATCAGCCAATAGCAAGAAGTAACACTACTGAAAAATTAATTGTAATCATTACAACTATCACCTGCCTCCAAGGAGCATTTTCAGTGTAAACGTATAGGCAGATTACTTTGATCTGACTTGATCTCTACAACAGTTGTATAAGTATCACTAATCTTATTTTAAGATGAGTAAACTGATAGAGCACCTAACGAGAAAAGAATGTTAAGGAAGTAATAGATCTGAACTTTGAAACAGTATCAGTGACCTCAACCATTACATTGTATTGCCTCCTAAGGCTGGGACCAAATGATAAGATCCTTGGTGCTAAGCCAGGAAGTTTACATTTCTCCTGTAGCTAGCATGGAAATACTAAGGTTTTTGAACTAGTAGCGGATGTGGCTTGATCTGGGCTTTTGAATGGTTAATGTGGAACTGTCTTTGGATATATTATAGATTGGAAAATCAGAACAGAGGGAGCAGTTATAGGACCTACTGCACAAGTCAATTTAAGAGGTCCTATCCAGGTGAGATGTGTGGACAAGGCAATTGGTCCTGAAAGCTCAGTAGAGACTCCTGAAAGGAGAGACAAGAAGCATATGTTATTGGGTTTATGAATGATTAGGGTGCTGTTTGGTGCCTTGAAATCTGGATCTCTTGCTCAAGAGGGAGGCTGCCTCTAGATAATATGCTGGGAGCTATTTAGTATGGAGAGAACCTGGAGCTGTGATTACCAAGACTCTGGGTTGCAGCTGCAGCCACCCAGAATTAGCCTGGCCAGATGGTGGTGGGTAACTGGCTGTTCTCCATGGACCTCGAGAGAACACAACAGATATCACAAGTGAGAGGCACATGGCTTCCCATGGACTCAGAAAACTTGTGTTGTGCATTTCTGGGTCTCTCAAGGTATGTTCCCCCCATGTTATCTCTGTGATATGAACTCAGGTTGATAGCAGTGAAGAATGTTTCATACAAATCAGAATTTCTTTTTTAAATGAGGCCATCTGGTAGGTTGTCTGCATTTATATACCAGTAGCCACACCAGATTAGAAGCTGAATAATTCTGTGCCTGTACAGTATTAACGAACTATTTATAGCATGGCAGAATAGCCACTGCAGTTACGACTCAATTCTTGGGTGACATGAGACAGGATGTTAACTAGATCTCACAGATAATAGTAATGACCATTGACTAGTACCAGGCATTTCTCTTTTTTCACATGTAGTAGGTATAAATTCTCAGCATCGCTCACTTGGGGGTATGCAAGAAACAGAACTGGTCTTTTAATAAAATAATTTGAGTGCACAATCTACCAAGTGGTCAGAACATTATCCACATACTTTGAAGAAAGGTATAATTCAGAAATTATGTTAGTCAGTCCAGGATTGGAATTCAGTCATGTGGAGAATCACCCTCTCTCCAATTTATTCCTCCTGTTGACCCAGGGAGGGTGCTAAACCCAGGAGATCTTACTCAGGTGCCAGCCTGGTGACAGCAAGGGGTGGGTGTCCACCATTTTAGATGTGCACACCCTCTGCTAGCCTCCCATGCTCAGTGTAAATTCAGTTAGTCAGATCTTTATTCACCTGCAAATTGAGACCAATCTGCCAGTACTCACTGGTTCTCATTAGACCCCCCTGGCTCCGATAACCTGGTGAGGTGATGGTCATTCCTCCTATTATTCCCCATGGGCACTGTCCACACAGCTAGTACCTGGCACTTAGCTCCTTGAGCTCATATTGGGACCTGTTACAGGTCCATTTACCTCTCCTTCTCAGCCAACTTTCACTTCCCCCTCAATACCCAGGGGAAATTTTGCAGTTCCCATCCCCACAACACTTTAGGGCTCTGGAGGTCTTGGGACTATAAGAGGAGATCCGTTTTGTCTCCTTACCCCCGTGTGTCTGAGATGGAACCAGAAGTTGAGAAATTGTCGTTTTTATTCATTGATCCAATTCTGAGGACTCCAACCCCAGGACAAATGGTGACCCATGTCTCCCCAACTGAATGGGGGTGAGGCAGGCTAGAGTAAAGGAAGACACTGGAAAGGACCTTAAATTATGATTCTGCCCCACCTGCGTGGTCTCTGATCTCCACAGCACCTCTGGGTAGTAGAAACAATGACTTTAATGAAAAAGAGGAGGTTTAGAGAAGTTAAGGGATGTGTTAGAGGTCCCACTGAAGCCGACAGTGGTGCAGGAGTTCGGGCCGAGCTGTCTGCTGCAAACAGTGAGCTCTTACCCGTCATTCTACAGGTGGGAGAGGCAGGGATTTCCCTTTGTTTATTCGAGATCGTTGAGTGGCTGGTCCTGTGATATCCTGTCAAGGTGAAACTAAAGGCTGGGAGCCTAGATTCTGGTCCTTGGTCTTTCCCTTCTCACAGTGAGGCCCTGAAACCCATGTGTTCTTCACCCCCCATCGGTGTCTCACTCTGTTAAACAGCACCAAGAAAGGGAGTTGTGGTGGTTACTAACTTTGAGATCTTCAGGAGAAAGCAGAAGTTCATGGCAAGAATTGGACTGAGTAACTCATGGAAGTAATTGAAGGGTTGTGCTTGTACTCTATTTAATTAAGTTTACATTGGGTTAGTTCTAGAAGTTGTAATATGGAAATATCTTGAATTTAAATGGCTATCAGATCTACTTCCCTTCTAATAATAAATTAATAGTAATAAATAATATAATAAATATAATAAATTAACAGTAATATTTTCTCAATCCATTAGAAAATTAAATTCCTTCTAGAAATAAAATGAACCACTGACATTTTATTTTTAGCATTTTGTTTTCTTTTTCAGTGACTGGATATATATTAATTACTAGCTATGTTAAGGTTGTGATCATTTGTGCAAATTGGGAGGAAGAAAATAGCCACTGGCTATGACGAATGGAGATAAATACACACTATAAAAGGAAATGTGCCCCACTGAAATGACTAAAATGAACTAAACAAAGCAAAGAGATAACACGGATATGGAAAAATGAGTGCTTTCTTTCCCTGATGGTTGGGGGTGTCAATGGAAGTAAGTTTGGAGAACTATTTAGCAGTATCTAATAAAGTAAATACATGTGTGGGTTCATGTGGAATGTATGTAGGAGTAGCATATATGCAATATGGAATTGTATATATGTGTATATTATATATTATTATTTATATTATTATATATAATGTACCTGTGATTCTACAGTATATGTTCCCCAAAAGATACAAAGAAGTATATTCCTAACAGACCATTTATAAAACCACAAATGTTCATAAGTAGCATGACAGGCAAATCCTTTGTGGTGGATTTATCCACTGGACTGCTTACAGCAAGAATAATGATCAGACTGTAAGTTCACACAACATGGATGAATTTCACCCAGAAAATACTGAACAAAGGAAACCAGATACAAAGGAATATATAATGGATAATTCAATTTTAAAAATAATCAATGGTCTTCGAAGTCATGACAATAGCCGACTTTGCTGGGAAAAGGATGGGGTGTGACTTCTGGGGTTCTGATAACATTCTTTTTGTTGATCTAGGAATTGAGTCCATAGATGTGTTCACTCTGTAAAAATTCACTGGGCTCTTTGGCACTTTTTTGCATGTATGTAATAGGTCAAGAGATTTACTTTGAAAAGGGCGGTCTGAGAAAAGGACCAGGCGAGACCCAGATGGAAAAAACAGAACAAACTAAATATTGTTAACAAATTTAAAAGATATAAATTGTGAAATGTTATGCAAATGTAGAGTGCCATGTGTGCTGAATCTAAAGTAGGTTTTATTGGGCCCAACACTAGGTGTTAGCATTACTTTTATGAAAGTCTACAAGTCTCATATCTGTCATAAGACCATATCATTCAAGATGTTCTCAATACAAAGCCATAAAAAAAATACATAATCTCAGAAAATCTGAGATAGAAGTGGAAGGGGAGTTCCCTTTCACTTTCCCCATTATGCCCAGTATTTAGAAGCTCAGAGCCACCCTCTCCGTCTTTGGGTCCATCCAGAATCTCTTATTCAGGCTGTACATTTCACCACAATTAAGTGACCTGTTTAGCATTCCTAGCCTGAGTCAGCCCGATTCACATCAAATGAAACTGGTCTATATTTAAAAGGTGGAATTCATAATGTATCAGCATGATCTAAAAACTTAATCACTGGGTTGAGAGCTCCCAGTCCCAGTTCCCCTAACATGTCTGTTACCTCTAGCTTTGACTCACAATCATGTGTTTTTTAAATGGACAAGAGAATGAGCATAAAAGCAAAATTGTTGGTGACTAAGAATAGTAGCCAGTGATCCTGGGAAGAATACCGTGCTCCAGGGCTGAGCAGGAAAGCTGTGGAGGCTTGTGCGCTGTGATCATGCAAGCCAGCATATGACCGCAGGACCCAGGTGACCTCTGAAGAACTGCATTCCCAAGAGCTGGAGTCTGAATCCACTATGACTAAATAAACCTGCGATGTTTGTTAGTGGCTTGTGACACACGAGGACCAGATGGCTTTACATTTTTTTCTACCTTTTACTTACTAGAATGTCCATGAGAGGCCAGGACCTGTGTTTCCAAACTTACTGCCATATGTTGGACATTTATCAGATAAGATGTACTCTAGTAACTGCACATTATATTTCTTATTTGTATAATTTGAATACAAGTCAAATCCAACCTGCAGATGATCATAGCTATCCCAGATCTGGAAAGTAGGGCCAGTCCTCAGGTCCTTAGTGCAAAAGTAATGATTATTATTAGTGAGCCTGTTGAAAAACAGAAAAATACACTGCCTGTTCAAGCAAATAAATGAAAGCCTTGACCTGTGCAGCAAACTGACTCGAGAGCTCTCAATTCACAGTCGAGGGTTATTTAAATGTTAAAAAATAATAGCTAATAATAATTAAAAATTTACTATGTTTTAGCCACTAGCCACTTATCCTACCTTACAATTTTATTATCACAGTAACCCAACAGTAGCTACTCTTCTTAGGCCTGTTTTACAGGGAAAACTGAGACACAGAAAGGTAACTTGCCCAAAATGGCACAGCCATTTGAATTTGAACATAGGATCGAAAATCTATAAATATATCTAAAACAGTCTAATCCTTTAACCAACCTGCTCTGCTAACCTTTACCCTTGTCACCAAGATGTAATAATTTGGAAAATGAAATTAATTTGTTCTAAATCTAAATTATTTCTTGGATCAGCTCAGGTCTTCACTTGTAATGCAATACATATCTCAAGGAGAGGGCCATACTTCCCAATGACTCATAAGGTTGAACAAGTCTTAAGGACTGTCCTGGTTTACTCCCGAGGGCTGGAGCAGTTCACAGCGTTCCTTCACAGCGTTCCTTTTTCACTCATACTAAAAACTGTATGGTTACCCTAGAATCATATTTGTCTTTGCCTCAAATACCCAAATGTCTCAATTAAAACTCAAATGTCTATAATAGAGACTCAGTCAGGGATAAGACCACTTTTTTCATCTGTTAGGATCCAGACCAGGATACTGCTTGACTTGGAGGCAAGCTGTCCACGCACCACTGGATTTTACTCACAAAGGTGACCCTTGGTTGGCCAAGCAGCCCCCTGTCTTACCTTCCCCTTATTAGAGCAAGGAAGTAACAGCACAGCCTTCTGAAATCAGATGCCCTGTGGGGGGAACCATGTAACAACTTGTTTCCAGGGCTGTGAGTATCTGGGCAGAGATTTTTAGCATTACTCTGTGGCTCAGCTGGTAAAGAATCCACCTGCAATGAAGGAGACCTCAGTTCGATTCTTGGGTTGGGAAGATCCACTGAAGAAAAAATAGGCTACCCGCTCCAGTATTCTTGGGCTTCCCTGGTGGCTCAGACGGTGAAGAATCTGCCTGCAATATGGGGGGCCTTGGTTCGATCCCTGGGTCAGGAAGATCTCCTGGAGAAGGGAATGGCTACCCACTCCAGTATTCTGGCCTGGAGAATTTCAAGGACAGAGGAGCCTGGCGGGCTACAGTCCATGGGGTTGCAAACAGTCAGACATGACTAAGTGACTTTCACTTTGGCATCATTTTGGGCTGGCTGGGCATCCTGTGGTCTGACACATGTCAGCTCAGCTGTGTCTGGTGTTGTCAGAAAGCTCAGTGACCCTTTCTGGGCTGTAAAGTACTTCTCAGCCCTCAGGAGCCTTTTTAAAAAATATCTATTTGTTTGGCTGTGTTGGGTCTTCATTGCATTGTACATGATCTTTCATTGGGGCGTGTGGATTCTTTAGTTGTGACACACAGGCTTAGTTGCTCTGTGTCATGTGGGATTTGAGTTCCCTGACCAGGGATCAAGCTTGCATCCTCTACGTTGCAAGGTGGACTCTTAACCACTGGACCACCAGGGATGGCCCCTCAGGAGCCTTTTGTGCAACTCATGTGCCCCGTGGAAAAGCGTCTGGGGCCCTGTCAGTCCTCGCTGGTGGGACTGGTCAGTCTCCTCCTGGTCCTTTGGGTGCATTTTTCTGAAACACATGATTTCAGGAACAGACTTCTATATAAGAGTAAAACATCCCTCTTGGAGTTGTGAGGACTCTTCTAATTGAGAGAAAAGGGGAGTATATATACCTTAAGGTTTTAACCTTAATATGAAAATGAGGCTGACATTTATTGAGCCATTATGATGTCCCAGGCTGCTTCTCTTATTTCCTTGCCATACAGGTTTCATCATCCCTATTTTTATCAATTAGAGGTCAAAACCTAGAAAGGTTTTATAATTCCCCTGGAATCACTCTGTTATCAGGTGATGTATAGAGGATTTGAAACTCAGTCTGTCTGACTCCAGGGTCCTTCCTGGAGTCTGTATCATTCATGAGTAGAGTTTCTCACTGTTTGCCCTGTTGACGCTTTGGGCTCCATCATCCTTTATTGTCAAGGCTCCCTTGTGTTCTGCAGGTTGTTTAGCAGCATCCCTGGCTTCAACTCACAGCTGCCAGTTGTACCTTCCCTTACCACCATTTCCAAAAATGTTTGCAGACATGACTGGTGCCCCCTGGGAGACAAAATCATCTTTGACTGAGAATCACTGTGTTACAGTAATAAGGCACATCCTAAAAACAATGTATTGAAATGCATGCTTTCTCAAAAACAGTTTTTTCCTCATCCTTTTCTTTATTCTTGCCTGGAGAATTTCACGGACAGAGGGGCCTGGCAGGCTATAGTCTATGGGATCACAAAGAGTTGGACTCGGCTGAGCGACTAACACTTATGTTTATCTTAACCTTCCTTTGCTGAATTTTAGCCAAGAAAACTTTTAAATCTGGTGAACTCTTCGCTGGTTCCGCTCTCTCTCTCTGGACTTCTCAGAAACTTGACAAGTAGTAAGTTCCTACTGCTCCCACCTCAGCCTGGTATCATCTTTGAATCAGAACAGCAACGTGAATGGCCTCAATTTCAAGAGAGGCCAAGCACAAAGTGATGGTTCAGACCAAAAGAGGGAATATCTGATTTACTATCAGATTTTCTCTGTTTCATTCCAGTCAGTTACTAGTCCAAAGACAGTTATAAAATTAAATCTGCAACTAAATTTTGTCTTTTTCAGCTAACTTATTTTGCATGGTTATTCACATTGAGTGCAAAGGCAAATTTTTTTAAAAAGCTCCAACGTTTTACTAAACAAACTCTATTAAGAATGAAGTGATGAAGTTAGTAACAGAGAAATTGGTGACACCTGGTGGTGGATCACATAAAACTTTTTGGAGTTTTAACAGGGTTATTATTACTTTTCTTTAAAAAAAAAAAAAAAAGAATAATCTGTGGTATTTCAGTCAAGTACTATAAAGTATTTTTGGCTCACAGCTGTTTTAATGAGGAGGGCAGGAGTATATAATTACAAATGGTTTAGCAGTGGAATTCAGAATAGCTTATATTAATATATCTTTTTTTCCAGCATGTAAGAGCCTCATGCAGGCAGGAACAGGGGTCAGAGGCAAACCATATGCTTGTAAGACCTCACCAGGAATTGGCTTTGACTCTTAAAATCAGAAAATTAACCCTGGGTGACTGTAGAACATGGCCCACGTGGAAAGGGGATGGGTTGGGCATGGTTGCTGCAAGGGAGAGTCTGGTGGAATGGGAGATGAATGCCATTTGCCCAGTGTGGCAAAGGAGGTAGTCAAGAGAGGCCAGGTCGGTACACATAACAGCCATGGTCACAGTTATTGGATCAGCCAAAAAGTTCTTTTGGGTTTTTCCACAACATCTTATGGAAAAACCCAAACGAATATTTTGGCCAACTCAATACTTCTCATTAGCTCTTGTGTTAAAGTTTGGCCTGTAATTTCCAGGCAGTTGTCTTGTGTGTGTGTGTGTGTGTGTGTGTGTGTGTGTGTGTGTATGTAGGCAGATGATGGTGTTTAGAGGTCCTTTCACTAGTCATAGGCACTCATAATGAAAGCTAGCTGTCTCAGAGGGAAATGCTTCTCTTGCTTCTATATATCTGTGGTTCAGACTTTGAATCCTGGGCTGATTCAAAATTGCTATTTCTCTGCAGTTGCTCCTGACCCAGCTTCTTGTTGATGAGTGTTTCCTTTGAATTCTTGTAGCTGCTGAAATTAGTTTCACTAGAAGGTGCTCAGAAATCCTGCTACTGGAGTACAGTTTAATTCTGGAACAGAGAGTGAGCCCCCACTATGGGCCCTGCACTAACCTCTGGGATATAAAGCCAACTGGAAAAAAAAAAAATGCTCAGGGACACCAAGTTCAGGGGAGAGAGTGGTCATGTCTGGGTTGAGTTTGGTGCCATGGAGACAGAACAGCAAGTGCATGTGGGCATGAAGGAGGGCTGGGCCAAGAGAACCCACCACACCCAGAAGTCCATGAACTTTCTGCCTTCCTTGAGTTTGGTTGACCTGTGCCCTCAGAGTGGTCATGCCTTTGGAAAACTATTCCTCTGAGTGCTTCTTCTGAGCTCACTAGGCTGTATTCTTCATTCAAGTGTTCTCTTGGTTCATAAAACTCCCTCACCCTTCTGACCTTGTACCTTCTGTCTGGGCCATTGGTCTCTGAAGAGCCTTCTGTTTGCCTGTTTCCTAGTCATCTTTAAAGGTCACTTTGCTGACTGCACTCAGGTTCACAATAGCTTCATTTCTTATGTCTCAATTATCAACAAATAGAAATATTGCAAACAGCCTAAATGTCTGGCCATTAGAGTTTGGTTAAGTATTTCATGGAATAATAGACAATGACCTAATGTGATGACATAGAGAGTTGCTTT
Organism: Oryx dammah; assembly: GCF_014754425.2. Taxonomy (NCBI): domain Eukaryota; kingdom Metazoa; phylum Chordata; class Mammalia; order Artiodactyla; family Bovidae; genus Oryx; species Oryx dammah. Next base: position 22,318,741 of record NW_024070193.1, read on the forward strand.
AGAATATATCCACAATATTCGGTTAAGCAAAAAAATAGATTATAAAAGAGTGTGTGTAATATATCCCATTGACTACTGCTACAAATTCCTGCTTTAGAATGAAACCAGAAATTGACCCACGAAAGCACTGAGTGAGGATAAGGGGCTGGAGGGGTAGTGATCATGCATAATAGGGTTCCAAATACACAAAATGCATGTATATACACACGAAGTGGAGTAAAAGACTGATGAAACATTCATCAAAATGTTAACAGTGATCACCTCTAGGTATTCATAAACATTAATATTTTATAACCTAAAAATTTTATTTTTAAATCTAACCTCCAGGCAATCCACTGGAGAAAGGATAGTCTTTTTACAAATGGTGCTAGAACAGCTGGACATTAATGCAAAAAAAAAGAAGAAACTAGATACTGATACCTTTCACAGAATTCTAGTCCAAATGGGTCAGAGACCTAAATATAAGATCAGAATTATATAACTTGTAGAAGAGGACATAGGAGAAAGTCTGGGTGACTCTGGGTTTAGTGATGGCTTTTTAGATACAACACCAAAAAGAATGATCTATGAAAGAAAAAATTGAAAATTGGACTTGTGATTTGGGAAACGTACTATTAAGAAAATGAAAAAACAAGTCATAGATTGAGAGAAAATATTCATAGAACAAATATCTGATAAAGGCCTAGTAACCAAGATGTTTTGTTTTTTGTTTTTTGTTTTTTTTTTTTTTAAAAAAAGACCTTAAAGCTCAATGAAAGACTGTGTGGACACCTAGCTTAGGAAGATTGTAAATGGAAAATGAGTATATGAAAAGATGCTCAACAGTAGATATCCTCAGAGAACTGAAAATTAAAACAGCAGTGAGATATCACTACATACCTGTTAGAATGGCTAAAATGCAAAACAGTGACACCACCAAGTGCTGGTGAGGATGTGGAACAGCAGGAACTCCCATTCATTGCTGGTTGTTGTTCCGTCGCTAGGCCATGTCCAGCTCTTTGTGACGCCCCTGGACTGCAGCACACCAGGCTTCCCTGTCCTTCACTATCTTCCGGAGTTTCACTGGTGGTGGGAATGGAAAATTCTACAGCCACTGTGGAAGGCAGTCTCTATTTATAGTCTGTACTCCAGAAAGCAGTGTGTTAAGTCTCTTACAACGCTAGACTGCTCAATGATGAAGCGAGCATGCCCTAGGTATTTACCACATGAGTTAAAAACTTTTGTATATGCAAAACACAGTCCACAAATGTTTATAGCAGCTTTATTCATGAATGCCAAATACCAGAAGCAACCAAGATATCCTTCAATTATCACATGGATAAACAAACTGTGAAACCTCCAAACACTGGAATATTATTCAGCAATAAAAAGAAATGAGCCATCAAGCCACCAAAGAGATTGAGGAGCTGTAAGTATATACTGCTCATTGAAAGAAGCCAGTCTGAAGAGGCTACATACTGTGTGGTTTCAATTATATGAGGTTTTAGGCAGGGGAAAACTATAGAGATAGTTAAATGATCAGTGGTTGCTGGCGTCTCCAGAAGGATTACGGGAGGAAGGCATGAAGACGTGGAGGTTAAGGGATATTTAGGGCAGTGAAACTCTGCTGTACAATGTATCGTAGTGGTGTATACATGACATCATGCATTTGACAAAATCCATAGTATATATTAACACAAAGAATGAATGCTAGGGTTAACTATGGACTTTAATAGTCAATAGTATTAGTTTACCAGTTGTTAACAACTGTACCACGTCAATTGCAAGATATTCATAATGGGGGGGAAATGTCTTTTACCGTGGGGGAGAGTGGTAGAGAGAGGGTCACTTTTTATGTAAACCTAAAACTACTCCAAGAAATAAAAGTCTATTATAAAAAAAAAAAAAAATCTGACCACGAATAAATGCTTTGAAAGCTCTCTTCTGACGTTTGGCCCTATGGCAAACCAATCTAGTATCTTATCCGCTCACTACTGTGTGAGAATTTTCATGAGAGTGCAAGTCGTAAGTGTTGGAAAGTCTAGGACCTGAAAGTGACAGTGTCTGGCTTTCTTGATCGTTTCTTCTCTTCTATTTTGACCATCTTCAAATAACAAATCAAGTTGATGGCATTAGAGTAAATCTCCAAGTATTGAAACCGCCTGCCTCTGGACTCAGATGCATTCTGAATATTTTTCAGCGACTCCAAATGTGAGCTTATCTCTCTCAACGTCTGATATGTGAGACCATTAGAGAACCACAGACCAGATCCTAACCTGAGAGTTTTATACACACAAGGGTAGTGTTATTTATCCCATTGATACCTGAGAAGAGCTGTAGCACAAAGAGTCTGAGCAGTTAACCCCAGGGCACACAACTGGTGAACACACACGGAGAAACTGAAGGGACCAGTGATCATCTCTGCTCTTTCAGACAGGCTTCCCAGAGGCGGGAGCATCTCAGAATCCCACCACGTTCCAACTCATTTTCTGGCTTCACTTGCCTCCTTCAACATTGCTGCTCCCTTGCTGTCCAAAGTGGGGTGACCACACCAGTGAATGTTGGGGTACCCTCCTTTCTCCCCCAGTAGAGACACTATGGATGATTTAAGAGCAGGCAGACAGTCCCTCTTCTAGAATCCTTGCCTCATGCTTATGTTTTTAATTCCCTGCAGAGGATGACTTTTCTTGGCTTCGTCTGTTATCTGGTATGCTGTTGGGTGCTTGGGTAATGCTCCATAAACTCCTGTTGAATGAATGAGTGAATGGAATAATACCTCTATCCTAACAGTCAGTTCATGCTAACATGTTGTCTTGTTGTTGATTAAACACATTCTTATGAAGCACTTGCTGAGGTCTAGGGATCCACAATGGGGCTACATCAGTGAACACAACAGGCAGTGCCCCTGCTCATGTGGTGCTTGCTTTCTGCCGGGAAGAGACAGACAGAAAGCAAATTAACAAATTTTGTAGAGCATTTAATTTTTTAATTGAGTTTTTGTTGAGATAATGGTAGATTCACATGCAGGTGTAAGAAATATATATCCCAGATATTGGACAGTGCAGGGCTCATCCTGGGGACTCAGTCCCTGTTCTAGGGTTAAACTGTCTTCCAGTATCAAGATTATAGTACAGTATCACAACCAGCAGAGTGACACTGATGCCGTCAAATACAGTCGTCCTCACTTTTTGAGACTTCCCCAGTCTTCCTTGTACCTGTTTGTGTGTGTGTGTGTGTGTGTGTGTGTGTGTGTGTCTACACTTCTGTATGATTTTATCACACGCAGGCTCATGTATCCACCACTACAGTCAAGATAGAAAAGGATCAAGGATCTTTTGTATTGCCTTTTACAACCGTATTCACTTCCTTCTTCCATCTCATTCTGAACCTCTGGCAACCACTCATTTGTTCCTTTTTTCTATTTTTTTTTTCTTTTTTAAGAGTTTTATATAAATGGAATCTTAGAGTATATAACCTTTGGGATGTGGCTTTCTTGACGCAGGTTAATTCCCTTCAGAAACATTCAGGTTGTTCTGTATATCAGTATTCAGTCCTTTTAATTGCTGAATGGTACTCTATGGTATAGCTGTAGCTCAGTGTGGCCAAGAATTCACTCCCTGGAGAATAACAAGCCTGTTTTCAGTTCATGGGTATTAGGAATGAAACTGATGTCCAGATTTGTGTATACAGATTTTGTGTGACCATAATTTTTCCTTCTCAATATTTTCTTATAAAATGTTTCAAACATACAGCAATGTTGAAACAATTTTGGTGAACATCCATATACTCACCACTTAGATTCTACCATTAATTTTAAAATTTACTTTTAAAGCAGTATTAGGTTTATAGAACAGTTGATCAGGTAGTGTGAAGATTTCCCATATAGCCCTTCTTGTACAGATACAGTTTCCCCTATTATTAATATCTTGCATTTTTGTGATACATGTGTTACAATTAATCAACTAGTATTGATCTTATTAACTAAAGTCCATAGTTTACATTAGGGTTCACTCTGTATTGTAATCTTATAAGTTTGGGCAAATGCATAGTGTCGTGTATACACCTTTACAGTATCATACAAAATATTTTCAGGACTTCTCTGCTGGCTCAGATGGCGAGGAATCAGCCTGCAATGCAGGAGACCTGAGTTCGATCCCTGGGTTGGGAAGATCCCTTGGAGGAGGGAATGGCTATCCACTCCAATATTCTTGCCTGGCGAATCCAATGGACAGAGGAGCCTGGTGGGCTACAGAGGGTCCATCGGGTTGCAAAGACTCAGACATGACTTAACATCTAACACACACACACAAAATAGTTTCACCACCTTAAAAATTCCCTGTGCTCCACCTGTTCATCCCTCACTTCCTCCCCGCTGGGATCCCTGACAACCACTGATCTTTTTACTGCCTCTGAAATTATACAGTATGTGCCCTTTTCAGACTGGCTTCTTTCACTTCCCAATATACATTTAAAGTTCCCTCCATGTCTTTTGTGGCTCAGTGGTAAAAGAATCCACCTGCAATGCAGGAGACGCAGGTTCCATCCCTGGGTCGGGAAGATCCCTTGGAGAAGGAAATGGCAACCCACTCCAGCATTCTTGTCTGGGAAATCCCATGGACAGAGGAGCCTGGTGGGCTACAGTCCACAGGGTCCCCCAAACAGTCAGACACAACTTAGCAACTAAACAACAGCAATAACAATGTCTTTTGTGGTTTAAGAACTCCTTTCATTTTATTGCTGAATAATATTCCATCATTTGGCAGTGCTCATTTGGCTTATCCATTCAACTTTGAATGGTATCCTGGTTGCTTTAAGTTTCTGGCAGTTATGAATAAGGCTGCTATAAACAGTTATCTGCGGGTTTTGTGTGAACACACATTCAGCTTGGGCTGAGTACCTGGGGACACAGTTGTTAGATTGGATGGTAGATTGGGTTCAGCTTTGTGAGAAACTGCCCAGCTGTGTTCCTGCTTGACTGTACCGCTCCGTGTTCCCACCGTCTGTACCGCTCCGTATTCCCACCGTCTGTACCATTCCATATTCCTACCATCAGTGAATGAGAGCTCCTGTTGCTCCTCATCTTCATCAGCATTTGGTGTTGTGAGTGTTTGAGTTTTAACCACATGTGGGTGAGCAGTGGTGTCTCACTGCTTTACTTTGTAATTCATAATGACATTTGCTATTGAACATCTCTTCATATGTTTTTTTGCTGTCTGTGAGATGTCTGTTCAGACCTTTTCCCCATTTTTATTTGGATTATTTTGTACATTTTTATGGTTGCGTTTTTGGAGTTCTTCATATATCTTGGATACAAGTTCTTCATCAGATAGTGTTTTGCAATATATTCTCCTATTCTGTGGCACTTTTCATTTTATTAACAATGTCTTTTGCAGAGCAAACATTTTTGAATTTTAATGTAGCCCAACTTATCAGTTATTTTCTTTCACGGACTGACTTTTGGTGTTGTATATAAGAAGTTTTTACCAAGTCCAAGGTCAATTAGATTTTCTCTGTTGTCTTCTAGAAGTACATAGTTTTGCATTTTATATTTAGATGCATGATTCACTCAAGTTCATTTTGTGGAAGCTGTAACATCCGTGTTTAGATTTTTTTTTTCCATACGGGTATGTATTTGTTCTAGCACATTTGTTGGAAAATGCTGTTCTTTCTTCATTGAATTGCCTTTGTTCCTTTGTCAAAATCAGTTGACTCTCTTGACACAGGTCTATTTCTGGGCTTTCTAAACAATTCCATTGGTCTAGTCATCTATTCTCTCTCCTGTACCACAGTGCATTGATTATTGTTGATGTTCTGTACCAACCTGAACAAGTTCTTCTTTAGTCCTAGTTTACCTAGAGTTTCTAATCATAAATGGCTGTTGGATTTTGTCAGCTGCTTTCTTTGCACTGATCGATATAGTCATATGATTTTATTTGTTTAGTTTGTTTATGTGATGAGTCACATTGAATTTTGAGTGATGAACCAAATATATATACCTGGAATAAATTCCAGGTACACACTTAGTCATGATCAGTGACCAAGTAATGACCAGGTATATACTTGGTCGTGGTGTATAATTCTTTCTCTACATTGTTGGACAAGTTTCTGATGTTTTGTTGAAGATTTTATACATAAATTAATGACAGTTATGGGTCTGCAATTTTTAGTTCTGTGATGTCTTTGTCAAGGTGATGCTGGCCTCATTAAATGAATTGAAAAGCGTTTCCTTCTCTTTGTTTTCTGGAAGAGATGGTATAAAACTGGTGTTAATTATTTTTTTAATGTTTGGTAGAATTTCTAGCAAAACCATCTGGGATGATGATTTCTTCATTGAACGCTCTTTAATTATAAATTCAATTTCTTTAATGGTTATAGCGCTACCCAGATTGTTTATTTCATATTGACTGAGTTTTGGTAGCTTGTTGTTTTGGAGAGTTCATTCATTTCTTCTAAGCTGTAGAATTTATAAGCATAAAGTTCTTTGTCATATTCCCTTATTATTCTCTTTTACTTGTTTTTAAATAATGATAAGTGTTACAAATAAGGAAAGGCCTCTCCAAGGAGGTGATAGGTAAGATAAGATCTGAAGGAGCCAGCTGTGGATAATTGGAGAAAGCATTCCTGGCAGAGAGAGATGTCAGTGCAGAGGCCCAGAGGACAGGACAAGCTTGGCATGTTTAACGAAGAGAAAAACAGCTGGAGTAGGAAAAGCAACAAGGAGAGAGGCTGGTGTTAACCTGAAGAGAAAGACAGGGGTTAAAGAATATGGTGGCCTTGGTCCATGGGAAGGACCTTAGATGTTATTGTAGAAGTGGGACATCATTGCATGGTTTTAAGTAAGAAAAACCATGCTTGGATTTATACTGATACAAGATCAGTGTGGCTGCTGTATAGGGGAACAGATTCTAAGACAGCCATGAATCAGAAGACAAGTGATGAAGAGTTGGCAGTGTTCTCCCCAAAATGATGGTGGCTTGGCTCCTGGGGGCAGCTGAGAAGATGGAGAGTTGGAGCCGGAGTGGGAACATGGGTTGAAGACACTTGCTGTTCCTCTTTGTGTAGCTGGCCCGAACGCCTTCTCTTAGGGATGCTTTTTTGTTGCTCTTCCCACAAAGTTATTTTTCAGACTGTTGACGTTCACGATGTTTAAGTAAAATTTAATATCATCTCAGCTATATTTTGAATTTTCTTTTTAGTCCATTCAGGCTGCCGTCACAAAACAAACTTAGACTGGGTGGCTCATAAACAATAGAAATGTATCTCTCATAGTTCTGGAGTCTGGGGAACCCAGGATCTAGGTATGGGCAGGTTTGGGGTCTGCTTTCTGGTTTTAGAGGTCCATCCTTTTCATGTGTCCTCACATGACGGAGGGGTGGGGAAGCCCATAACGAGGCTGGAGTGGGTTGCCGTTTCCTTCTCCGTTCATATCTTCATCACCTCCCAAAGACCATCACCTCCCAAAGACCCTCACCTCCAAATACCATCACCTTGGAAATTAAGATTTAATATGTGAATTTTGCAGGGGACACAGACATTCAGCCTGCAGTTTAGGCCATCTAAATCCATCAAGTTTAAATAAAGATCAGACAATCAAAAAAACAAAGCAGCGATATTTGGGGTGTATTTCTACAGTGTAAATGACCCTAAGATTTTTAGACAGGCTCGTGATTCACAGCCTCACATTAGAGGGCTTCTGGAAAAGACTTCAGCCATTTGTTTTGTCAGAGCTTTAGGCCATTGTTCAGTGTTGAGAGATAACAAGAGTACAGTTTAATGTGCTACAGATGTCTGGGGACGGTGACTCAGGCTCCTGGCGGAAATCCAAGCCAGGAAACCTGCTGTTGCAATTCGTATTCTTCGTGTCAGTGCCGGAAACGGCTTGAGCTGTAATTGCAGAGTTTATAGTGATGTAAATGCAGCCAAACCCCAAGTGAAGCCTCGCAGATGTACATCATTAGGAAAGCTCTCTGCCTCGCTCCTATGCTGTTCAGAGGCAATTCATTTGCAATCAGTTTCAAAGACTCCGTGGACGGGAAGAATGTTCTCTCATATTGTCTCGCTCTCTTTAAAATCCGCCCTCCTGACACTTTGATAAAAGGTAATAACCAAACTTGTTGTATTCAACAGAATGTGCTTATAATAACAAGTCCAACATTAAAAAAAGAGTATCATCACCAGCCCTTTAGATAATATACCGTTTTCCATTTGACCCAATTGTCCAGTTGTCTGCGGCCCTTCCTTTCTCCTTACCTATCTTATGGCTAGTAAGAGATGGCCACTTAACCTCCAAGTCAGAATGCCCTGGATCCTCATTTTAGAAGCTCTGCTTTTTTTTCCTTCTAATACTAAAGTCCCCTAACATTTCTTTTGGTCAGGTTCATTGTATAAACTTTTTGAAATAGAGAGGAAATTGTTAGTATGTAATTAATAATGTTAAGTAAAAGTGAAAGTGTTGTCTGGCTCTTTTGCAACGCCATGGACCATCGCCCACCAGGCTCCTCTGTCCATGGGATTTTCCAGGCAAGAATACTGGAGTGGGATCTTCCAGGGGGGTCTTTCCATCCCAGGGATGGAACCTGGGTCTTCTGCATTGCAGGTGGATTCTTTACCGTATGAGCCACTAGGGAACCTCATAATATTAAATATTATCATATTAATATTTAGCTTAATTATTTCTTTGATATCTTTGAATCCCAGTGGGAAGCAGGTACAGAGTCAAAGAAGATGTTTCACTATGAAAGAGGTATTCCTAAGAGTGTAGCTGGGTGTGGAGGGACCGCATGGGACAGGGCAGTTGCCTGCAGTTTGTTGCCACAGAGAGGAATGCAGGATGAAGCACCTGTGGAACCTGGAAAAAGGGAGTTCTGGTGAGAGGGTAGTGACCTCCAGTGAGGGGCATAGCCTGTTTGAGGGGCTCTTGCAGGGAACAAGGCTGAGGAATCAGTCGCTCTCCCCTTCTTCCCCATCCTTTGATCTCATGCTGGGCTCCCATTGGCTGAATCCAACCCAAACCAGAGCCCAAAGGAACACATGCTTGTGGGAACACATGCTCTCTCCTGGGAGGGAGTGGATCTGGAGGGACAAATTCATATGTTTTTTAAAAAAGATTTTTATCCTAACATATTAATTTTGATATATTGCCTTTGCCAACTGTATCATTTCCTGAGACCATTTTATTTGAACTCTATCAATGCATCAGTTTGTTCTCATCAGTAGAGCTGTCTTTGAATCACCTAATACAGTTTTAAGAGATCTTCACTTTTTAAATATAGAACTTCTAAATCTTTCTATGATCCTATTACTGGAATGTTTACCCAAGCCACAAATAGACTTTCAGCTATTATTATTTTTTATTCTTCTTATAGATAAATTATATTTAAATATCAGTACTTTGCTATGTAACTACTTACTGTTTTACTTCTAAAAATGACTTTAAGAGGTTATTTTTAATGGTATTTCTTCCTTATACTGAAGAAAGAAACTGAAAGTAAAAGTCACTCAGTCATGTCTGACTCTTTGTAGCCCCATGGACTATATGGTCCGTGGAATTCTCCAGGCCAGAATAATGGAGTGGGTAGCCTTTCCCTTCTCCAGGGGATCTTCCCAATCCAGGGATCAAACCCAGGTCTCCCACATGGCAGGCGGATTCTTTACCAGCTGAGCCAGAAGGTAATCCCTTACTGGAGAGGTCATATTAATAGAAAGTATGATTTTTAAAATGGATTAAATTTCTTTTCTTCTCTTTTGACCAGTTCTATCAGCTTGCCTTAGTAAGTGTCCAAAAGTACGATTGATTGAGATCACTTCAGAAATGTTGTTGGATCATAGAAAAAGCATGAGAATTTCAGAAAACATCTACTTCTCCTCCATTGACTACACGAAAGCCTTTGACTGTGTGGATCACAACAAACTGTAGAAAATTCTTCAAGAGATGGGAATACCAGACCACCTTACCTGCCTCCTGAAAAACCTGTATGCAGGTCAAGAAGAACAGTTAGAATTGGACATGGAATAGTGGACAGGTTAGTTCCAAATTGGGAAAGCAGTGGTCAGGCTGTATATTGTCACCCTGCTTATTTAACTTATATGCAGAGTACATCATGTGAAATGCCAGACTAGATAAAGCACAAGCTGGAATCAAGATTGCTGGGAGAAATATCAATAACCTCAGATATGCAGATGACACCACCCTTATGGCAGAAAGTGAAGAGGAACTGAAGAGCCTCTTGATGAAAGTGAAAGAGGAGAATGAAAAAGATGGCTTAAAACTCAACATTCAGAAAACTAAGATCATGGCATCTGGTCCCATCACTTCATGGCAAATAGATGGAAAAGCAATGGAAACAGTGACAGACTTTATTTTCCTGGGCTCCAGAATCACTGCAGATGGTGACTGCAGCCATGAAATTAGAAGATGCTTGCTCCTTGGAAGAAAAGCTATGACCAACCTAGATAGCATAGTAAAAAGCAGAGACATTACTTTGCAGACAAAGGTCCATCTAGTCAAAGCTATGGCTTTTCCAGTAGTCATGCATGGATATGAGAGTTGGACCATAAAGAAGGCTGAGCGCTGAAGGATTGATGCTTTTGAACTGTGGTGTTGGAGAAGACTCTTGAGAGTCTCTTGGACTGCAAGGAGATCTAACAAGACAATCCTAAAGGAAATCAGTCCTGAATATTCATTGGAAGGATTGATGTTGAAGTTGAAACTCCAAAACTTTGGCCACCTTGATGCGAAGAGTTGACTCATTAGAAAAGACCCTGATGCTGGGAAAGATTGAAGGCAGGAGGAGAAGGGGACAACAGAGGACGAGATGGTTGGATGACATCACTGACTCGATGGACATGAGTTTCAGCAAGCTCCAAGAGATGGTGAAGGATAGGGAAGCCTGGCATGCTGCAATCCATGGGGTCACAAGAGTCAGACAGAACTTAGCGACTGAACAACAACAAAATTAACACAAAACTGAGGACATAGTAAGAGCCCACCTTCATTTGGTTTATGTTAATTATTTGTGAAGTCTCTCAATGGCCCTAAATAATCCATTTTTTTTTAAGGAACTATCCTGACTGATGATTACTCTTATTCAGACTAGTAGCTAGTAGATTAAAGGTGAAATTTGGCAATAATGAAATACAAACATGTGGCTGAAAAACATTTTCATGTGGTTGCTGTAGATAAATTCCAACATTTCCTGTTTGAATTTTGGCAGGAGGCAGGCTAGTTTTTGGAAGATTAGAGTTGGTTTATGAAGACCTGTTTATCTTCTGCCTGAATTCCACATCCACCCAGTGCCTTCTGTAAGTACAACAGTGTACTGAATGTGTACTGAATAGTGTACTGAATGTACTTGGACCTCTTCATTGACCTGAGAACTGAAGGATCTTCTGCCTTTTTTAAAGCAATTTCTCTGCCTGGTAGGTGGCAAAGCATAGGTGAACCAGTTGTACCTGTCTTAGGTACCAGATGGTGCTGTTTTGCCTTCTTTCTGATACTTGTCTTTTAGTTTCACTTTGGCTCTTTTTCTTGTCTTTCTCATAAAGATGAAATCCAAAAATTGGAATAAGCCTTTGAGTTTGTCCAATTATATTTAAGCTAATGAAAGCTTAAACTGTAAGCTGTTCTTAATACCCTGGCGTTATATTTCTAAAAGGCACATCTTTGTAGTCCCTTCATGCTGAAACTGGTGACAAGAGCTAACATGTCATGATTTTCCATTTCAGTAGCCCTTCTACAGCATTGTAGGAAAGGAATCTTAAATATCAGAAGGCACTTTCACATTTACAGTTATACTTAGTACGTCCAAATATTAAGAGGAGGGGAAAATACATGGATTAATCCCCCATCACACATATTAACTTCTGAATGGAGAGGGAGATTTTTCCTTACAATAAGGACCTGTTTCACTATAGTTTCTCATTAACCAAATCCACTACAAGGTCTGGGGATGGGAGACAAGGGGAATTTCATTTAAGGTTTTGAGGGTTTTTCTTTTTTTGCAAATGGGGACAGCAGAGTATATCTGGGGATGGGAGACAAGGGGAGTTTCGTTTAAGGTTTTGAGGGTTTTTCTTTTTTTGCAAATGGGGACAGCAGAGTATATCATGGTAGAGGGAGAAAGAAGGTCCATATTGCTAAAGGGGTGTGTGTGTGTGTGTGTGTGCGCGTGCATGTGTGTGTGTGTGTGTGTGTCTGCACATGCACATGTACTTTGGGGTGAAGAAGAGAGAGAAATGTTGCACCTTCATGGAGAACATCCCAAAGTCATCAGGCAAAGATGTAAATGCCTCAAGCGGGTCACGTGATGCAGGAAGCAGGCTGGCTGTGAGAAATCCACCAGTGTGCTAAATAGAAATGACACGTGCACTCAGTAGTGACATCACAGAAGTGTACATGTGTGCACACGAGGGGTGACGTGCTGGAGCAACTTGGAGAGCCCTCGCCTCTCGTGGTTAATAGCTTACTCCGCAACGTGTGGGCCAAACCAGATCTGTAACTTGGAGCTGCCCTAGAGCCTATCAGTGAGTGATTTCTTGACTTCTTATTGAGGCAGAGCTGCTTGCGGGCATCTTTGAATCCCTGCTGTTTCAGCAAGGAGGAATTGGTTCCCCACTGGAGTTCCCTGAGGTCAGCTTCTCACTTTCTTGACTGTGTGCCTCTTCTGAGAAACTTTGCTTCCTTCTTGCATGTTTTTCCCTCTAATACTTAATGGTTTCTTAGATTGCCCTAAAGTGACCAGCTATCCCTCATCTTTGTTGATTTTACAGGAAGATATATGTTCAGTGTCTCACAGGCCAGAATTCTGAGTGGTCTCCTTACGTGGTCTTGGGAAATTTAACCCTCAAAAACAGATAGGCGCATTTATTTGTTGCAGGTCTTGGTCATTTCATCTGCTTACTTCATGTGGTTTCAGGGGTAACAGGACACTCTGTGCCTAATGGGTTTGACAGTTTGAGTTCAAGCTGCAGTAATACATACTTCCACTAGAGGGCAGGTGTGCTTTTCAAATCAAGTGTGAATGAGCAGTAGCAGGGAAATCATTTTAGCTGGTGTTCCTCTCTCTGATGCTTCAAGGAACAGGAATTCTTGGTCGTTCGTTGCCTTAAGGAAATTCAGGCCACATTTGTCTTAGCTGAGAAAATTTAAAGTAGACACTGTGGTGGTTTTTTTTTTTTTTTTGCACTTTTAGGCAATAAAGATCAAATTTGGGAGCAGTACATGATGTACTGAGAAATACTAACTGAGATGACAGATTTCTAAAGGTAAACGTGACATTTGGTTTTGTTAATGCCCGGCTAGTTTTAGAGTAATGTCCTGTGTGGCATAGTGTCCAAGGGTTATCTAATATTCTTGACTTCCTTTATGCAGCAACAATTGGAATTTGAACTAAGAACTTGCTATGTTATAAGTAACGTTCTAGGCACCGGACACACACTCTGCAGAGAAAAGAAAAAGCTCATCCATGTGGTCATGGAGGAGACAGCAAGTAGGAAGGTCCTATTTGGTTCTTGGAAAAGAACCGAATGCCAGTGAAGCTGGAGTGAGGTGAGCTGGGAGGAGAGAGGATGAAGTAAACTGAAAGAGGTGACGAGGAATCTTGCATCAAGACATGCAGGTGTAGGCAAGCAACTGCTGTCTGTCAGACTTCTAGTGTTGTACGCTTATAGTGTTATAAATCCTGCTGTTCTGGAAGCTCACAAGGTAATCTCCTGAGGAGCGTGTCAAATAGGCAAAGTCTGCAGAAATGCTGATTCAGAGGTTTAAGATGAGGCCTATGGATCTGTATCTTTAAGCTCCAAGGATTAGAGATGCAAAGGGTCTGTGGACCACATTTTAAGAAAATGTTGATTTGTTGGTTAGGGTTCTTTGGTTGCAAGCAATGGATTTGAACTCCAGCTAAGTGAAGTAAACAGAGAATTTATGGAAAGCAGCTGGGGAGCTAATGGAACAAGGGGAAGTCGATTAATAAGACCTGCAGATGCTCTAGGCAGCTAGGTTTGCAGGGAAAATGGGGTGTCTTTTCAAGACACTTCAGTCTAGAGATCAACTCTAAGTCAGGTTCTGTGCCTCCCAGTGCAGATATTAATTACCATATAGTTATTAAGCATCTACCAAGGGTCAGGCATTGTGGTAGACACTGGTGATACAGTGATAAACAAGAGGCCTGATTCATTATACCTGTTTAATTTTTTATTTATTTATCATTTTTGGCTGCACTCTACAGCATGTGGGATCTTAGTTCCCCAACCAGGGATTGATTGAACCTGTGCCGCCTGCAGTAGAAGCTCAGAGTTTTAAGCACTGGACTGCCAGGGAAGTCCTCATTGTGCCCTTTTAAAACCTTAACTCCATTTCTGCATGTACATTTATTTGTTAACTGAGCAAGCATTTATTAATCTCTGCTGTATATAAGGTTCTGCGGGTGAAATAGAAATCAATAAAGAAGTCTTCATCATAAGGAAACATACAATCAGGGAAGAAAGGCACAAATAGATTGTTAGGCGAATCCAGATGAGTACGAGGTTGCTCTCAACACACAGGAGTCGAGATATCTTCCCAGGATGAGCTGAATCATCTTTATTCATCTTCCTTGACAGCGAGGGAGACTTCGTGAGGCTGCCTAGAATTAAGAATGCTGTGGGCTTCCTGCTGAAATGAAACCTCTGACTTTGGCCTTAAGCCTCTTGTGGATTACGCAGCACATTCCAGGTTATTTGACGTTTGCGATGGATTATCGAGTCCTTGCTCATGCAGCACTGGGTGGAGATTTGGGGATTAGCCAGGAGTTGGATCACGATGCAGACAGATCAGTTGGATGATTCAAGCCCTCAGCAGTCACACTCTTGCCTGACTCACTGATGACTCCAGTCCTCCTCATCCCAGCTTCACTTGAAGCAAGCCATCCCCTCCACTTATAAATGTTTAACATCACCCTAAGCTGTGAATGCATCCAGCTAGGTGACTAAGGCTGGCTTCTTAATACTGGGAGTGGTGATACGATAGGAATGCACTCTCGTAGCATGAATAAATCTGATTTTTGTGTGGATTTTAATGCATAGAGTGCTGTGAGGTCCTCAGTTTTCACTTATTCACTCTTCATGCTTTGTGTTGTTTATTTAACAAAAATTATTTTATATTGGATATAGTTGACTTACAATGTTGTGTTAATCTCAGGTGTACAGCAAAGTGATTCAGTTACACATATACCTATGTCTATTCTGTTTTTAGATTCTTTCTGTTTAGGCTATTATAGAATCTTGGTAAGAGTTCCTTGTGCTATACAGTAGGTCCTTCTTGATGATCTGTTTTATGTGTTCTGTTTACAAAGACCAGCTGACACTTTAAATTTGAAGGGTTTGGCTTTCTTATGAGATTATGTGTAGGAAAGGTAAGAACACAGATTCTGCAGTCAGGCTGCCTGGGTTCAAATCTCAGCTCTGACACTTACCGCGAGAACTTACGCAATTTCTGAGCTTCTCTATGCTTCAGTTTCTTCATTTGTAGAAATGAGCACTAATAATGGCCATCATAGAGAGTGCATCCGTTAGCAATTGCCATATAAGTGCTGCACGACAGGCCACCTTCCGACCCAGAGACTGAGCTGTATACATACGTAAGAGAAAATTGAAGGTCAGTGGGTCCAGCTGGGCTAAGAACAACTCAGCCGGTTCTGCTCCCTGCTGCAGGTTATGGTTTGTTCCTCCCTGGACCAGCAGACTAGCAGCGAGTGCACGGTTCGTGGTGATGACAGTCCTTAAAGAAACGCACGAGGCCTTTTGAGACATAGACTAGGCGGGGAGTAGACCTATGTCCCAGCCCTGTCCCTGGTTGTGCCTGGTGGGTAAGCAGCCCTCAGCTCTCCTCCTGCTCTAAGACCCTTACCCACTCCCCATTTCTTGGTCTCCTGGTGCGCTTTCCCATCTGAGATGCAAAGATCCCTCCTGCTTTGAACTGCCGCTTGTCAACCTCTCTAGAATCTCCATTTAACTCCTGGAGTCTGACTTGGCTAGTTTCTGGCCGAGCTCGGATGGTAACCAAGCAGTTTGACATTAGAAGCACTTTACCATCTACCCCTCCTTCTTCAAGAGTCTCAGAATTCCTGTGATACCGTTTACTGTCCTTCCATTCATGTTTTATGATGCTAAGGATTTTTAAAGCCTTCTATTTTATATTAGGAAATTCCAAGTATTTTTCATGTTTTCCTTCAACATACACACATTAAACTGCTGAGTACCCAGCGCTGTGCTGGGCCCTGAGGAGGACATACATGAACAAGAGAGGCACCCTTCTCTTTGTTCTATATAGTGACCTAATGAAAAGCTGGCTTTCAATAAGGACCACATCCTCTATTAATGCTTCCTGGAGATGACTTTTATCAGATTCTCCCGGCAAGAGAGTAAAACCACTTCTGGCTATTTGAATGTGAATTGAATGTCTCTACCTAGCCGCAGAAAAGTAGCTTTCCCCCTTCCTAATAATTCTGTTAGGAAACTTAACCCCAAAGTTGAGTTGTTTGCACTTTGTGACAGAGGCTCAATGTCAAATCACAGTGTGGTACCAAAGGAGGAAGAGCCGACTCCCTATGGCTTTGAGATGCCTCCCGAAGTTTCAGGTTGGCAACTGCTGGCCCTCCCGGAGAGATGCTCTATTCTATTTGAAGCTGTGCCTCTCTCCAGCCCCTCCTCACCACCAGGAAGTCACTTTGAACATCACTGTTGGCTCCAGGCCTTTGAAGGTGTCTTGCTAAAGAGACCATGCAGGCAGAGGCTGGGTAATAGTCTGACTTTAGAGAGGTGGCTATCTTATAAACACACCTGGCGTCAAGTCCCAGCTCTTTGTGACTATCTTCGTGATTTTGGTCAAATTTCCTAACGTCTGTGAGCTTCACTGTCCATATTTGCAGAATAGGGGTAATGATAGTACTTATATGCATCAGGGTCTTTGGTTGCAAGTGACAGAAACTTATTTTCATAATTGGAAGGGGACACAGGTGGAGAATTTATTTCAAGATTGTGGGGTAACTTGTAGATTTGGTGAAAATACTAAGAAGCACACTCGAAGAATAAGAATTAAGCAGTCCTGGGGATTTATGAATTAAGGATGAAGAGCTAGAGTCTCATCAGATTGTCAAATATATATCCCAGTTCATACCTCTCTTATGAAATCTGGACTTATATATCCAAATGTCATCTGAAATTTCTGCCTAGAGTTATAATAAGCATCTTAACATTAATATTTATAAAATAAAATATTTATCATATAAAATAAAATCCCTACTTTTGTAACCATATTCCCTTTTATCCAATTACCTTACCCAAAAATCTTACAGACATCTTTGCTTCTACTCACACCTCACATCTTGTCCGCCAGCAAATTCCATCCTGCCTTCAACCTATACATGATTCTGATGGCGTCTCACCTCCCACGTGAAGCCCCACTGTCTTAGCTCAACCATTGCAATGACCTCTTATCTCTTCTCTCAGCTTCACTTTTGCCCTGTCCCGATTATGTTCTGTGCTAAGCAGCTAGATTAATTATTTAAAAAACAAAATCAAAATATGTCACTTATACTTGAACCTCCCAGGGGCTTTCCATTTCATTGCAAATAAAATCCAGCATGTTGTATTCAGCCTATAGGACCCAAATTTATCCAGACCCTGGCTGCATCTCCAGACTCACTGTGTAGCTCTCTCCCCCTTGCTTGGCACATTAGACTCCTTCAAATTCATTGAATAGACTATGGGTTCAACCAATCTTGGTTCAGTATATTTGAAAAAAAAATTCAGAGAATTCCAATAATCAGAACTTGAATTTGCCATGTGCAGGTAACTATTTAAATAGTACTTGCTTGGCAGTTACAACTATTTACATAGAATTTACATCGTGTTGTTGTTTAGCTGCTAAGTTGTGTCCGACTCTTCGCGACCCCATGGACTGTAGCCCACCAGGCTCCTATGTCCATGGGATTTCCCAGGCAAGAATAGTGGAGTGGGTTGTCATTTCCTTCTCCAGGGGATCTTCCCAACCCAGGGTCCATTGTCAGGCAGACTCTACCATTGAGCCACCTGGGAAGCCCATATTTACACTGTGTTAGATGTTATAAATAATGTTGGTATGATTTAATGTATACAGGAGCATAGGTTATATGCGAAGACTGTGCCATTTTATACAAGGGACTCAAGCATCCATGGATTTGGTGTGGGAGCCTGGAGAAAGATGTCTTGGAATCAATCCCCCTTGGATATGGAGGGATGACTATATACTGATTCTATTTTCTGAAACCTGTCTCTTTCAGTCATTTGATTCTAAAAATTGCTGTATACCTTCACCCTCTTGCTAGACAAGGAAAAAGACAAAATTTCATGGAGTGCCAGAGCCATTGTCTGAGTGATTCCTAAGGAAAGTGACTGTTGACTGTTAGCACCAATAGAATTACCTGAATCCCAAACAGTTCCCTGAATATGAAGACTGGATAGTAGTGAGGATGACACAGAAATTTCTACACTATTCATGTTTTACTCATCTACATGGTAGCACATACAGCTTTTGGTTTTCATACCATCCAAAGCAGTGCTGTTGTGTACTTAAAATATAGGAAGCCAGCATTGTTTCACATTATTATTATTTGTTTTATAGCTATCCAGTGCTGCAGTTTAAAAAAATGTTCCTTTGCACAGCCTCTGTGTGATAGGAAGAAAGATCCATTTCATGATGTTTAGATATTTAGCTATTTTCTCCTAAAGAAGATCAGAGAGATAGTAATAATAATAACAATAACAACAATAATCATTTTTCATGTTTAACATTTTCTACTTTTGAGTGTTAAAAAAAATAAACAGAGCCAGCAACTTTTTTTCCTTTCTTTTGAGTGTGGATATTAAGACTCTGGAAATTTCTGAGACTTTCTCAAGAACTACAGCTGTTAGGTGACTGAAGAGCAAAGTAAATTCAGTTCTCTTGAAACCATGGCTTAGAGACGAATGAGGTGTGTTCACGACCTGGCAGCTGAAATACATGGGCTTAGATTGTTGCTCATACATTGATTTCTCTCTGTGGTCTTAGGCAAGTCACTTAACCTTTCTCAGCCTCATTTTCCTCATCTAGGACATAGGAAATGATAGCTAACTCCAGGGACTATTGTAAGGATTAAATAGGGTGCGCTGCTTCATACTCATGTCATCATTTATTTACTTATTCATTTAAGTATTATTTGAACCCCACTCAGTGCCATGTAATGTCTAGAGACTCATAATACAGCCCTGAGTAAGACTGGCTTTGCTTTTATGTAGCATTGAGACTAGTAGGTAATAGTCAAGTGCTTTAAGGCTCGCATAGTAATATTTCCTTCTGCTCTCCTTTTTATAACCTGCTCTATAGAATCATTGCCTGCACCAATTATGAAAATTGTGCAAGATAATGAGAAGGACTTTAAACATTAAAGGAAATTTATCACCACTACCTTATTACTACTGCTGGCATTATTACCCCCAGAAGCAGCAGGTTCCCGGGTTTGGAAGGATGAGAAAATGTTAACACCACAAATTTAGTAATAATATTGGAGTTACCATCTGCAAAAGCTTTCCCATATTTAGCTCCTCTACTTTTTACCATTTTCTCTTTCAAGAAGAGTGACCATCTGTCTAGAAATGTAAAAACATCACTGCTAAGGATATGACATCTACATAGCAGTGAAATGGCAGAAATCTAGATGAGTCTGTGTGTGTCATCTAGATGGGGTGGACTTTTGTGCAAGGTAGTAAGTGAGCTTCTCTGTTTGGATATTGGTGATGCTTTTTTTTTTTTAAGTGATGGGAGGGTTAAGTAGATAGTATGACTTGTAGATTCAGGGGCTTAATGTCAATCCACTGGCAAACTGTATAGAATCCAGTAGATAGATGGTTTATGAGCACATAGAGAAGGAAGCAGGTAAACTAGAAGCACGAACTTTACTGCCTCTTTAAAAATTTAAGGTTAAATTTTAAACTAACACATTTGAATGGATGTGTCTGGATATAAGTAAGGTATTTGGAAAAATCACTCAAGAAATTCTTGTTGTCAGCTTGGGTTACAGAGTCAGTGAATTACTTGAAACTGGATTTAATGCAATCAGAGTTCAGATGGTCTCTGTCCTTGGTCCTGACCAGGCACTGCCACCCATGCCTTTTATTAAGACCTCAAGAAGTGGTTCCCAAACATTTGAATTACCAAGGACACATGGGGG
Source organism: Oryx dammah (assembly GCF_014754425.2). Lineage (NCBI taxonomy): Eukaryota > Metazoa > Chordata > Mammalia > Artiodactyla > Bovidae > Oryx > Oryx dammah. The sequence goes on from NW_024070193.1 coordinate 22,338,942, forward strand.
AGAATGAGCTGCTTGGATTTAATGTTGGAGATTATGATTCTGTGGGCATGAGATTGGAACTGGGATGCTCTGCTTTAAAGAAGGTGCTTTCATAAATCGTGTAAATGACATTAGCTTAGAGGATAAATGAATACATTGCTGCTGCTGCTGCTGCTGCTGCTAAGTCGCTTCAGTCGTGTCCGACTCTGTGCGACCCCATAGACGGCAGTCCATGAGGCTTCTCCGTCCCTGGGATTCTCCAGGCAAGAACACTGGAGTGGGTTGCCATTTCCTTCTCCAATGCATGAAAGTGAAAAGCGAAAGTGAAGTCGCTCAGTCGTGTCCGACTCTTAGCGACCCCATGGACTGCGGCCCACCAGGCTCTTCCGTCCATGGGATTTTCCAGGCAAGAGTGCTGGAGTGGGGTTCCATTGCCTTCTCCAAATGAATACATTAGGTGGTTGAATTATAATCTGAAGTGACCTGAATAAGATGAAACAAGGACCAAGTTTAATGAAATGACATTTGAAAAACAGGAGTAAATTCAAGCGTTTACTTTGGAGAGTCTGGAAACCAATTGGCATAGGTTCATGAAGGGGGGAGTAATAGCTTAAGATTAGTCATTACAAAAATTATTTAGAGGTTAGCTGACTGCAAAGTAAACATATGCCAGCAAAGGGCTGTGGTTTCCAACCCAGCAACTGTGAGCTGAAGCACAGGGTATTTGCCAATGGATGAGAGTTCAACTGTGCAATTTATAATTTCACCAAATGACACCCTATGTGTTCGACAACCAGAATGTCCTAGAAAAATAGAATTTAGAGTTTGGAATGCTCGACAGCCATCTAGTTTGAAGGTATTCAGAGTTCTGTGGATCTCAGGGTTCCACAGGGAGGCTTCCTGACCTGGGGGTTGTGGTGGGAGGTGGTTGGCAGAGCTCAGCACTCCTGCCCTAAAGGGAGCTTCCACCCTAGAAGCTCTGCTGATCTCTGTTTTACATGTTAGGTGTCCAAATAGAGGTTTGTATGAGAGATTTATTTTTAAATTTGCGTGATGAAAGTTTACGATAGGGGAATAAAGCTGAAGAATTCCTGACAAGTATGTCAACCATACAATTTGCTGTCAAAAATATCAGCAGGGTATAGTTTCTCCAAAAGATGCTGAAAGAGGAAAGAAACATACACAGTGCTCTTTTCATTAATTTGAGGAAAAACTGTTTCCTAGGGCAAAAATGCCTGCCACTATCTACCTACCTACCTATCTGTCTTCTGGGTAAAACTTTCCTTTTATTGCATTTTCTGTTTAGCAGAAAAGCAATGCAAATGTTTTGACCCTTGGTACCACTTCAGTGCAACTAGTCTGTAATAGGGACACAGATCATTCTCCGATTGTTTCTCACATAAACATGGTGAGCAAATGATCTGTGAGAAGCTTTTGATGTTCTATTCCCTGATATCCTTTGTTGCAGCAACAGCTCTTTGCTATTTTAAATGATATTGAATGTTGTCTGTATAATTCATAAATATTTGCATTTAGTAATTATATCAATAAAAGATTTGGAAGACAATTATGCTGAATCCATTTTATTTTCTGCAAAAGAGGCAGAATCTTAATTAGTTTTACTCCTGGCACTCATTAACCCATATATAATCTCTGATTATGTATTGAATTCAAGGAGAATTTAAATAAATCTTTTCAAGGCTTCCCTGGGACAAAATTGAGGGTTTTCTTTTTTCCCCTATAGGTTTCTTTCCCTTCTAAAATGCTAATTTTATCTGGGAGTAGGGCAAGAAGAAGAATATTTATTGTCTTGGATAAATTTAGACAATCTTTATCACTACAGTTATGCAGCTGGAAGAAAGAAATGAAAGGAAGAGGGCCAAGTATGATATAAACCATAGAAGTTCATTCTCAGAAACTTCTGGATCACGTTTTCAAATTAAGAGTGTGCACCTTTTTAGATAACATTGTCACTGGGTGACTCATTCATTGTGATTCACTGAGCAAGGGTCTCTAGTGCTTTCTATGTGCTCTTTGCTACTGTTTGGAAAACACGGTAAATAGAAGGCACAGTTCCTTTTTGCTAGCAGCTCATCAGTCTAGGCTAGGAACTAGGAGATGTACACACTTGGGACATAGTTTTATGATCCCCATCCAGGATTTACAGTGAGTGATGCCGATTAAGAGTCGTAGGACCATTGGTGAGAACTCACTCTGTGCCAGGCAGTGTCACTCGCATGTATTATCACAATTGCTGCTTACAATGCTCCATTTTGAAAATTAAAATAAAACCCACCCGAGCCACAGAATGGTTAAGAAACTTGCCCAGCATCACACAGCGAGTGTGCAGAGGCAGGATTAAGTGAGATACTGAACAGTGAGCAGGAATCACAGAGCCTGGCTCACAGGCACTCATTAACCCATATATAATGGGTTATAACCCATATATAATGTGCTTCCCGCGCATCAGCTTGTACAGCATGTGGTGGTGGCTCTAGTCATAGCATCTGCTGGTGTCCTTCCTATCAACCCCAGGAGCTCCTTTGCAATTTTGATCCTAATGTTTTAGATGAGAAACAGCCCCAGTGAGGGTAAATGATTTGCTTGGGGACACCAAACCTGGAACTGGCAAAGCAGGAATTCAAATCTGTCCTGTCTGTCCAGCCTTCCCAGCTCTGGAGTTTGACTTTTGTTTCTCAGAGGGCTGGTATAGACACTGAAAAATTTCTGCAGGTGATGACGTGACAACACTGGTGGTTAAGGCTGGTGGTGTAGGGTTATCCTGGAGAGACTAGCGGTGAAGATCAAGTAGAGATTAGAGGTGTATGATCAGTTTGGAGACAATCACATCCATCAAGTGGGATGAAATTGATGTAATGAGAAACAAGCTGTCAGGATGTGGATTTTGACAGCATGGAGCATTAAAAAAAAAAAAAAAGGAGGAGATGAATCTGAGTGATGTGTAGAAGGAAGGAAGGATCTCTGGAAATTAACGGCAAGCTATGGGACATGAAAAGGAGGCCTGGCTAGACCAAGAGCAGGTGAAGGGCTGTGTCTCTTCAATTCACCTAATATCTGAATTGCTTGGCACAGTGTGTACCTCCCAGCAGGGATCTCCAAGCACTTGTAGGATGTGTTCAGGAAAGACCAAGATAGTGCCAGGCTTCAAGCCCGCGTGTCCTGCACAGAAGCAGAGAGTGCTGGAAAGGGTGCTGGTATGAGGGAAAAGAAAGGTGATTTTGCAGATTCTTTTTTTTTTTTTTTTAACTATCGGAGTATAGTTGATTTACAGCATTGTGCTAGTTTCAGGTGTACAGCAGAATGATTCATGTACACATATATGTATATAGAATATTGAGTAGAGTTCCCTGCGCTATATGGTAGGTCCTTGTCGGTTATCTTTTTTATTTACAGTAGTGTGTTACAACAATTGCAGATGCAGAGCCTAGCACTGAATGTAAGAGACTTCAGCTTGGAGGCAGTCCAGGTCTGGGGAGCTCATTTCAGGGCCACCTGTGTAGAAGGTGATGGCTGAAGTGAAAAGGGCAGAGTTTTCTTAAGGAAAGTGAAACAGAACAGACTGAAAGAATGAGGAGCCCTTTGGCATGGAAAGTCATGGTCCCCAAAGGAAAGAATGTGCTTCTAGAAGGAGGCAGTGCTAACAGCGTCCACGGCTACACAGTGAACCAGAGGAAGTAGGATGGAGAAGTGGCCCTCAAAAGCAGCCAAAGGACTTTATCAGTAGCTTTGGAAAGAGCTGTTCTATTTCTGTGGTGTCGCTTCCAGCAGATTGCAAAGAGTTGCTGCAGGGACTTTAGAGAAAGGTGATGGCCACACGTCGATAGATACTCAAAGCCCAGACCTGAGCAGGGGCACTGCCTTCTCAAGTCTAAGAAACTTCAAGGCTTTGTGAAGATGCTGTTATTTTCAAGATTAGGAAAAATAATGCATCCGTACTTCTGGTCTGTGTCGTGGGCTGAATATCGTCACCCACCAAATCCACGTGTTGATGCCCCAAACCCCAGTAACTCAGAATTTAGTTGTCTTTGGAAATAAGGTCTTTAAAGAGTTGATTGAATGAAAGTGAGCCATTACAATGGGATCCAAACCCAACGTGACTGGTGTCCTTACAAGAAGAGAAAGAGGCCAATGGTGTGTGTGCACAGGGGGTGCCCGTGACCACATGAGAGAGCAGCGAGAGGATAAGCATCTGCATGCCAGGGGGAGATGGCCACATTCTCTGGGACTTGCAGCCTCTAGAATTGTGAGAAAGTCAGTTTCTGCTGTTTAAACCCCTCAGTCTGTGGCATTCTGGCAGCCAGAGCTGACTAATGCAGTCTGCAAGGTGGTGGTGAGGTTCAGTGTACCAAGAGGGACAGCTGCTATGGGGGGAAATCGATGGAAAAGAGCTTTAAATAACTGACCTATGTGATATTTCTTGATTTTTACTTTTCTTAAAACATTTCAGTTCTTGTCTTTTCCCGTTGAATATACCCATCCATTCCTTTGAAATTTGGTGTTCAGATTCCCTAAGGTTTGATCTCTTTTTCTATTCTACTATTTGCGGTTGTTGTTATTTAATAAACTACTGTCTATTGGTGTGAAGGTTAGCAAGAGGATGTTGCTCTCAAGGCATTCTATGTCATTGCTTTAAATTTGCTCATAATTGGGATACTCCTCAGTCATCTAGTACTATATTTTACTTCTTGCTTTAAAGCACTTTTTAGACTGTCTTCTTTCTCTTGAGATATTTCTTTAGCTGCATCAGATCTTAGTTGTAGCACGTGGGATCTTCACTGTGGCATGCTGGATCTAGTTCCTTGCCCAGGGATCGAACCTTGGCCCCTGCACTGGGAGTACAGAGTCTTAGTCACTGGACCACCAGGGAATCCCCAGATGCCCTTTGTGTTTCTTCCTCATTGTGTGAAGTTCCAAGGTTGATGCACGCCAGTGAAAACTAAATTGCTTTTCCTTCCCCTTCCACAGCATCCAAAGATTCAGAAACTCAGAGCTTGCCCAAGTCCTTTTCTTATCCCCTGAGATTTGTTATAGATGGAACGTTAGTGTATTTGAATTTTTCCTATGTGAGGCAGAGGATAAAACTCAAAAGTGGCTTATGTGGCTTCGTCCCTGTGGTTTAGTCACATTCTTTCTGGCTTGTTGAAGCCGACATGATAAGCAAGTGGCTAGAGGTGGAGGAGTAGTTCAGACCAGTGGTACATCTGTAGATATCGTCGTGAAGTGGGTGTGTTAATCCTTCTTTATCCTCTGAGTTCTCTGTTGGAGAAGCTTTCCCCGAATCGAGACCAAGATGAGAACAATGATATTTTAAAATACTGGGCAAGATTTCATTTAGAAAAAGCTGGCCCTTGAGTATGTTCTGAAGGGACTGACTCTGCCTGTGTCTTGGATTTCTCTAATCTTTTTATCATCCTTTAGTTAAAAAAAAAAACATTGATAAGCTATCTAGTATTTTAATAGAACTTCATAATCTTCTCTAGAAGTCTGAAAACAGAAATTTGTACCTATCCCAAACATTATCCTGGAACTTTTTTTTTTTTTAATCCTGGAACTTAACTGTGCCCATTTCATTCTGGGATGTTTAAAGTGAACCTATGCCACATGACTTTTTCTGTATTATTTGTGGGCATAGTTGGAAGTTTCTAGGTCAGAGGTGGGACTGCAGGATGGATCCCTTGGCACATTTGGGGTTTCAAAACAAGGGAAATTTTTCAAATTTTGTGTGTTATACTATCAGATTGAGCTCTGAATTCATGAGAGAGAACTTTGTAAAAATTTAGTGTTGAGTTGAAGAATCCGGTATAGAATGCATTCAGAAGCTCAGAAAATACCCTGCAAGACACATTTTTGAATAAAAATTTAAGTAATCTCATTTTGTTTGCATATTAAAGCACTTTTAGACCCTGAGTCTTCAAGACCTTCAGGGTTTCCTGCTACACTTATATGATATTTTGATTATAGTTGATATAAATGGAAGCTCCTAACATCAGTTTTGGCTGAAGCCTTAGGTTTACAGTTAAATTCTATTCTACACATCTATCCCTGAAGTGATATTTAATGTCAGTATAATAATTTCCTTAGGAACTACCTTAAAAAATATTATTTAGGTGCCAGTGTTCCAAAACTCCTATCTCCAGCCTTGAACTGCCCTTGCAACTCCAGCCTTAAATATGTAATGGTCCACCAGACACATCCACTTGGATATCTTAAGGCATCAGGAAATTAACATGTCCCCAAAGAAATTCTTGGTTCCACCTTAACACCTGCTCTTCGAGAATTCTTCTCCTGTTAGGACATAGCACCACAAACCTAAGAGTCAATCTTGGTCTCTTTCCTTTTCTCGCCATTTCCTTTCAAATTAATCAGCAAGTGCTGTCAATAGCACTGTTTGGACATATCTCAAATCCAACTGCTTCACTACGCCTACCCTAGACCAAGCCATCACCATCTTTCAAGAGGGATCCTGCAATAGTCTTCTTTTTTATTTTTTGTGATTCAGTATTTTTATAGATTTTACCCCATTTATTGTTACTATAGAATATTGACTCTATTCTCCACGCTATACAATATATCCTTGTAGCTTATTTATTTTACACAAAACATTGTTACTGTTTAATGCCTAAGTTGCAACCCCATGGACTGTGGCTTGCCAGGCTCCTCTCTTCATGGGATTTCCAGACAAGAATACTGGAGTGGGTTGCCATTTCATTCTCCAGGGAATCTTCCTGACTCAGAGATCAAACCCATGTCTCTTGCAGGGGCAGGAGGGTTCTTTACAACTTAGCCACCAGTGAAGCCCGTACAGAGTGTTTTGTAGTTCTCAATCCCCTATTCCCGTCTTGCCCCTCCCCTGCATGAGTCTCCCTACCTGAACCTTCTTCTAGTTTTGCCCTTTAAAATCCATTCTAGTAAACAGCTGCAGGAACGATCTTGTTACAGTGCAAATCAGTTCATGTCACTTCATTGTCAAACCTCTTATGGTTTCTCCTTATACTTAAGATAAAATATGAACTCTTTCTCATGGCCGGCAAGGTGCTACATGATACCACCTCTCGCCCCTCTCTCTACCTCAGTATACACCTCTCGATACCTTAATCACTGTTCTGCCTTCACCCTGAGCCTCTTTCTGTTTCTGTGAATGGACAAAACTTCCCACCCCAGTACCTTGACACTTGCTGAATATCAGCCCAAAACAATGCTCTGCCTGCCACTCCGCTTCCCTTTCATTTCTTCACTTGATTAGATCTTTCTCTTCATCCAGGCTTTACCTCAGGTACCAAGTTATGGGAGTGACCTTTCTTGGTCATCTCATCCAAAGTAGCTGCATACATTCCCCCTCTCTTTTTATCACTTCCCTTTTATTTGATTCATACAACTGGTTACTATCCAGAATTCTTTCTTTGTTTACTGACTCTCTCCTCCAATACAGCGTAAGCTTACAAAGCTTATTTTCTATTGTATTCCTAGTGCATAACACAGCCCCTGGCACATGATAAATGCTTTGATGAAGTGTTGTCAGTAGTATATCTTCATTTTAATGTTTTTCACAAAGTCATGCTTTAGACTACTTTCCCTTCTTATCATTCACTTTTAAATGTCCCCTTTTCCCAACTACAGCTTACTTAGCTCTGTATGAGTTGAGGTGTGATAGCTCATTTTTAAATTGTCAATAAAAATTTTGAGGAAAAACTGGGACTAATAATGTTTATAGTTTTTAGATTCTGATGCTATATAATAGAGATAACATTTATGAAAAGCATCTTCTGTTCAATGACTTCAACATTTATTTAACAAAGAGCACTTGAAAAATTTAAGCACCAGAAAAATGTTTTCTTATTGAGTTAGCTGCCCAGAATGTGGCATTTTATTTTCAACTTTTTAGCCAATGGTTCTCTAGTTGTCTGAAGCTTAAACAAAGGTAATGATTCTAGGTTTCATGGGCAACTTGCTCCCATGTTAGAAGTCACTTTCAGGTAAGAAAAGAAGTCTTATTTTATAAGTATAATTATCAGGTTTAAGTGAAACTGACGGCCTGGAAAGGTACAATAAAATAGCTTTAGGACAATAGCAAATTTCAGTAAGGTAATGTCAACCTATCATCTTTAATGAAATCACGTACTTTGAGTTAAAGTCTATGTTTTAGTATACTGTAAAAATAAAAGATGAAAAAAATTTTCAAAGAATCAAACAGCAAGGATGAAGCAAACCAAGTGAAATACATTTTAGATGCTTTTAAAAACCTTGCTTCATGAAGTCACAATGTTCCAGAAAATTGGAATCTATGTTATTAAACAAAAACACTAATTCCATGGTTTTATACTTAGTAATGCATTGTAGAGTTAGTATACAGAATGTTCCATGTATTCTGATTTTTTTCCCTTACTGCCAAATGATTCTTGAATCTTTTAATCAACAAATATAACGGAAATTAGAGAAAAATAAGATAAAGGCTGTTAGAATAAGTAGGCACAATATATTCAACAGATCAGCTTCACTTCTTCTTACTAATAAGAAGTCTTATTAGTATTGGTTGAGAGAGTAAAGAGTAAAAGGTTCATGTTATGATTCTTCAGAGTTGATTTATGAATCTATATTACATTTACTATAAAAATAAAATCAAACCTTTTATAAAAAATTATACAGTCTAGTAGAATATTTTTAATAACTAATAGCTACATATGTATTTTGTATATAAATTACAGATATTTATATTAGTATTTTAACTGATATCTAATATAGTATTTCACAATGTGACTTTACATTCCCAAAAAGTCATAGCGTTAAATAACATTAAATCACAGAGTGGAAAAGGTGTTCACTTTCAAATTCTTTCTCTCTTCAAAGCTAGTATAGAATTTTGCAGGCACACACAAAAGAGAGAATAGTACATTCAAGATTATGTCTTTTGCTAAATTTAAGAAATTTTCAGCCATAATTCTTTTGAATACTTTTTCACCTCTGTAGCCTCTTTCTTCTTTCCTTCTCGGACTCCAATGATGTGAGTGTTAGATCTTTTTGTTTTAGCCCCACAAATCCTTCACATCAGGAGATGTGGAAGACACTGGACCACTTTCAGAGAAGTACAGATTTATCAGAGAGCTAAGGAGTTGTTGGCCTTACTCATCCATTAAATAATTTCCTATCAACTTTCTCTGAAGACTTTCTGATCAGTTCATCTTTGGTTCTAATAAAATAGCCCACTTTTTACCCACCAACATTCTGAACACACCGATCATAAAATCCAAGAGTAGCAAGCACATGAAGACCGTTGAAGGACTGAGCTGGGGAGAACAGCATAAAATGAGACTCAATAGCTCCCAAGAGAAAGGAGTGGGCCTGAACCAAGACTTTTTTTTTTAATCCTTCCCATGTTTACTAAGCAGATAAGTGAGGCCAGCTGTCCCGGAGCAGCAGAAGCAAAGGACTGGAAGAGGCTGTGAGTGACTCTAGTAGGACTCTCTGCTGTCTGTAGGGACAGCCCTCCTCCCTGCAAGAGCCGGATGCACGTCTCGGCTTCTTGTCTTTCTCCTCTCATGCTTATGCTCATTCTCAGTCACTCAGTTGTGTCCGACTCTTTGTGACGCTATAGACTGTAGCCCACCAGGCACCTCTGTCCGTGGGATTTCCCAGGCAAGAATACTGGAGTGGGTTGCAGGGGATCTTCCTGACCCAGGGACTGAACCTGCATTTCCTGTACTACAGGCAGATTCTTTGCCACTGAGCCACCAGGGAAGACCCATCTTTCTCCTCTGTGACAGTTTAATAGAGAGCTGGCGGTACAGTTTTACTAAAGTTTAATAAAATGTTTGTTTCTCACAAATGGCTTCCACTTAAGTTATAAGATACAAGTCTTTAATTACAATAGTAAGAGAAGGTTTCTTTTAAAAATAAATGTATTAAAAAACATGAAGTAATATAAAAGTAAAGAGTAGTATGGTGAAATACAGCTATGATAATAATTATAACTAAGCATTATGTAAGTTCTTAATATAAATGTATTTATTTTAATTGGAGGCTAATTGCTTTACAAGGTTGTGATGGTTTTGCCATACATTGACATGAATCAGCCATGGATGTACACGTGTCCCCACCTCACTCCTCATCCCATCCCTCCTAGTTGTCCCAGTGCACTGGCTTTGAGCTCCCTGTTGCATGCATTGAGCTTAAACTGGTCATCTATTTCACATATGGCAATATACATGTTTCAATGTTATTCTCTCAAACCAAGTATTTTTCTCAAATCAATGTGTTTTTTTGTTTGTTTGTACCATGCTGTTTTGGGAAGTATTACTACGAACAATGCTAGTGGAGGTGATGGAGTTCCAACTGAGCTATATAAAATCCTAAATGATGATGCTGTTAAAGTGTTGCATGCAGTACCTTTCATTCTAAGAATGTGCCCCACAGTTTGAAGATCATTCGTTTAAACTCTGATAATTTTTTTAAAAAATCAAACGAAAGTATGGAAATTAAGTCACTTAGTAAACTGGAAGTTTCTTTTCAAACTCCTCTCTTAGCAATGAAGAAATGTAAACAGATAATCTGGCCAATAACATTGATAACACCTCTAGCTCTCCTCTCTGCTGCCACTAATTTATATTTTTCCAAAAATTATCTAGAAAATGTTTTCAAATGAGATAGTGGTTGAGAACTGGGAGTATGTGGTTAGACTTTCTATGAGGCCAAGTAAAAGAAAACCCTCTATTGCAAGTTTGGGGAAATATAGGTGATAAGCTGGTTAATGCTCTTTTAAGTAGGAAGTCAGTCAATGACTCCTTTGAAGCACATGTTATATGTAAGTCAGAAAAACTCTGGAGGAAAAGCAAATATGGTTCTTAACCTCATAGAGCTGAAAGTCTTGCATAGACTATCAAAGCTGAGAGACCCAAGGCCAAAAGTTAGCCATGTCAAGATTAGAGAAGACGAATGCCAAGTTACGTCTTGGGACTAGCTAGAAGATCATTCACCTTTATTTTATCTTGTTCAACACCTCTGGGGTCCCTATAAAGCATCACGTCTATGGTCTATATTAATTATTGTGGTGGCATACAGCTAGCACATGGAGAGTACTTATTACAAATGAAGCTCCATGGTGGGTAACTCCCCCCATTTCTCAAAACCTGTTATTAATCCATATTTTATAAGTAAGAAGTGAAGACACAGAGCGTGCCTCTGCTGAGGAGCTGAGTGGCATTTGAACCCTGGTTTAATTGACGCCTTGGCTCCCACCTTAGCTACTGAGCCCAATTATCGCACCCCCAAAATAAAGAAACTTCTCCTCTCCAGTAGGAGTCCATGTGTTCCATTGTGGCCTGCCATCTTAGAAGGCATGGGGCAGTGCTGAGCTCTGGAGTAATGACAAGGTGTCTGCCTTCCTCGTTAACAGGCTTTGTTTGAATCTTTTCGATGGCATCCTTAATGTCCCTGAAACCTGCTTTGTGTTTGTTTAATTATAATATAGCCTGGCACTTTGACGTTTCATTTTCTTGTTTGGTTGTAATTATCTTCCATGAGAGTAAGAGCAGAATTGGATTATATTTACTTCCTTTTTCTCTTTTTTTTCTTAACATGCAAATCTGACTGTGACTCACTGTGCTCCCGTGAGCCTTCGTTCTGGGTGACTGACCTGGGCTCAGCCTTAAGGGGTGCAGCAGACAGCCAGCCACGGTCAAGCTGCTGGGCGCTGGGGGCTGGGCCTGGGGAACACAGCACGGGTCTGCCCAAGTTCAGCACATCAGCTGTGCCATGGAGGATAGCTTGCCGTCTGCATCCATGGCCGATGGTGAGCCTCGGGCCACAGGAGAACCTCGACAAGACAGCGGGGACCCTGCCACTGGCCTCCACTCTTCTTTCCAGATAATCAGGATTTTTCAAAACACATGATCTTGTCCTTCAAGACTCCCACTTCTCTGGGGTCAGGTTGTATTTGGCCCAAGAGTCCTTTTAGGAAAACTGCCACCTCTCTAAATCGGGACTGTCCTTTAACAGATCACGCAGTATTTCATAGAAGTCAGCAGATGTCTGCCACTCACACACAGCGTTATGCTCATGTAATGCTTTGACCCAATCCTCACAACAGCTCCCCACCCCCCAAGAAAGGTTCCTCCATTTAGTTATTTGCATACCACTTTAGGGCTTCCCTGGTGGCTCAGACAGTGAGGAATGTGCCTGCAATGCGGGGAAAGCCAGGTTCAACCTCTCGGTCAGAGAGATTCCTGGAGAAGGGAGCAGCAACCCACTCGGGTATTCTTGCCTGGAGAATTCGATGAAGAGAGGAGCCCGGTAGGCTACAGTGCATGGGGTTACAAGAATCGGACATGCCTGAAGCAACGTGAGCACGCAAGCATATCACCTTTACAATATTCATTATATCCATGTCCTTCCTCGTATCCAAGTAAATGACTTTTTTTCAGTCACTGTTTGTTTTTTTTTTTTTTTTCAAATAAACACGTTTATTTCCCCCACACAGTTGTGTTAACAAAACATTTAGAAGGAAGGGTACAAAATATGTGATTTTCTCATAGGTGGGCTTCACATCTCTTAACCTTTAGAATTTTCTGTTGACAAGTTCAACCTCATGATCTCTAAATGCTATCCATTCACTGCAGCCCCCACCTTTTTTCCAGACTTAAGTTTACCACTATGTTAAGAGAACTTTAGCATTGCCATGATCCTTGTGTGGTTAGACCAACTGTTGGTGCATTTTCCTAAGTCTGTCTCATCCAGCTAAAGAGTCCTGTTTATCAGCCCAGCTTCAGAATTGGAGTATAAGTAGAGAAACACAGAGTGGGAAGGAATATAGGAACACAGTCATAATCAAAGAGGCCAGGTTTATCAGAGAGCTGGGCCTTTGAAAGAAGGAGGAGCTGGAGAAACAGGAAGAAAGGGGTGGGGACAGGACTACCTGAGCTTGGGGTTTGAAATAAGAGGTATGGAAGCAGCTGTGGGGTGTGAATGGTCTAGGGGAAAGAGGCAGCTTGGAGATATACTGTTGTGTGTGAAAGGTTAGGTTTCCTAGAAAGCTGACCCTGAGTCAGAGACTAGTACTCAGTACATCAGAGAGGACTTGGGTTCATGCTTCAGGGGAGGAAGTAGAATGGGGCAGAGGAAGAAGGTGAGCCACAGTGTAGAGAGAGACTTCAACTGAGCCTGCAAGAGACCTGAGAACAGAATGACCCTTCAGATCTGGCCCCATGAGTAGTCAGCTATCGAATGTGGGTTGTCCTAGGGAGAGGGAAAGGACTCTGGGCAGGGCTTCCCTCTACATCTAAAGCCATCCCTGAAGGGGCTGCCAGTTGGGAGAGTGAGCTGCACGCTGGCTCACTTCAGTCAGGTGTCATCTCTGAGCCAATCGCAGAGTTTGGAGGGTAGGGAATACTCATGGGCCAGGTAGGTGCAGTGTGCCACCCTGCAGCCATGTCATCCCATCAGCCCCTCTGGAACCATGTGGATTGAGAATTCAGGGGGGATGATTCCCAAAGGAAAGTCAACATGATGTCCATGAAACAAAAAGGAGTATATGAATGCCAGTCAGATAAAAGTACTGAACATCTACCACCCTTTCAGGCCAAAGTGGAAAAATTCCACCTTTGCCACTTTCATGTGGTAAATTGCTTCCATTCTCCCCCCTCCATCCCCCCGCCACACTGTTCTCATATATAAAATGGGGCTGATAATTCTGATTTGGCAGGATTGGTGTTATGATAGTTGTTGATATGTATATAGAAGCTCTTTGGAACATAGTGGGTGCTCACTAATTAAGAACTATCATTACAGCAAGCACACTCTGGGCTGTATGCTGTTTCCACAGTATTATCTCACTTTCCATTAGGAACCTATAAAAGCCTTTAAATTGGACTAAGCACTAATGACTTCCATCTTTTCACAGGATAGTTAATGCTGTCCCAGCACCATGAAAAGAGAAGGCTGTGACATCTAAGCATTTTCCACTCTGCACACAAATTGGCAACAGGGAAATAGTTCTGTCTCTAAAGATTGTGATCAACAAATATGTTTTGCAACCCAATTTTGAATCTTGAAAAGATTGAACAAAACTGGATAGAATTTCAATCAGGCCTTTCTCTTGATGGTGCATTTGACAAACCAGAGTAGCAAGAATACATTCTCCAAATGGTACCCAGGTGGCTGTTAAATACCTCAAAGACAGGAAACCCGGAAAGGGATGACTATGAAATTCAAGTGTGATGGGTTTTGATGTAACTGAAAGGTTAGAGACAAATGTGACTGTGTACCTAAAAGAAAGGGATCTGGGCTGATCCCTGAAAGAGAATATAGCGATTGCTTTCTGAGGACACATGTCATTTGTCACTGTGGGAATACAATGCCAGCAGCACCATGTGTGAAGAGATAGAGCAGTGTTGTGGTCGACAATCATGGCAAACATCCCCTGTGTGAACTTGGGCAAAATGTCTTAATGCCCTAGCCCACAGAGTCCTCATCCCTTCATATATTCCTAGTGATCCTCTGGCTCCAGCCTGATGTTTTTTTGTAAATTCTCTTTAAAAAGCTCCTCTCCGCAGTGCCTTCTCTCACGGTGCTCTCTCTGCCTGGAGCACTCACCTATAACTCCTCCCACTTACTCACCATGCCTTTCTCCTCCTTGAAAGTTCTGTGTTCCCTGCGTTTCCTGGTGCCTCCACAGTTTACTGTGTTCCTCCAGTCCTTTGCCCTCTGTCTCATGTTTCCCCTTAGCCTCTCAGCCTGTGGAGCCAGGAATCATATCTGCTCTGCTACCAGGTATATGCTTAGTGCCACGGATAGTACTGGGCCATTCTAAGTCCTCAATACTTTGTGAACATTAAAAGCAAAATAGATAGACTGAATTTCATCACAACCCACCTGCTTCTAACAATAAGCTTTTGGCCTGTTTATGGGAGAAAACATCAAAGGTGGCTCTTCCTAGGCTTCTCTCCATCTCTGTTGAACTTACCAGCCAGGCTTGAAAGTGGTCCAGTGGAGCTCCAACCTCTCACCCGTCCCTTCTGGTCCCTCCCTGGGGCCCACCATAGGCCACTGAAGACTCTGCCTCACTGTGACATGTGAAGTCCATAAAACTGGCATCAGTGTATTTTTTGACTCACCATTTCATATAGGCATTTATTTTGGCTTTCTGAGGACATTTGTATCTGTTTAGTCATTCAAGGAATGGGCCTCTGCTGAGTACCACTTTTCACCTCTCCCTGAATGCAGCAATCTGGCCTCATGTTTATCTGAATATGAAAAATTCTCTTTCTGAAGGTCATTAGTAGCAATAGCACCATTTGCAACCATTTATTGAGGACTTGCTATATGTTGCATACTCTTAGGGAAATAATCATAATTTCAAACTCCTGTGAGAAGTTATGCGCCACATATACTATGCACATATTGACGTGTGCATGCGTGCTGTCTCTTCAGTTGTGTCTGACTCTTCATGATGCCACAGACTGCTGTCCACCAGGCTCGTCGGTCCATGGGATTCTCCAGGCAAGAATACTGGAGTGAGTTGCCACGCTGTCCTCCAGGGGATCTTCCTGACCCAGATATATATCTGTGTGTGTGTATATATGTATACTGGCTTAATTCTCACAACAACCTTATGAGGTGGGTACAGTTATTACCTCTCATAAAGATGAGAAAAGTTAGACAAATAAGTGGCAATCACAGGGAGATTAGTGGCAGAGATGAGATGGGAATCCAGATAAATGGGATCAGAGTCGTAGAGTCTGCTTGAACTACAGATAAGGAAACTGAAACTTATAAAAGAAAGTTTATGTACCCAAAATCTCATGGCTGGAAAATAGCAGAGGCAAAATATTAATAATAATTCAGGACCAACTTCTGTGGTCCTTGAGGACCACGTCTATTGCCCTTTCTCAATCTGTGCTGCCTCATATCAGACGTGAGTGATGAGCAGAGCCTTGTAAGTGTGAGCTCATGTCATCAGTCATCTCCAGCTCCATTAGGACTAGTGACTGTACTGCCTAACTAAAATGCACCATCAATAATTAATATATGTGTAATGACAAGTTTATCATGGAGAAGAAAAGATACAGAATCAGTCCCAGTAATGGTACCACAGGTCCCTTCTTCAAGGTCTTACATTAGTATACTCAGAGTGGAATATTAGGTTACCTAATTCCAGGAGTAAGAGTCAAATTTTCAGAAAAGATTACTGCTCTCTGGTTTCAGAGGCAAAAATCAAATAGATTCTCAGGTTACACCATTGTACACAAACTCTCCAGATTAATTTTCCATCCTGCATTTGCCCAACCAGAAGGATGTCTATATACACAGAAGGACCCCTAAAATAAGGTTCTTCATGATCCTTGAGGAAATGGCAGTGTGTGTGTGTCTGTCTGTCTGTCTGTTTATGGAATCTTGGAAGTTTGTTTTTTTCTCTGTGATCTTGACCATCATCTAAGGAATGGAGCGGCATCCTTATAAGGCTGTTGTGAGCCTCCAGGGAGATAATGTATGGGGTAAGTACTTTGAAAACTGCAAAGTGCTGGACAAATGGAAAGTGGTATTATTCATCATCATCCCAGGAATTCAGTTACACCTCAGGTGCCTGATGGTTCAGCCATAATATCCAGCCCAAATGGAAACTCTTCCTGGAAAGTGGTGATGAGCTAGGTCTCCATTTTCTTCATGCTGTCACTCAGTAAGCAACATTTTCTTTTTATTGACTTTTCTTAACACAAATAATGTATGAATGAATTATTCTTGGAAAAAAAGCCATACTAAAATATCATAGATATTTTTCTTGATTTACATCCCACTTCCCATCTGGCCTTCTTCCTCAGAGGCAAGCACTGTAGTGAGTATATTTTGATTTTTCTAGACATTTTTTAATGCTTTTCTATATGCATATGTCTCTGTGAAACTAAATGGTATGAGTGGGAGTCTTCAGCATAAATGATATTCTGTATGCATTGTTCTGTATCTGGACTCAACTATAAATCACTGAAAAATATGTGTTGAACATTTACTGTTTTGTCACATATGGACCTAAATGGTTCGTTGGGAAAGCTGTGTGATATTCAACAGGATCAAATATCCCACCATTTATTTTATCCTTCTCCTTACTGATAAATAGCTGGATTATTCCTTCCTTCTTTCCTTCCTTCCTTCCTTCCTTCCCTCCTTCCGCCACTCCCCAATTTTCTTTTTTTTTTAATCATGGCAAAACCTCTTGCCTTTAAAGCAAATCATGTTCAACCTTTTTGGATCAAAGGAGGCACTCAGTTTTATTCTAAAAAGAAAATGCTCCCCAGAATTCCTTGGGCAGTAAGTACGTTAAATTGCTATAGGCCACACTGCCAAGATCTAACCAAAGAAATCTGAACACCAAGTCTCATTCTGTTCAGATTCACTGTTCCAGTATTTTAGCTCTGAAAGAATAAAAATATGTTCAAAGAAATAAAAATGTCTTAAATAACGATGCTTTAAACAGTGCACTAACCAAAAGACAATATTAACCACTAGAGCAGTTCTTCTGAGTGTTAGCATCAAATAAAGTTTGCAGTTATCTCATGTTTATGGAGAAAAGTTTATTTTAAAAAGTCTTCAGTTTAAATAGGCATCTTCGTCAAGATGTGGATCTAATAGTTTATACCACGTTATGAAAAGCAGTGTGCTATTGTAGGTTTAAACCAGACTTGCTTCAGGGCTTGACTGCTGATTATCTAACACTTCTGATGCTTGAGCGGAAAATCCTACTGGATGCTGGCTTCTGGCCCCAGTCTCCATGTTATTCAGATGGTTGGAGGTCCATGCTTCTTTGACTAAACCACAAGATTATTGAAGTTGATGCTACCAAAGGCAATTTTCCTGTTGCTTCTTAACTCTGTTGAATTATTTCCTTATAATAAATGTCTAGAAGTGGAAATAACCTCTTTATGACTCTTAGTATGTGAATTTACTCAGTTGGTAAAGAATCCGCCTGCAATTCAGGAGACCCTGATTCGATTCCAGAGTTGGGAAGGTCCACTGGAGAAGGGATAGGCTACCCATTCCAGTATTCTGGCCTGGAGAATTCCATGAACTGTATAGTCCACGGGGTCGCAAAGAGTTGGACATGACTGAGCAACTTTCACTTTCATGTGAATTTATCCTAGTGTTCTTCCAGAAGCATGGAACACATTTTCAGTGCTGCTGGCAAAATATATGCAATGGTAGTAATAACAGTAACAAAATGGCTGACTTCTGCTGTTGAGTGTTTATTGTGTATTGGGCACTGTGCTAAGTACTTTACACAACAACCCTCTGTGCTAGGTGCAATAATGGTGCCTATTTTTGAAATAGAGTGATGAGATTCAGAGAATCAGAGAGGCTATTCAAGCTCCCTTAAGGTCACCCAGCTCATAAGTATTGTCTCTTCATTACATGTAGAATAATGATAGTAACAACTAGCAGTAATAGATAACAAGTATTGTATGTTTAATCTATACCAAGTATTACATGTACCGACATTATATTATATATGTACATTATTTCCGTAATGCTTATGCTTTATCACTGTAGCTTTATCTGCAATGGATGCTGTTGCTGCTGCTGCTAAGCCGCTTCATTTGTGTCCAACTCTTTCTGATCCCGTGGACTATAGCCCTCCAGGGTCCTCTGTCCATGGGATTTTCCAGGCAGGAATGCTGGAGTGGGTTGCTATGCATTCCTCCAGGGGATCTTCCTGACCCAGGGATTGAACCTGTGTCTCACGTCTCTTGCATTGGCAGGTGGGTTCTTTACCACTAGTGCCACTTGGAAAGCCCATCTGCATTGGATATTGTACTTCAATTTTTCTGTCTTTTTTCTCTTTTTCTTATTTCGTAGATACAAAATCATCCCTTAGGATAAAAAAAAAATGTTTCTTAATTGTAAAGATGAACATGCCTCATATTTTACAGCTTCAGTAATTAAAACCCTAAAAATGCATTTGCATCTATCTAAAGCTCTACCCTCTGTCTTTAAATCTTGCTTTACCTCAATTTCCTTGAATTTTGTAAGGATTTAAGAAATGAGAACAGGGAAAGCTTTGAGAGCAGTGTGCAGTCCATAGTAAGTAGCCTAATAAAGTTAGCTATTACTTAAGAATAACCTAATAATAACCACTCAAGCATAACCAGCCATCTATGGTTGAACTACTGCCCAGAGACCAGCTGTTGCTGGCTGTGTATTTACCCCATTGGGGTGATTATACCCCCACATTGAACAGTCCCTTGTATGATATCAGATCCCCAGTTAATTAATTCTGGGGCTGGCCTGCCTTCTCCATGACAGGACTCTCTGCCCTTCAGTTCAGTGATTCATCATATCACAAGACTCCTCAAGATCTTTCTTTCAAGAAAAGCTATTAGCCTAAAAATGAAACTTCGAGAGCTTCCTTTCTGACTAACAGGTTTTTATAGAAATCCAAGGAAGAAAATGATAGAACCAACTCTGTGAGCAAGTCAACAACCCCCGTCTAGAGGGAGGAGGCGTGGGAGAAGTTTTCAATCACCTTTTCCCGAGACATCCTAAATCAGCTTCTCTTTCAGAAACAATATTAGTTCAGGTATCGCCTCTTTTCAGCCAACATCTTCAGTTCCCAGGCTGACAACATCCTTTTTTCTTAACCCGCCGAGAACACTCCTGGTTAAATCTCTAGGCTGTCAGGTCTTAAGTTTGAAAAGATACGTGATGGGTGGGAATTCTCCCTCCAGCTCAGGGACCACCAACACTCAAAATCTGACAAAAAGGCCAACAGTAAGATTTAAATGTTTCATACCTGTTTTTTTTTATTTTATTTTATTTTCTGTAAGTACTCTCTGCTTATGATTCTCTAATAATAGGATAAGGGAACAGTCTGAGGCCTTACGGACTTGAACATGAAAATGTGGTGGGGTGGGTTAGCTCTAAAAAGCTTTAACAAAGGAAGAGAAGGGAATGTGTTTTGTTGGGTGACAAGGTATCTGGGAGTAGACTTACCATTGCTGTTTGCTGAGGCTTGGAGCCGGGGCTTCCCAGGTGGCTCAGCAGGTAAAGAATCTGCCTGCAATGCAGGAGATGTGAGTTCAGTCCTGGGTTGGGAAGATCTGCTGGAAGAGGGCATGGCAACCATCCGCACCATCCCTGTTGTAACATTCTTTCCTTTGAAAAGAGTCACATAGTTTAGCCTCCACTTAAGAGAAAGAGAAGTCAGCTCCATCATTCAAAAATAGGTGTGTCAAGGGAAATAGGGATAGATTTTAAAGCCCCACTGGCAAATACTAGATTAGGTCATTGTTGAACAAAATGCAGAACAGGTAGCTCCCTAAAATAGAATAAGGGAATTCCCCAAAAAACATTTGAGTAATTCTCCCAAAGAAAATACTATAGAGAGGGAAGTGGAAGCAGAGCAGTCAAAAAATAAACACAAAAGGAGGAAACGTCATGAAAAGTAGGCTTAAGTATGCTCTTTATATGACCAGAAGAGAAAGAATAGGGCTATGTGTGTAAGAGCTTCAGCAAGACAGAATGGCATGATATATTGTGATGGATGAGATGAGCTTGTGATGTGATGAGTTTGTTCAGAAGAAAGCAAAATTGGCAGTAGAGTGGCCAATGGCAGAGGCAAGGTCAGGGTACAAGAACTAGATGTAATACGCACAGAAGGCTTAATTCTGATGCTGATGAAGAAGAGATTCCAACATGAGAGACAGGTTTATAGAACCAGCAATGCTTTGAAATCTATATAAGACAGATGGATGAAGGAAGATAGAAAGATGGAATTCATGTACTCATAAAGGTATGATGAAGAAGTCTGGGAGGGAGTGCCACAAATGAAAAGCAAAGCAAGCACCAAAGAAGATGATTGGATTTGCTCATAAGTGGCCTGAACTCAATGTGCATGCCAGGAATCAAATAAAATGCTTGATAAGAGCCATTCCATTAAGAGCATGCCATTGCTATGGTGAATTAGAAGTAAGAAGAAAAGGATGATAATACTCCTGGTGTTTACCACCAAGTGGAACTTTACCAAAGTGAGGCCGAATCATGGTGTTGGGGCTCTAATCATGGGTGTTGGAGCTCAGGCCTTGCTACCTCCCACCATGTAACAACTGAGCTGGCTTAAGGACAACAGCAAGAGATTAGGGGAAACAAAGCATCGTTATCCACTCACTGACTTACTCAGGTTGTGGTGTGGAGTCTGAGTATGTGAACTGTGGACTTTATGTAGAGAGTCCTGCATCTAGTCCAGAGCACTACAGATTGTGGGATCAAGTCAATGTTAGAGTAAAGATTTAGCTGTTCCTTTATGAAGGGATAGCACAACCCTGATACTGTGCCTGCATTCATGGCAGACATTACTAGCTGATTACACTTTTTTTGCAAGTCTGAACGTGGCCATGGGACTCCTTATGAGAATCAAAATGGTGCTCCAAACAGACACTACCAATTGATCAGAGTTGTGGTGCATGGTGAGCCCTATTTGCCGCCCCTGGATCAGTCTGTCAAAGTGGGTGAATTCTTGGTCAGTAAGAGATAAAGAAAGCAGTATCCTTGACAAAGGAGACACCAGAGAACACAATAGTCTCCAATCTGCTCCTCCTCAGAGACACACATTACTCTCTTGAGGCCCCTGCTGTTTACCCTTAATTTCATATGTTGAAGTGTGTCAGCTGGTGAAGGAAGAGGACTGTTGTAGAAGAAGAGATCAGTACTGTCCTAGTTAAAAATGCAGCTGGAAGCAGGGAAAGAGGTTAGAAGAAGACCACCATCTAGATCAGGTAATATTGGCATTTGGGGCTGGATAATTCTTTGTTGTGGGGGGGTTGGCAAACTGTACATCATGAGATGGTTAGCAACTTATTGATACCAGTAGTGTTCCCCATCAAGTTGTGACAGTCAAACATGTCTTCACACATTGTCAAGTTTCCTGGGGTGTTTAAAGGGTACAGAATATACTTCAGTTGAAAATCACTGTCCTCAATGATAAAAATCACAGATCAAAAATTCCAATATGAGTTCCAGTTCCCATTTCAAAAAAAAAAAAAAAGAATTTTGTAATACTTCTGTCCATGATGATCAGAGACCTGACAGATTCTATAAACTCTGGCCTGTCCTCATTGTTTTTTTTTTTTTTTTTTTTTTGCATTAACCCCTCTGACAGGTTCCCCTTAACAGGAGAAAGGGCAGTCTGTTTGTAGGTGTAGCTGGGGAGGCACCCTCCTATCTGATGACGTCAAGATATCAGAAGCAGGTGGGGTGGCTGCTTGTGCATTCACTGAAGGAAAGGGAAGGAGTAGGGTCACAAGTCTTAGGTCAGTCCCACCTTTGCTAGCTGTTCCCTTTGCCTGGAGCTCTCTTCCCACAGGTATGCATATGGCTGACTCTTTTTGATTAAACAGGGCTCAGTTGAAATGTCAATTTTTAAAAGACCCCCCAACTAAAACTAGTGCATCCTGCTCAATCATGCCTTATCTCATTATGAAACTGAACATGTTAGTCACTCAGTCGTATCTGACTCCTTGAGACCCTGTGAACTTTAGCTCCTTTGTCCATGGAATTTCCAGGCAAGAATACTGGAGTAGGTAGCCATTCCCTTCTTCAGGATATCTTCCCGACCCAGGGATTGAACCCAGGTCTCCAGCACTGCAGGCAGATTCTTTACCATCTGAGCCATCATTATAGTGTTGCATTTTTTCCTGTAATATTCAAGCTCTGAATTTGTTTTCTTGGTTTGAGCATGTACTTATTTCCTACTTCCAAACACTCATCAAAGTGTGAGCCTCATTGGAGCAAGGATCTGTTTCATTCATTGCTGTATCCCTCTGTTACTGGCACTCAGTGGCAGCTCAAACAGTATGTTTTGTATATGTGAGTAAAGCGTAGGGTACCTGATGTAGTTATTACAAGCATGAGGGTGTAACAGTGTACAGCCAAATACACGGCCCTCACCGTGCACTTTTACCCTGCACCCTGTTATTACCAGGGAGCAGGGCCCACTCAGCCATTGGTCGGCCCAACGGTAGGCCCCACCCACAAGCAACCCGCTGTCAAGGTGCAACCGTTAGTGAGGGCGTTCAGCCCCCTGTCAGAGTGGTGGGCCTCAGGTGGAGAGCAAGGAAAGAGGTAGATTCCGGCCTTCTCCCCGGAGCCCTGCAGCCTGTTCCCTGGCCTTAGGCTGGCGGGTGAGCTGGGGAGCCTAGGGAGCAGGTTGGGGGCTGTGTCTTGCAGGGCTCCAGAGCCCGGCTCAAGGCTGCTCACTGGCCGGGCCCAGGCCTTGAGGTGATGGTGAACCTCTCCCCCATCCCCACCTCTGGGACCTAATGGCAGTAGCCATCTGCTTGGGTCAGAGCCTATGGGACCTGGTCCCTCCTTGACCCACTGTTTGGGCGGTCTGAGGGCAGTTGGGTTGCCCTCTGGCTCCCTCAGCTGGGCGGGGCCTGGGGACCTGGCCTTGAGGGAGGGCCAGTTGAGACCTACCTCCTCTCAGCCAGGACCAGGAGCTCAGAGGGTGAAAGCTGTACCTGAGGGATCTTTCCCTCTCTTGTCAGAACAGAGAATAACATTCGTTTGTTGGAGATTTACAGGAATATTGTTATCTGACCATGACCTGAAGAACAAAGGCTCTGACACCAGAATTTGCAACAACTCGCCACGCCCCTCCCTTACCATTACTAGCAAAAGGGCTTTGCTGAAAGCTTTGGGGGAGTTTGAGGCTTTTAAGGCATGAGTCCCCCATCTCCTTGGGTGGCCCTCGATACACCTTTCTGTGTTCGAGACTCCAGTGTTTTGGTATCATTTGGCCTCACTGTGAGTCAGGCACCTGGACTTGGATTTTGGTAACAATGGTAGTGCACATATGGAAATAGAAGGAGCTATGAGAAGTGAGCACAGAGCTTAGAGACCTAAACTATATCATAATATGAAGGAAAAAATGGCCTCAGATCTGAGACCAGCAGTCTCTGGCCAGGAGGAAAGACAGTAAACAGCTATATGTATATTCTAGAATGTACCTATTAACTCACTTAATCCCCACAATAACCCCATGAAGTGGGTACCTTTGTTGGATAACACTGCCATTTAACAAATGAAAAAGCCAGATGGGTACCCCGGTGGCTAAGCTAACTTGCTCAAGGTGATACTGCTCGTGGTATGGAGAGCCCGGATATAAAATTGAAAGTTCTAGTGTTAGACCTACACCTTGAGCCATCACACTAATGGAGGAAGACAGAGGAGTAGCATGGTTGATGTCCCAGAGGTGAGAGACAACAGGATGTTAGAACCTGGAAGGAGTCCAGGCGGATCATGAAGAGAGAACAAAGAGGGCGGCAAGGGGTGAAGTAAGCCAGATAGGAAGGTGATCAAGGAAGGCCTCATCAAGAGACTACACGTTAGCAAACTCTGGGAGTCATTCTTAATCAAGCACAACTCTCACACTG
The DNA here is from genome assembly GCF_014754425.2 of Oryx dammah. Classification (NCBI taxonomy): domain Eukaryota; kingdom Metazoa; phylum Chordata; class Mammalia; order Artiodactyla; family Bovidae; genus Oryx; species Oryx dammah. Next base: position 22,363,346 of record NW_024070193.1, read on the forward strand.
CAGCTTAACATCAACCATCCCTTAACCCATTGGATGGGTTTAATTTCCTATGACCAGGTCCAATTTATCAGTTGGTAATATTTAGAAAGGTGTTCATGATAGCTGCCCTCACTCCAACCACCATTTACAGGGAGAACAAAAACACTGAGCCCAGGTGCTTAGCATCCTGGTTTGTTTTATTTTTTAAAGAAAAAGCAACCGAGAATTAGTTTTTATCCTGGAATAGATGGTTTGTCCAGCTGTAGATGCTGTAGAAAGGAAGCTGAATGTTAATTAGATGTCAACAGTAATTATGGTGATTATGTTTTTTGAATAGCTATTGGGAATAGCTGGATCCACATCTAGAATACAATGTGAATGACATTTTAATAGTTTTTAAGAGAAAAAGAGAGCAGCCTGTTACTAAGGAAATTACAGTGAATAGAATTTTAGTAAAATAGATTTCTTAACAAAGGACTGTAACAATGGTAATAGTCACACATGAAGTATATGGGATATATTGAGGAAAATCATGAAAAATAGTTTTTGAGACAGAGTCTCATATTTAAAAGAAAACCAATTATCTTAAATCTCTGCCTCAGGGTTTCATTGGAATTTTTAGACTATCTTTCTGATTTTTCTTAGAACTGGGTCATATCACAGATTTTATAGACCTATCATTTTAATGATATTTTAATTACATGCTTTTTATGTACTACAGGGACTCTGGTTCTGCAATAACTTCTATGATCATTTGCTTCATAAGACATTTTTATTTAATTAATTTATTTTTAGTGTTTTTTAAAGTCACAATTTGGAGTATCAGTATGTAAAGCAGATAAGTATATTTATTTTATTTTTTTTAATATTGAAGGAGCCCTCCTTTTTATTAAAAAAAAGTCACTTGATTCTTTTAAATAGAGCATCTGCTTTATGTATTTAACACATTTCATATAAACCTTAGGGGTAAGGCAAGGTTAATCTGTCTTCTCAAGCCAGAATTTAAAAATCTGCCGAAGGGAGAGGCATTGCTCTAATTTCTTGGAGTCACAAATTACTAGTGAGCAGTGTTGACAAACATCCTAGCATTTATTTAGTTGTTTGTTCAACAAATATTTGCTGCAGACCTATCAGGTGTCGCATATCAAGAAAGAGAAATAGGCAGTAATCCACACGTTATTGGTAACTTTCCTAAGGAAAAGGACATATTGGCTTTGGTATTAGTGGCTCTCTACCACAGCTACTGCAGTGTGGGTGACCCCTCACCTCTACCAGTTGAGAAATGTGGTTGACTTACAGTGATGAAAAAGAGAGGCTCATGTCCATGACCGTGTCCATGTCCATGTCCATCTAAGGGAGGTCTTCAGAAAACAGTGGGCACAATCAGTAGTGTACCAGAAGAAATACCTGAAACTATGGATCACATGGATGATATGCAGCAAAGGTTAAGGAAATGTTCTGGGAAGAAATGAACTATTGACTGATAGGAAGGTGGTACCAAATTCAAGGGGCAAGAGTGGACATCTGATGCAGAGCCCTGAAGGCAAGAATGTGGTACCCACCCAAGGAAGTAGAAACAGTTCTGTAAGGCTAGATCATAAAGGATGGAGGAGGTTTTGTTTAGTGTCGAGTTCAGATAAGTTCAGGACCCTGTGAAAACCAGGAGTTTTTCTCCAGAGCAATCAGAAGCAGATAAAGGGTGTTCAGCAAGAGTGAAGAGATTGGATTAACCTTTGAGGAGGCTCTTTCAGGCTGAGTGGTTTGGTAAGACCAAGATTGTCGGCAGGGAGAGTGGTTAGGTCGTTCCTTCCTGTGAGATGCTGGGTAGAAGATGGGGGTGGCTGGCGCTGAGGGATAGAAAACAATAAATGGGATTTGAAGACAGCTTTAAGTAACAGAAACTGCAAAACTTGGTTCACTATAGCTTGAATCCTGTGTTACTGGGGGACATTTTGATGTGCCGAATTTAGCAATAATAACGAAGTTAGGTGGCAGGGCTGGGGTTTAGGTGCTGGCAGTTTGACTCCAGAGCTCATGTCCTTGCTGGAAATAAATGGAGACCAATAATGGGATTCATATAATATCTGAGTCTTGAGGTATATGGTTTAATAGTGTGTTGTTTTTTTTTTTTACTACCAATACTCTGTACTTGTCAAGACCAATATCCTTGGGTTTTCAGTGAGATTTATTCCTTTTGCTGTGGAGAAAACATAGGTTTAGAATGAGAAGGAGAAAAAGGAGGGACAAAATCAATTATTTTACGGCAAGAGCTAGGTATCCAGTACTTCACCTGTGCCAGGTACTTTTCTAGGTGCTTCATTTTTATTCCTCACCCTGCCAGTTGCAGGGGATATGTTATCTTTAATCTTCCAAGCAACTCAAGGAGGCAGACAGTGTGTGATGGATTCAGAACCTGAGATTGACCATGATTTAGCTTTATGTGGTTTAGGTCTTTCCTCTTGGACAGGCCAGAGCCCAGCCTGGCACTTGTTCTCTTTTCAGAGCATTCTGCTGCCTCTCAAAGAGAAAAGGAAGACAGATGTGCAAGGCAGGTAGATGGTTAGGCAAAAAGAAACAAGAATGAAAAAATCAGAGAAGAAAAGGAAAGCTTTATTGAGTGTAGAATTTGGAACTGGGCAATCTCACAAGCAGGTCTCATTAGAATAAGAGAATTCTCCTTTCTTTAAGTTGGTGCCAAGCTCCTTATGATAGAGGGGTGGTGTGCTCTGTTAGCTTTAGCGCTACGCTTTGAACTCTACAACAGTTAAACGTCAGGACCAACACAGAAGTTCCAGTCTAGATATTTTTACTGCTGGTAGAAATGGTTGGTGCCTTTGAATTGTTAAAGATCAGTCCTTGTTGAATAATTGAGAGTCCAAAGGAATGTTAGTTTGCCTCTGAGTTTCCTTGGAGTAGGTGATATCTAGACTTAGTTCATCTGTTTCTAGTCCTAGGGTCTTAAAATTGGAGGACTGAAGCACTGGCAGTTTAAATGATTTACTTACTTATCAAGAATTACACATGTCCCTGGTGGTCAAGCTTACACAAAGTTGTCTCTGTTGCATCTTGGCTTTCCATGGAGCTCACCAGAACTGTTTACAGCTGCAGCAGCAATAACCTATTGCAGCACAGACTAGGCTGGTTCATGAGTAGTAATGCTATGTCTGGGTGGTTTCTTTATGCATGTGATTAATAGAAGGTATAATTTATAGTTAGCTCTCAAAAAAATGCTTGGGTGAATGAAAGGTAACAAAAATGATGAGCAGTTTATCCCTATATGGTAGAAAGGTGATGGTCATCTCGTGCTCAAGCCTCTGGATGCTGAGGTCAGATTGTTTAAGTTCAGATCATCCCAGCTGCCAGTTTGGCAGTTATCTCTCTTGACTTCAGTTTTCTCATCTGTAAAGTGGAGATAATGCTATTGTAAGATATTCCACTGAAAGTCCTTAATAGGGCCTGATGTATGGTTAGTGCTCAATGTGTTAGCTGTTACTTACTTGTCAGCTCTAATAACTTACAAACAAAATGCCTTACTTGGTAATTTTATACAATTTTGCAAAAATACCTTTGCTCAAGAGAAAAAAAAAAAGGAATACACATGCATAAATCATTCTTTTGAGAGGTGGATCAGTGCTGCAGTCTAGTCTTGTTGGGGTAGCAAAACCAATGGAATGAGTAGAAGGGGTGCCTTGCTCAGTCACATCTGACTCTTTGCTACCCCGTGGATTGTAGCCTGCCACGCTCCTCTGACCATGGGATTCTCCAGGCAAGAACATAGGAGAGGTTATCATTTCCTCCTCCAGGAAGTCTTCCTGACCCAAGGATCAGACCCACGACTGCTGCAGTTCTTGCACTGGCAGCATGTTCTTTATAGCTGAGCCACCTGGGTAGAAGAGGAACTCAGATGTATTCCACAGAGGATGTCTCCACTTTCCCAGCCAACTACGGACATTAGGGCTCTCCTGTCAACAGCACCTGTCTTTCAGGAGGTTAGAGTCCCCAGGTCCATTCGAGGGTGTCCACTTGGGTTGGGCTCAGCAGACACTGGACATGCTAAGGGCACCTTTCTATCAAGTGATTCACAGGCACCTTTAGCAAACTGGCTCACTGGTCTTCTGAGAAAGGCGACATGATGCACTCACGGAAGTTCATAGGCTTTGGCTTGACTTCCCCTCGGCTGCCCACAGAGAGCCTCTGCAGTCTCCCTGCCGACCCCATCCGCTTCTCCTCTTCATGGGGTCTCTCCTGTGTGACTCTGCCAACCTCCCTTAGAATTCTGAGCCCCTCTACTCTCTCATCTACCCCCCGGGGCTGAGTGACCCTTAGTTTGTCTCCCTACAGATGAATCAATCTGTAGCTTCCTTTTTTCTTGTTCAGATAAGGTCACAGCATAAACCCCATCTCCTTCCTTCATTCCTCAGAGGCTTCCATTTTGATTCTCAAAAGCCCTTCCCTCAATAGTCATGGTTTCAGAGCTATTATTTCTGATGTTAGCTTGAAGAACATATTTTAGAATTCAGAAACACTGAACATCAATTTTTTTGTTGTTGTTGTTCTCTTTACATTTATGCTATAACTACACAAGTTCTCCTTGAGGCAATGTGGTTCTTCAGATGGACATAATCAAAGGAGGGAATAAAAGCACAGTGACTGATGCTTCAAGATCATATCTTGCTGTTTTATATCCACTCATTCTGAGTCCCACTTTCAGGTTTCAGCAAGTTGCTTCATATCTTTGACTCTGTGTCGACATTGATCCCTGGGCTCTGCTGTGTTATCCCCCTCTCATTCGGGGGGCTGTAATTCAGACTGTAATTCAGAAATG